>NC_079291.1:15375579-15685579 GCF_023638135.1 Falco biarmicus
TTTACTAATCCTAGACTGCAACAAAACAGACTCATTCATAAAGTTTAACTCGTGACAAAACTGCTCTGGTCATTTCCTCAAGCAACATTTGCTTAGCACCATTCCCTCCAACCACTAAGTAAAAATACTTACAAGTATCCTCTGTAATCCATCCACCACAAATTTATCAAAGCTAAAATATTTCAGACAATGTGCTCTACTGATGCCTGCAGAAAGTTAGAAGATGCCTTGCAAACAGCAATACTTTCCATTTAATATTTAGCAAATCAGATCACAGTAAATTTGCCTCCGAGTCCAGAATAGAGTCTTAGGTTGTTCTTTAAAATATCTAAATCTAAAATCTGTTTCTCCTACCAGACATTAGGAAATTAAGAAACCTGAATATCTGCTTTACTGACTTAAAAGGTCAACAGGTTGCAACTTCCAAGCTTTAAATATCCTCAGTACATGCTGGAAGAGGCAAACTAGCTCAGATAATCCACAGAACTGAAGTGGAAGAGGAGGTGTTTGACAGCACATACACACAGATCTGCCAGTGCTCACAAGTTACCTCTGTTTTCAAGCCACTGTTTTTTGCTGCTTCATTTCCATTTATTTCTTTCTTCCTTCAGGCATCTGAGTTTACTATTCCATCAGTTGTTCTGGCTTTTCAGCCTCTGAAGTTATCTAAAAATTCCTTTCCACAACATAAATGCAGAAGAGCCTCCCTACACTGGCTTTTGTAAGTTTTTTTGTAAGAGTTCATTCGATGCCACATCACAAAAAATAAAGTATTATGTCTGTCTCTTTTCAGTCATCTCAGCAATCTAAGACCAATTAAGAGCACAGAGTTTCTATTCACATGCTCATTACCTAAAGCAAACAGCATGCAAATATTTTCTGTTCTTGCTAGAATTCTGAGTTGATTACAACTGCTTAATGGAACTGAAATGCAGGCATCCGATAGTCTGTACTAGACTTAAACACTGAGTTAGCTGTGTTAAGAGGATTTATTCCTCAAAAAATGCCTAGTGAAGGAAAGGACTCTGATTACAAGGTCAGAAAACTCAAAGCTCATCTTTGAATCCATGCAACGTTAAGCACACATGGCAGAGGAGGGGGGAAAAGGGGACACAAGACTTCTACAACAGCTGTAAGGCTCAATTCTACCACACTTCCATTAGGACTGGAACACTACACTGCTCTGATACTACAGGACACTCGCCTATTTCACCCTACCTTTTCTCCCAAAGGTGACAGCAGGCTAGTGAAGGATCATACTTCCTAGCCAGCTTGCCAAATGATCAACTGTTACAATTCATGAAGTTTCAAGTGCAGTTGAAACTATAATGTTAAGTGTTATAAGATCCACATTTTGGTTTGCTCACCCCAAGGACAGAATGCCACCCAGAACACAGGTAGTTTTAATCCATCACTGAAAACCAACTTTAGCCACTGACCAAAAGTCCAGGTAACAAAATGTATCAGAAATAGGCTTAGTGAGCTTTCACTGCCAGATGGAATCTTTCAGCTCCAGGCAGAGCGTCACTGAAACACAGCACTTCAAGGAACTAACATGGTATTTAGGCACTAACAGGTTGTGCCATTAGTCAGGGTCTTCACGATTACTAAGGTTTAAGTAAGTACCCTTTTAAAAACAAACCATTAGAAATTTCAATAAAGAAACAGTTAACACTGGTCTGAGAGCCATGGTCAGCCAACAAATACTTGAGATAACTAATCTCTAAAATTATGGGAACCTGGAGGAGAATTCAGAACAAGTACATCAGGTAAGTTGCTAAAAAAGCCATGAAGCTCACCTGGGCACTGATCTGCACAATCGTTCTAAGAGATGAACTTTCAAACTTTAAAACCTGCCTCCCCAGAAATGAAGCTGTCAGTATCACATACAGTTTCTCCAATACCTTTGATGCACAGTCCTTTACTCCTTCGGACATTTTAGAGAAACTTTGGTGGAAATTACATATTGACAGGACACCTAGAGATGTCACAAAAGGTACTTAGGAACAGTTACCTACCACCATAATTTCTTATGACAACCAGTGGTGCTTTGCAGAATTCTGTTTGATACTGTCCAGAGCCTAAGGCTGCCAGAGTCACATACATGGCTGGGCATACTATGCAATGTGAAGACCACACCTTTTTACATTGTCCCATACTCTTTGCTATTTAAAAGCATACTTATGCTGTAGTAGCTGAAATGTCCCAACACTGGGTATCTTGTCACTTCAGAGGCGTTACTGTTTGGATCCACAGCACAACTATTTTGCCCTTTACCTAGAGAAACATTCAGCAGTTGCAAGAGGTCTGTCAACACAATTTTATATTTAAAAAAATCACAGGCAAGTATACCAGCAGCTTCTAACAAGGTCTGCAAATTAAGTGATCTTCTCAGAGCTACAATTTCTGCACTGGCTTTTTGTTTTTCCTCTATAGAAATCTCCAGTTGTTTCCAAGAGCTATAAGCAGCACCTGTGCTCAAGCCAACAGAGAAAATATCAAGTCATGTTTGAAAGTAATGATTTAAGAGAACTTTTCACTGGCAAGTATACTGCAACAGTAGCAAAATCTATCACTTTATTAGTAGGCAAGATTGGCTCCAAGTACCTACATATCCTTCTTCACTGTCCCAGAGAGGAGCTGACCATAACATTTAAGGTGATGTGAGGAACTGCTTCAACTACTAATCAGGTGTTACACACACAGCTTGAGAACAGTAATGATATTCTCCACATAATGTACAAACCAATCCTTTGACAGCAGTTTGCAGCTCAGTAGTAAAGGACTGGTATAACAGTTTCAAGTTTATGGAATTGCATTAAGTTCATAACAATATTATCAACCCAATTACTCTTATGCCTTAATTGTTTTGACCAACTAAACACCACCAACTCGCATAAGTAACCTCGAAACAGTTACTAGGTCAGTTCTGCTCAGTGATGGATTTACTTTGAGATCTTTTGGTCACCATCAAAATTTTCCAATTAGTGTTTCATACAGCATTCACTATGTTTGAATATCTTCATGGATGTGCAAAACATTAAGAGCAGTTTTACTATCACAGCTTAGGAAGTTACCAGCTCTTATTTGCAGAACATAGTGAGGCATCTACATTATGCACAGTCCTGCCTTTCTCAGTCAGGGATGAGCTAGTGCTTCTGTGTTTAGTTTGCCTGCAGTATCACCTAATAAGCCGCAAATCAATGCAAGTTTTTGGTCCACATGCCCCTACTTTCACCAAGTAAGATGCCTGTAGTAAAGATGGCAGTAGCCAGGATCAAGCATCATTCTTTAGTCTTACCTAGCCACATACAAAAAAGCTGCTATTGTGACCACTTAAACAAGTAGTATACCCCACTTCATTTAATACTTATAAAGTAGTTCAGCAACAAACCACTGCCAGCCCTCAAGCTTCCTGCCCACTTAGTTCTGAGTGTCAGAAAAAGACAGTATTTCTGCAGTTATTTGTCATGATCCCCTACATCACTACCAAGGTTGGTAGCCGCTGTACTACATAATTGTCTTTCCTTCCCATGCACCTAAAACTGAAAACATTTGTTTCCACTCTAATACAGCAACAATTTAGCAAGTAATCTCCCTTCCAAACCAGGAAGTATCTAACCATGATCTAGTTTCTTCTTAGACTGCAACCTTGTAGCCAGCTCTGAACATAGATGTTAAACATTAATCTCCACAGTTTAAGAAACAAGAGTGATTAGTCATAATTGCACTGACACTAATGAAATACGAATCTGAAAGTGGCTGCCTTTGCCTGTCAGAATAACTACGTATTTACCACAAGACATACCAATAGTCCAGAAAGTACTGTTTAAGCAACAAACATGCGAATGAAGTCTGACACTGTAAGGTTTCTTCAACGCACTTTTAATTAAGGCAAACGGACAAGGCACCAGCATTTATCAGCACCTTCAGGATGTTAAGATTTCTGGCCACTGGAGGGCACCTGAACTGTTGCCAGGACAACACAGAACTACTGGCTACAGTTGCTGCAGAGCTGGCAAACTTCTCCAGTTTATACAAGTCTATTTAGCACAGTAAGTCTGCCTAGAAATGCTAGCTCCAGCACATATACCTACAGTGCACATTGTGCATTTGCAAACTCCAGTAAGATCCAGCTAGCTCATGCGACCTTTTTAAAAAGCAGCAACCTCAAATAGTAGATTAACTCTTTCAACCTTTATGGGAACTAATTTATTCCTTAACCAAGGCTCCAGAGTTGATTTAGTATTAAGTAATAGAGCAAGTACTTCTGCAATACTAATCTAGCCAGCGTACATTGTTTCCTAAAGCAACTTGGAACATTAACAAAAAGTTCTTCTGTAATGAAAGCTGTAAACCAACATCTGCACCTATAGTTCCCAAGGCAACAAAAGCCTAGGACACATTTGCTTTCACATCAAATCAGAGTTAACAGATTCATGAGGGTAGGTTGTGCTACAAGTATAGTTTCCACCTGCTCACTGTATCAATTTGGTGTTCCATACAGACAGAAATGCCAGAGTAAGAATTCCATTAGTTCTCTCCCTTGCAATTGAAGTTACCTGTCAGTTGAAAATAAAATAAAAAAAAACACAAACACACAACTTTTCTGGCTCCTTTCTTGTCCTAAGAGGCAACACAGGCCACATAACACTATCATATTAAGACATTACTCTCTTGAGCTAAAGTCTGATCACAGACTACAGCCAATTTTACCTTGAAATCAAGGGCAAGAAATGGGTATTAAAAGTTAACCACTGTCAGGCTACCTTATGTTGGCAAGTCTAATTCAGCTGGCATATAACATCAAAGTACCCCCAAAACAAGTCTCCCAATGCTTAACTAGAAAGTCAGCAATACTGCCCTGCCCATCTGACCAGGATAATCATTTTATCTTAGAGAGACAAGTCAAGTCACCTGCAATGCTTACTGCCAAGCAGTTTGCAGAATTTTGCAAAGTTAATGTAGTGCCATTTCTAAGTTACCACAGTCATCCAGCAAGGCAGGGGGCTCAGAGCTGTGAGGACCCAAGAGTAAGTCCCAACTGCCTGCAGTTTCTCACCAAGTTTTATCAGGCTTCACGAAGTACAATGTTCAAGATAAGTAAGGTTAGTCCTGATTTTCCTGCCACAGTATGCAGTCTACCAGAGTCACAGAACAAGTTTTGCTGCAAGCAACTGCATGATCACCACAACCCCTGCATCACCAGCTTTAACTGTGAATTAACATGAGTGATTCTGATTACTGTTGTGTTTGCACACTAGTCTGCCTACTAGACAGTATTTTGCAGAGACATCTTTATGCAGGAGTTTCAGACTGCATGTTCAGACTTCAGCTTACAATAGCCGTATTTCCTGCCAACTCCCTTCCTATCCCTCAAAATGCTGCAAAATTAGTTTAGAAGGCCACTAGTACCAACTTGTTGTCTTTACACCTGAACTAACTTTCCAAAGTACTGTGTTCTGAAGAGTTAAACTTGATGCTTTGGTGATGTAAAGCCATAAAAAACAACATCCATTTCACAAAGAAACCATGTCTGAAGGACAACCAGGTTTTGCGGCCAAGATTTGATAAGCCAGTTACCAACACACCATGCAGTCATAGCAAAACGATAGTGTTCATAGTAGACTATGTATCAAGCAGGAAGTCCAGCCTATTCATTGCTTAGGCAAGAAAAAGGAAGCTTGGTTTACTGAGGCTGTAACACAACATTTGAAGGACTGACTTTCTCAATCAAGCTTTACTTTGCATTAAATCCTGGCTTTTAGAAGCTATTGTGTAATGCATTGTCCTTTCCATCAACATGTTTTTACTTATTTCTTCCCCACACTCTTTGAAATGATCAGCCATACAGACCAAGATGAACATTCCCACACTTATCAGTTTATACCCGAACAGAAAATATCTGAACTAATAGCCACGCAAATATGACATTTCTTTAGAACAACCCCAGAACAGCAAGACACTCAATACAGTTTTATACTGAATGTCTGAATTTAGAGAGCCATAAAGCCATGTCTGAATGCCTAAGTAGCCTCATTTTCACCAGTACCAACCATTAGGCAATCGACACAGTCACCACATAGCTACAGCTGTCAGCACCTTTTTATTAGAAGTGCAAGATTAACCTGGACTGTCAGTTACTGAAATTCACATTATAAACTGGACCAATAAACAGCAGTAAGTTTTGTCCTTTATGCTGTTTTAAAGCCTTGCAGGAGTACCTTTTTGTCATTTAGAAGCAAAATCATAATTGGCAAGTTGCTCTCTGGTGTGTCTGAACTTCGTATCAAGAAAACCCCTGATACCCTCTCAGGTAGTTTTCTCATCTTTGCCCTTACTATAGTCTCAGCACAGAAAGATCCTGTTTTTACTAAAACCGCTCCTTGATTTCCGTCCATCGACCTCAGCACAGCATACCAGCCCAGCCTCTTTCCATTCACCACTTGCATACTTTGGGGGATGGGAGGACCACAGATGTCTGGAATATACAGTGTCAGAACAATGGCTGCTCCATGAGAAAGAGATCAAGATCAACATTGCTATTCCTAAAGTCACGAAGATCAAGATCAACATTGCTATTCCTAAAGTCACAAGTTGCACATAGTACCTTCACAGCCTGTCCTTTCTTTCTTCCCAGAAGGGATAATCTTCAGTAGAGGTTTTTGGGAAGACATTCAAAAGGAAGCAGTCCGATGTTCTACATCGTTTTAGCTAGGAAAGAATTTAAGGTTTTGCTAGACTTAAGAAACCTCGCCGTTCAAGGAGCAGCTAATCATGCATAAAAGAGATGAACTAAGTTTTGCGGGGGGGAGAAAAAACGCTTAACAGAAAGTCAAAGACCACCACATCTTGAGCTCCCCGTGCCACGGGAAATCAGAAACAAGGGCCCTATGTCCTACTAGGAGTAACAGCAAGTTACCTCACACGCCTCAGAAGTGCGTTAGTTTGGGAGGCTGGAGCCCCCGTCGCCCCCCCCAGCGGGCCACAGAAAGCTGCAGGCGCTTCCCCTCGCAGCATGCGAGCCCCCACGCTGCCCAGGTCCCAAGTCATTCGCTAGAAGACTCTGGTAACGTGGGTGTTAAAAACTTAATTTGATTGCTCCCAGCTCCGGGGAGCTTCATTTCGGTGACACCCAGAAGTATAACCTCTCCAGCAAATATGCATGCAACGAAGACCGAAAACCCACAAGGCAACAGATTAGTTATCTCCTGCTGACTGCGGTGACCGTGATTAATTATATTCGGTACAAATAAACCCGTCCCCCGCTCTCTTCCCCCTCCTATCACCAACGGCGATCTGCAGCCCACCAGCGAGTCAGTACCTCCCTTAAAAAATAAAAAAGGGGGGGAGGAGAGGAGGGCACGAAAGTACTCCGGCCTCGGCTGCAAACGCAGGCGGGAGCGGAGAGCCGGGCGGCGGGGACTCGCCTTCCCCCGCAGCCCCCGGCAGCCGCCCCCTCGCCCCAGGACGCGCTTCCCAACAGACACCTCGGGAGCCGCAGCTGCCGCCTCCCGCGACCACGCAGCTGTCCGGAGCTCCCAGAGCGGGAGCCCTCTCCCCCTCTCCTGCCCACCTCGCCGCCTCTCGCCCACCCCCGCTCCCCCCCAGGCAGCGCCCCCCGCCCCCCCAGCCCCGTCCTTGCCGCCTCGGCGCCGGGCACACCCTGGACCCCCCCCCGGCCGCCGCGGGACGCGCCGCCCGCTCCCGCCCGCCGCTGAGGGAGGGGGCCCGGCCCAGGCTCGCCCCAAGTTCCCGCCGCAGAAAGTGGCACTAACGTTGCAGGGAGACGAGAGCGCAGAGTCCCCCCGGGCTCCGGCTGCTGCTGCTGCCACCCGGACGATCCCGGTCCAGTCCGTCTTTTCTTCCTCGTCCCCCCGCCGCCGCTTCCTCCTCCTCGCTCGGCTCTTTGCTCACGGCGGTGGCCCTGCCGCTGCCTCCCGGGTGGCGACGGTGTTAGTCCCCTTGCCCCAAGCGCCGCTCCTGCTCCCACCGCTGAACCGAGCGAGAGGCTTAAAATGGCGTCGCTCACAAGGAGGTTCTTATAGTGAGCGGCGGGATCGGCTGTATCCTGCCGCCGCGGCCGGGCCCAGCGCGCAGCATTCCACAGGCACCCAGCGCACAGGGCAGGGGGAGGAGAAATAGTGCCCGGCTCCCAGGGCGGAGGGAGACAGAGAGCAGCAGCGGCGGGAAAGCGGCCGCGAGCGGGGGGAAGGCCGTGGCGGTGGCGGCGCGGCGGGGGGAGGCAGGGTGGGCCGGGCCGGGCCGGGCCGGGCCGGCGACGGAGGGGAGTGGCGGCGTGAGGGCCGGGCCGGGCCGGCGGGGGGAGCACGGCGGCAGCACCTTATTCCGGAGGTGGGGAAGAGGAATCCGAGTTCCCGGCTGGGAGCGAAGTTGCTGCCTCAGGGTGGAGTAGAGGCGGCGGGGGAGGTGGGGGGCAGCTGACGGGATTAGCCCGGGGTCCCGCTCGGGAGGGGGGCGGCGAAAGGCGGCCATGACCCCCCCCCCCTTTAATTTAGCGTTTCGTTGCCTGGTGATTTATTTTTTTCTTTCAAACGCACGGCACCAACTGTAGCGAAAGTCCGTCCTCCCAGACGCTTGTCGCCAAGTCCGGCAGTCTGCCGGGCTGTTGAACCGAGGGAGAGCGGCCCCGGCGCTGGGCGGGGGCAGCCGGCCGAGCTGCCGCTGCGGGCACGGCCCGGCCCGGGAAGGGAAGGTGGCGGCGGGGAGCCCGGGGCGGCCCGGGAAGGTGCCGGCGGGGCCCGCTCACGTCGGCGGAAACGCGCTCCGCTCTGCCTTGTAAATATTTGTCAGGAAGCAGTTGCCAAAGAAAGTATCTCGTTATACAATTTATTTATTTTTTTTTTAATGGAAGAACCGAGCTCCTCACCACCACCACCTCCTCCTCCTCCTTCTCGCCTGCCCCTCGCCTCTTTTAGTGACTCGTAAAAACAGGAAAATATTATGAATTGCACAAGGCTTTCCGCGGCGTGCAGCGCCTTGTGCAGGCGCGCCTGTGGCAGCCTCCTCCCCGGCGTGCACGGGCTTGCACACCAAAATGTTCTACAGACTTTTTTGCGTGCACCGTCTTGCGCCGGCAAAGTGTGTTTAACATACCGAGGGGAAAAAAAATACATACACACACACCCCTCTATATGAAACAGGACAGTGTATACTAACGTGTTTATGTGAAACATCCGTTGCTAGTGAAAGATGGATTTATCTCCCTCCCCAGTATAAATTTGCTTTGGCACTGGTGGATGTTGGGAGTTGAATTCTTGGTCCTGCGCCGGGGCGCTCCGTGCAGCCTCTCACTCACCAGCAGCCTCCAGTTTGTGTAGTTCTTGCAGTGCGGAGATGTGTGGTGCACGGAGTGGCCACCAGTTTTTCTGCTGATAATCCTGTTTTAAACAGGCTCTGGGTTTCTACTTATGAAGTTACACTTAAAAGATTATTTTTTTCCCCGTTGATCTATTCGATAATATGTAGTGTTAGACTAAAAGGAGCCTCTGCTGTAGCACGACTTGTCACATCAGCTGCTTTTTTTTTTTTTTTGAACCAGCACTTTTTGAAACAGGATTTCTCCCTGGGGGGGGGGCGAAATACTGTAGGGCTTGCTGCACACAAAATCCACCGTAACTCTCACAGGTGGACCAGGCATGTGTGGCCAGGGGCCACAACCCAGTGGGGCAAGTGCAGGGGAGGCATCCTGAGCCCGTGGGTTAGCTGTCACTACTAAAACGGCTCTGGGAAGGCAGTGGTGATAAAAACGTCCATGTTTCCTCCCTGCCCCCCCCCCCGCTGTTGCAGGGCATGTAGCAATCATCCACCTGCCAGCCTTCCCTGTGCAGTGGGCAACCTCCTGTCCCCACTAGTAAGGAAATGAAATGGCACCTGGACAACCTTGAAGCCAGTTCAAGAAATACACCTTTCCTTGTCATGCTGTTTTCTCTTACGACAGTTGCCCATTTCAACCATGTTGGCCAAAAGGAGAGCAAAAATGAGGACAACCGTTGCTGAGAGTTGGCAAACCAAATCCTGCCAGATCAGGGCCGGCAGGCTATGAATGCTCATCTCCTTCCAAGGGAGTTACTTAGAGCTATGAGCAGAAGGACCTTGCCATTTTTACCTGAAGTTTGATTCCAATTTACAGTAAGACTCAAGAGAAAGTATTCCTGGAGATTGGTTTGGGCATTAAAAGAGAAGGAGGTGGGGGGAAGAGTTAATTTCTTTGTCCACCTCCCTTTCTCAGCTGCCTTCCTCTACAACCTTGGGAAAACCTGCTTGCCTCTGTTTCACCCTTTGTAAAATGGGAATAGTAATACCAACAGACCCCTCCTTTTAGATCCCTGGATCAAAGGTACCATGTAAGTTCAAAGTGCTGTTTCTATAGGGCATTATTGCCAAATTCACTATAAGCAATTCCATTGGGTACTTGATAACAACAGTAGAATCAGTCAAACGCCCTTAATGCATTGCATGGTCCCAGATACCTTTCAGAGCCTCTTTGTGTGCCATCCCACCCCCTGAGGTCCGCAGAGATGGGGCTTTTGGAGCCTGGATTTTGCAGGAGCAGGAGGGGTACAGTCCGTGTCTTTGCTTCTGGCCCCTGAACTATGGACCGCTTTTCTTTTTGACCCGATGAGGACAACTGGAACTAGCCCTTTTAAAAACAGGTTTAAAACATACAACTTATGTATATATATATATATATATTAAAATTTCATAAGGCCTTTAGTACATTGTAGTGCTAAACTCTTGTTGATTTTTGGTTGCTTTACGTTTGCATGTTTTGTTACTTTAATCTGTATTTGTTTCACTGCAAAGTTGTTAGGATACTTTCAGATCTAGACACATTGCTAATAGAAATCTGGTTCATAATAGCTTTGCAATATTTAGCTATTAAGTAGCTAAACGTTTGCTAAAATTTCACCTTTAAAAAAACCAACAAAAAATCTACCCCAGGAAAACTAATATCTTAATAGCTGAAAGTGTTGCAATTATGATTAACTCTAACTTGTAATAGTGTTTTTTCAATAATAAAAATGTTTCTAAAATACATTTTATATTTTTAATTTTTCTAAAATGCAGTGTGTTACGGTACACTATCAAAGCAAGAGTAAATGTTATATCGGATATTACAGTGCAGGGCTTCATGAGTAAATTCACAACCAGTCCGGTATTTCCCCCCCAAGAAGTGCTGCTTCAGAATATGCAGCTTCAGAAGTTCCCTTGGAGCTCTTTTATACTTTAATAGGTTTGTTTTTGTGGTGGCTGTTTGCTAGACCGGTATGCTGCAGACATATTTTTTTCAAAAGGTCAAGCAGTCTCCTAACATGTCCATTGTGTATCACTGCATTAAGAAATCAGTGCAAAGGAGAGCTTCATGGTTAAATTTTAAAAGATAATGATTTAAATCTTTTTGTAAGCCTCTTTTTTTTTACATCCTTAGCACTGCTTTTAGAGAGTCGGCTTGTAATGGGGTACAAAGCAGGAAGTCCATTAATTAAAAATAACAAACAGCTAAAGGTAAACTAGCTGGTCACCTTTCCGTCTGAAATCCTGACATTTAACTATGTTTGTTAAGGAACATAGTAACAAATGAGTAGCCACAGCACTAATATAAGGAAAAAGCAAAATTATCAATTACGGAAACATCTAGGGCTCTGGGCCTGAATCTTTGATTTCCCATATGGATCTTAAAAATGTATGCATAATTGGCTTCTAACGGTGCATACTCTAGGAATATATTCAAGAATCAACTACAGATATTTTTTCAGACACTGACTAAATATATATTCACTTGTCAGCAAAAAAACCCAAACCCAAAACACCATCGTTCTGATCCTTTTAAAAACAAGAAAAAAATAAAAGGAATCTTCTTCCAGCGAAGTGAAATTGTAGTGTATTTAAAGTAACACATTTTCACTTTTATACGGGAGTGAAGGGGAAAAGAAGAGGAGATGCTTGCAATATTTAAATACTCTTCAAGATACAGGACTAATCGATGTAACTTCTGCCTCATACTTGAGACCTACAGTTTATTAATACACATCAGAATCTTTTCTATGTTAAAGCAAATAGCTATGCCATTCAGGCTCAGTTTCAGTGAAAAAGAATTATTCTTTATGGACAAAGAGAATTAGCTAAACTCAAAATACTGGTGAGATTTCACTTTTAGCAAAAATTATGCAAAATATTATGTGAGTGTGTAACTGGCTCATTTTGAAGAAAAGAGTGACCCTACAAATTATTAATAAATTAGTATAGAAGATACTGATCAAAACATCTTAACTGATTGGAATGACATAAATCAGAGTAGTCTAAGTGTTGCTTCAAGCATTGGAAATAGAATTGTCATTGGCTACCAATTTGACTTTTCTTAAAAAAAGTTATTCTTTCCCTCAGTGTACCTGTTTTGGATATATGCAATATGCGTTAATGTTTTCCTCTTTAATTCAGTACACATTGACACCTACAACAGTTTAACTTTATTTATCAGGTGTGTTTCAGAAACTGAAAAATGTCTCCAGCTGATTTAGCAGCTGAGGCATTACTCATCAGAATATCTGATTACTGGCATATTAAGAAATGGAACAGAATAAACATGAAACATTACATCTCCCAATACATGTCGTTTAATTACTACTAACCAAACAAATATCGAGATGGCTTTATATTCAAAATGTATTGCATGATCATGAAAACAGCAATCCACACTACTGATCCTTTCTAAAATGTTGTCATTATCAAGTATACCACAGCACTTAAGTTTTTCTTTAAAATTTCTCTATGTGCCTGTCTCTTAAAGATAATGGGTCTGATACTTCTCATTTAAAGCAATTGCAATGGTTGTGGTCAGGCACCCTGACAGAAGAGCCAGCCAGAAACACAGGCAAAAACAGTAACAGTTGCAGAGGTGTGACACCTACCACCTTCTTCCCTAATCAAACTCCCTCCGCATGAAACCCCTGAAAACCCGGTTTCTCAGAGTTGTAACCCTTTAATTGTCAATAAATATATAGCTGTACGCATACAGAAAGCTGTCTTTAAAAAAGGTAGTTGATAGATAAATTTTGCCACTTTCTTTCAATAGCTTTAGGCCAGATTTCTTTAATCTGAGTAATTAATTCTAATATGATATCTTAAAACATACAATAGTAAATTATTAAGACCTGTTTTTTCTGTTCAGACCACTCTATTATTACTCTCCTTTTTATTACTGTGCAGTCTGAAAATACGCGAGTATCAGACTAGGTTTCATTTGAACAAATTTCCAAACAGGCTGTGCATGGACTTCGGATTTCCTTAACGCCGCAGAAAAATTTCCTCTTCCTTTTCTAGCTGAAAACCCTGAGCAACTGTAAACACCTCTTGCTATCTAGAGGCTTGGCTCCCCTAATGCAATCCAGTCATAAGAATCTACTGGTCAAATGAATTTCAATGACCAGCAATCAAAATTTTCCTTAAAGCCTGCAGCATGGAGGTAGTAGTTGTAGGTTTTTTGCAGTTACGGCAAGGAAACACTGTATTTCTTAACGTCTTGGTTCTCAATTTCTCACCTGCGTGAAATATGGGTAAGACCATACTCCAGGCATATTTACGGACACCATTGAAGAAAGGGTAGGAGTGATGGAGACAATAGCTAGAAACTCCCAACGCCACAACACGATTACAGTATGTTTTCCTTTCCTTGTTCTTTCAATTCACAGAAAATTTCATTCCAGCTTTTAGAAATCATCATTCTTTCCCCCTTTTTATTTCAAAATGGTTGCATATTTTTCATTCACGAAAAGGTTAAAGGCGTTTCCCCATTGCAGGAGGGATTATCTTACCAGAGGATTCTGGGACTGCAGATGTATACTGCGGCAAAATCCTAAATTCATCGGCAAAAAAAAATCATTTCCAGACCCCAGCTGCTAAAAATAATAGAATTATAGTAAATCATTGATAAGATTAAAACATAAAGCCATTTTTACGTTCCAAAGTGCTCTAAAACATGAGTCTTTTCTCTTAATTCATTTCTTAAATAATGCAAATTTTAAAGTAGCTTTTCTATCCCAAGCACGCAGCGCCATGAAATCGATAATTTTTGATCTTTTGGTTAGTAGGCAACATGGTGAGCTATTGCAGTGACTGCAGGCAGCAGACATGTTCTTGTCAGCTAAAAATTTTCATATTGTTTTTGAGTCCATGGAGATTTGCGGATGGGATACAGCCAGTTATATCTTCAGCTTGCACTTTGCTGGGGGGTCATAAACCAGCACTGTTTTAGATGCATGTATAGATATAGATATATGTTTTAAAAACAAGAAGCATTACTGGATTTTAAACAAAAAATTATGTAAAAAGAATGGCTGGTGTGATTATAATCGCATCATGCAGGGTCCACGGTTTCCATTTAGTGAAATTTCGCAGAGGGCAACTTCTTAAGAACATCCCTGCTGTGCAGAGTGAAAAGCATGAACAAACCAAAGACAGAATTCATCTGTGTTTATATTTTACAGACAATGAAAAACCTACTCTTTGTATGCCTTTTTTTCCACCTTATTATTTCACGAAAACTGCAGCATTTTCCCCGCCCCCACCCGAACACTCACCACCCCAGCACTGCGGTGTTCGGTGTTTCTTTCTTTCTTTTTTTCCATCTCTTCTTCTTCTTTTTTGCTTTCACAAATTCTGCACGCGCCATCTTTGTCTATTGTTACTCTTTTCTAATTTCTCTTGCCCATTCTCTTTCAAATCAGCTAATAAACAGAAGGCTAAATGCCTGATCAATGCTTATGTGTTATATTCTCACCAGCTTTTTCTTTCTGAGAAATAAAAATAAAAAAAAAAAACCCACAACAAGCCAACACCCCATGCCCCAAAATTTCTGTATTACCATAACCTGTTGTATACAGTGGTGATAAAAAACATTATTAACATAATAGCAACAGCTGCAGCCTAAATAGAAGCTATGAGATAATAAATGTGCTACAACAAATTAATTTGCTGCAGGTGCTTGTGCTCTGAACTGCGTAACCCAAGCCATTTCAAGTCTGAATACAATTATTATTCCCCCCACATGCTAAAACAAAGTGCAGAGTGAAACGTCCTGTTATTATAAATATCTTGTCCTGTCCCCTGAACATTTTCGCCATCAGTAAAGAGTGGAAGAAAGGATTTTAAAACCTTAGTAGAAAGCTGTGGCATTTAAAAATATTTAAAGAAGCTCCAAGTCATGTCCAGGCTTGAAGAGATAATGTCTGTTTATACATTAATTTGCACCTATTGTCTCTTAACCAGAGCTCTATAGGTACCGACGCACTGAGGTATTACATACGTGGAATTGGCAAGGCAGGGGCTGTAAACATCTCATTAGTAACAGATGCATATTTGTATGTGTTGGTGCTTCCATTTACTTCATTGCAGAGAAGAAAATATCTCTTTGCAGTTTGGCTTGTATAATGTGCAGTGAACTAAGCAGGGGGTTTTATTGGGGTTTTTTTCTGGTAAATTTAGTGTTTATGGAAGCCTAGTTACCTTACAGGCATGCACCAGTAGCATGTTGCAGCATTCTTCAGACTACGAAGATGGGAAGTTAAATGAAGCCAAGTGGTCTCTTTTCATTTGGGCACCATAATGTAAAAATTAACCATGTGCTTTTTGCTTCCTCTCCCCCTGCTCCTTTTTTTGCCGCTCACAGACCTAATTGTCTGAAACCTGGTGAAAAGGCAAAATTAAGGGCTCAGTTGTGCTGACTTTACTAGCTTTTTCATTGCCACAGCATACATGGCTATTTTTTTCTTTGCAAATGTAATTAGAGAACTTGTGTGTTTTAAAAGATTGATTATTCTCATGGTGTAACCTTGAAATGTTTTTTCTGTGATCCTAAAAAAAAAAAAAAAAAAAAGTAGCCTGTATCCTAAGAGAACTAATCAAACTAATTCCTTGCACAGGACGTATTTCTTCTGTGTTTTAGCGTAGGTTTCTAGCGGTCAGAGAAGCTCTATGAAACACCTGTGCTGAAGCAGAGCTGACGCAGTGCTGTCTGGGAGGGTGGTGCAGATGGAGAGGTGCACTGAAACCCCACTGATTGTGCAACCTTTGGTGGTGGTGATGAGCTCTTGTTCACATGAGTCGGCCAGGGGAGGTCAATTGGATTACTCATGAGTGAGTGCGACGTTGCACAACTTGTCTCTAAGCTAGAATTTGCATGTCTCAAATCCCTTTTACCCAAAGAAGAAAACGTATAATCAATTAAGCAAAGATATATATACTGTGCTAGTGAAAATGGGTTTGGTTTTAATGCTGCTTTTGTATCAAACTCTTTTTTTTGTTTTCTGTGGCTTCTTCACATCTACTCCAAAGGTCTGATTTAAGTTGTTAGTTGGGCCCAGCTTCCATCTATGTCCCTAGCTATTTTCTCAGAGTAACAACTGGGACATGAATTCCTAAAATTGAGGCATTCATCTCCATAATAGTTCATGGTAATGTGTCTCCCAGTCATCATCCGAGTGAGTAAATAGTATAGCATTTCTGCATATGAAGCACAGGGTGAAAATGTGCTTTCGCACACCTCTGTGCAGGTATTTCTACAGCCCAGTGTGTCCTTTCTCCTGAAGTAAAGGTGGTGCTACAAATGAGTGGTGCTTTAGTCTCTGTCCCTCAGACCCTCAGTATCATGCTCTTAAGAAGCAAGGTGCTATTCATGTTCTCAAAGGATGTCTATATTTTGCTGGCAGCTGATTTCAGTAGGGAAATTAGATCAACATTTCATAACTTGTTCATCTATCTAACTGGTTCCTGCTGCTGAAGTACCCAAACACCTGCCTGGCTCAGGCTATCGGGACCACACCACACAGGACAGGAGATTACAAATCAAAACCGGAGAGTTGAGACAGAACTCAGGGGGAGGTTTTCAGGTTCTTCAGGCAGTTCATGGAATACCCCATACCATCCCTTGCTCCTGCTAGCAGATGCTTTTGGAAAATTGCTGTCTGCCAAGCAAAACAACTTGGCATTCAGCAGAAAAACTGGAAGAGGAACCATAGTTGACCGAGGCCTACACAGGAGAAATGCATGTGTAGGAGAACAGTGACTTTACATCATGTAATACTTTGCTATGGATAGGTCCCTCGCAGCCCATCCCCAGCCAGCTCACTTGCCAGTCCAGAAAAGGCTGTCACTACATCTCAGGGCACAGGTGTTTTACGGCTGGAGGTTTTTGGGCTGGGGCATCGGTTCACAATTTCTAAGCTCTTTTGCCCCTGTGCAGGGCTGGACAACTCAGGCTCTCCCTCCTTGCAGCAGATTACCGCCACCACAGAGGGATGGCTTGCAAAGTGTCTTTGGGGGAAGGACTTAACCCTGAACGCCCAAGTCTCTAGAAGCAGAATTAGGCAGAGTGCTTTGCCAGCTTTGCCAAGAGATTTACTCACCCCTGTGCAGGGGCCTGCTGCATGTGAAATACTACAGGGCAGAGGCAAAGCTGCTATGGTTTTTGGGGAAGCCCCAGGTGGGAGGGCTGGATTGGCAGCTATTTCCTTCTCATAAGCTTCTTACTTTGCCCTCCCAGTGTTGCTGTGTTTGCCATTGCCTTTCTCAACCATCAGGTTCCTGGTCCCATTTTAGAAGCCACTCAACTTCTCAAATTATTGTTTTTTTGAAGCTGGTTAATGCCACTGCACAGTGAAGCCTGTCTCCTACGTAAACAAGGTGGTGAGGTCTCCTGATGCAGTGCATGGTACAAAGGGATTCAAGTATGGCTGAGCTTGTTCTGCGGAAGGAAGAAGGAGCTGATCAGGAGGTCTGTCGGGGGAGGGATCTGCAGTGTGAATGGGAAAAACCCAGCAGGAGAAGGGGGGATGTCAGCTGCCAGCACCATCTCCTTTGAAGATCTCCGCAACCGCAACCGGAGGGAGGATCAGGTTGCCAGCAAGTCCTCTCTTCCCAAAACATCCTGCCCCTAAAAAAAGGAGAGTGGAGCACAGATTGCCAAGGGCCTTTTCTAGTCGCCCCCTCACCGGAGAGTCCCATAAGAGGGCAACAGTCCCTGTGATGGCTCTGCTGTAGCCGGGCTGAGGGGCAGGGACACATGCCCTGACCATGTAACTCGCTAACCCGCTGCATTTACCCGCTGCGTTTAGGATGGAAAGCATTTTCTTTGTGGTGCTGGAAACTGCCAGCACCCAGGGTTTTATTTGCTTTCAGACCCATTTGTTTCTAACATACTGTCATGCCTGAGTAACTAGCAAGCTTCACCCATGTATGTTGTTTTGTAAGCTCTTGGGCTGCATTATTCAGTGAGTGACTGTACAAGTCACAGGGTCAAAGATGGGAGAGGGGATACTTTTCTGAACAGGTGAAGATGGCTGAGAAAGAGTAAAAATAATTAATTTTTGGCATTAATTTTCAAATTAATGAAGGCTTGAACAACAAGAAAAGAAAAGCTTTTGGCTTGGACACAGTTAAATATGAGTTTCACATTTTTTGCAAGTACAGATGATTCAAATCTATTCATCATTTGAAATTCATATCTACTCCTGTGCAAGAAGTGTAAAAACTATACTGACTTTCAGGAATGTCCCTCAAGACCTTTATACACCTACATTCTGTTGCTTTTCCTTTCATCCTCTTGTCAGTCAATACTTAACCCTTTTGGATTCTGACCTTTTGATAGTGTGAGGGCTTGGTATAGAGCTGGTCAGATAGTTAAAAGGATATTCTTGCATATTTTCACAAATCAAAGCACCATGCTTGGTTTACTGTGATTTGTGGGTTATATTATTACAAGCACACAGGAGCTTGTTCACTGAGGCACTAAGTCTCTCAAAATCTTCTCTAATTTGTTTCACAAACCCTTATTTATTTCAAAATTAATCCCATACATTTATTATTTTTTTATTCTTTCTTGTATATTAAATCCGATATTTATAAAAGCACCCCATTTCAAATTAGCTAGTGTAAAAGTTTCTGTATGATTTGTACAGTCATTGAGCCCCCCTAAACAGTCAGAGTAAATGGTTTGAAACAGAGCATATGAGGCTGGTTAGTAAGCACTGATATAATTTTCAAAAAATCCTTTGGCCCAAAGGGTAGTAAATATGTAAAATAACGACTAAACAAAAATAACCATCTTTACACATCTAAAACATTTCTAAGTACATACAGGTCTGAGGCTCATAGTAATATCCTTGACTGTCGTCTAGTATCAGGAATATAAGGAAATTGTTACAGAAAAGGTGACAATAATACATCTTGTTGGAACTGAGAACCAAAATGAAGCAGCTGTACATCAGAGAGAAAATCTGAACCAAGAGACTGATAATGAGTGTGGCAAGTATTTTTTCTTGCTTATGGGTGTAAAAGCCAGCGAAGTCTCCGTTTGAAGACAAAGCATATAGTAATGTGATCATAAAAATCTCCTAATGGGGACTATGTGATGTATGGTAAATGTATTCCTTTCAATATATCTACACACAGTCTTTCAAGGGTGCCTCGAACTGTGCCGGGGATACGACAGCATCAGCGTAGCTAGATCTGGGCAGAGCTGAACCTCCTGTTTCCTTATTATTGCTATTATTTGTGCTGTTATTATTTAATATGTATATTGCAGCAGCTCCTCAGAAGCTCAGATAAAAAACGTCACCCCGTTTTTGTAAGGTAGCATGCAGACATTGCCAAGACACTGTCGGTGCTCTGAAAAGCCTGCAATTGATGGAAACAAGTGACATTCAGAGGGTGGGGAGACGAGTACCAAAATTATAGGTGGGGCTGGTACTATTACCTGTTATTAAAGGCTTGCCTGACATTCACATTTTAAGACCTGGTTTTGGTGGTTTGTAACTACTTAGTAAACTTTAACCATTTGTCTTTCACTAGACTTCCGTCCCTGGCTGCCAGTGCTGCTCAGTTGTTATTACGAGGCTGATTTATTTAATTTAGGCTTGGGTGATGACAGGGTTTGGGCTGACAGAGGGAGCAGAAGCTTTTAAAAAATACAAAGAATTTTTATCATTGTGCCTTTCACTGTTTATCTGAACTAGGGACTCAAATACTGTAATATCCTGTTTCCTTGTATTCCCCCAGCTGTCTGTCTGCATCCGTCAATGAGCTCTCATCTTAGATTTGTCTTTCTGTTCTGCATTTGTACAGTACCTTATACAGCCGGGTGCTGGCCCATGACTTGTACACCTATAAGCTACAGCTGTGTCAAAAAATACTCTGGTTTTGCACAGGACAAATGCTTTTGGGAGGCAAAGAAATATTCCCTGTCCAGAAATCCTTCATGCTCTCTTCCTTATTGATTGTGAGTCCCAAATTGCTTACCTTTCCTTTCACACTTAAAGTGCTGGAAATGTTTCATATTCAAATATGAGTGGTTTTTCTTGTCAACAGCAATTCCTTTTAGTAAATTCTGTTTCTAAAAATAAAAAGGCTGATTTTCAGGCTCTGTTTAAACAGAGGCACAGTGCTGTTTGGGGATCGAGCCGAGCAAAAGCTTTTTCCCTCTACCCATGTGTTTGGAAGCAGCACAGAGAGGAAGGGAATGAGCCACTGAGTTCATGTTTCCGCTGGAAATGCAAAACAGAGGGCCAAGATTCATTAAGATTGTTATACTAAGTCAATATGACCTTTCCCTTTGTATTTTGCTTCCTTTGATTGACTTGAAATTGGACTAAGCACCAAGCACATGTGTTCAAGACTTCTGGAATTTCTTCAGCAAAGGTCGATGTTTTCAACTGTAAGGGGATCATTGTTTCAATAGTGATTTTTGTGTAACCCATAAAGCCTTACAAGCCATTTCGTTCACCTCTTTTATAGTCTGTATTTTTCACCCTCATTAAACTGAAGAGTTGACAAAATCTTACATAATTTGGCCCTTTAGAATAAATGCAAAAATCACTGGATTGGTGTTACAACACCAAGTTGTTAACATTGCGCTTTTCATACCTGAAGCACAATCCTGCAAAGTGTTTCGGGTTCTTCTGCTTCAGTTTTAATTTTAATTAGGAGCATTTTTGTCCCCCAGCAGAGTGAACATCCCTGACATTTGCAGGATCAGTCCCTACATTTAACAAAGTCAATAATGAAAAAGTTTTAGGCTAAATGTTTGAAGCTGTTCCTATTGGGATTAAGGATGGTTTCCTAAATGCAGACCTATGTTCTCTCCTTGTAACCTGGTTATGGACCGTGTAATCTATGGCAAACTTTTAGAGTGTAATCACACGGAAAAGTTGTTGGCCAAAAAAAGCAAGCAAACAACACAAGATCTCAGCAAACCGCAAATGTACTTTGAGATCCGAGTGTGGGCAGACCCAGGAGATGAAGACTATGCCATGCATCGTGCAGAGGGTAATTTTCTGCTGATTTGAAAAAAAGAAAAACACCACAACCTCTAACAAATCTGATTTGACCTAAGATCTTCATGTGGCTGTGATTTGTGATTAATTTATTCTTTCCTTTCCTTCCTAGGTTTCAATGATGTAGCAAAACACATCCCCCTCCTCTTCTACCTCTGTCTTTTAAAAGTAGTCCACAGTCCTTGCTCACAGGTTTGCCAGCTGAAAATACAAAAGTGACTTTTTTTTCCTTTTTGGACCATACTCTTCACACACATGCACATGCACAGAACTCCTCCAGGGGCCAATGTGAGTGTATTATGCAGAGATTGAGAAGAGAATACAACCCTGTCTTGCTGGTGTTTTTCTGAGGATCAGGTGGAAAGATGATGTTTGCAGGACACATTTTGCTGGCACCATGCCAGGCTCATGCCAGCTGCTGCAAATGCGCGGTAATAAGGCTATTTCTATGCAAAAGAGCTTATTGCTAATAATTTCTGTCAGCTTCTAACCGATTAGTGTTTTGTTGTTTTGCTGTTTTATTTTTTTAAATCAGATGTTTACAAGAGGTATTTTATTTTATTTTTTTAATGCAGTGTTCTAATGCAGCGCTAATGGTTATCAGCTCCATCTGACTCATCCAGCCCAGAAACCAACTTATGTTGGTTTCTAATGGTAAAAGCTAAAGCAAAAGATAAAATAAAAAATATTTCCCCAAACAACTTGATTTTTCCTCCCCCCTGGAATTAATGTGAACAAATTTCACAGTAAGAAGCAGAATCTGTGAATAGCCAGGAGGTAACCATTTGGGCTGTAGGTGCGTGCTGCTGGGAGGGGGCACCAAATGGTGGGTGGACCTGATAGGAGTCAAGAATACACAAGACAAATTCTTTAGAAACCATCAGCCCTAAAGTGATGATCTCATGATCTGATGCATTAAGGGCACTGTTGAAGAGCCGTGTTTTGCCAAAGTATCCATTTTGAGCTGTTCTGGTAAGATAACGATAACTAGAGGCATGGTAGGAGATCCAGTAAATGTCCCTGTGAGCATTAGACAATCTCTATTCTTTTTCTCGTGGTGCTACAGCTTCTTCTTTTTTTATTTCTAAACAATAAGGAGCAGAATGAGAAAAAAAGAAAGAAGTGGTTGGTACCAGTCTGGTTTCTAGGTAACATATCTGTATCACAAAGCAGGCACCAGAGCTGGCATAGGCCATCAGAGGGCCCCGGGGGCTAAATTGTTCATGAAGACCAAAACTTACCAGTAGCTGGTCTTTCTTCCATGGCAAGGCTGAGTGGGACGGAAGAACCTGAATTTCTTGCTGATCCTGTGTGTGGCTAGACAAGTCTTCACCAACAATCCCATGTCTTTCATGAGCTTGAAATCCACATTAACATTTTAAAACGACAAGCAATGATTGTGTGAGCTTTCAGGCTTTCCAGAAGCCTATTTATAGCCTCTTATACGGACAACCAAGTTCCAATGTACACCAATATCCTCAGCTGATTTTATTAGGTGAGCCTCCGTTGGATCCGCATCCCCAGACACCACTTCCCATTCTAGAGGGGCTCTCATATAGCTGCATCTTTACCCTCTGGCTCTCCTCCAAACAAGATTTGCAAGAGACAAATCTCTGTTCAAGTGGGAAGTGCCAGATTTATCCCTGGTCTGTATGATGGAAGAGAGCTGGCTTGATTTCTCCATTCAGGCCTGCATTGAGTCCTTATCATGCTCAGCAATGTAGTATCACATGGGAGGTGAATTCTTTTGGCACTTCACCTAGCACAGCCTGTCCTCTGAAACATCCAGTTCAGAAGAAAAGTCAGCACGAAAGCATCTCTGATGCTCTTGTGGGAGTGCCCCCACTTAGTCAAATCTTCTGGAATAGGGGAAGAGAAAGGAGAGCTCAGAGTGAACTTCATGGGGTTACAGAGGCCAGAGGTACTGCTGTATTTAACTCACCTGGCCCTCTTCTAGAAGGAACGTAGTCTTGATTTTAAAATTGCCAGGGCCAGGGAAACCAGCAAAACCCTTGGGAGGTTCTTCTAGTAGTCAGACATCAGCACTTCTAAAGTCTAGTCTGAACTTGTCCGGTTTCAACTTGCAGCTTCTGGGTGGTGTTGCACCTCCATCTTCTGTACCACACAGCCCAGTATGAAGCCCTGTTCTTACAGACTGATCAAATCCAGTCTTTCATTTTCTCTGTGATAAAGAGATATATTTGCTATACAAGGCAAATTTTCCTTACCTACTCTGCTTTACAGCTTATTAGCACCCTTCTAGACCACAGACACCAGAATGGGACAAAGTGGCTGCATCTAGACTGTGCCTGAGATACAGACAAATTGATGTGGTGGGCTTAAGCTGTTGAGCTCGTTGAGCAGCTCCATGCATCTACATGACAGCCTCTGGGACACCATGGCATAGGAGGCTGGTGTTCCTCACTGGGAATCCCCATTCTGGCAGCCCCTTCATCTCCTTGGAGATCCCAGGAGGCAAAGGCCAAGGCACATGCCATGGATGCTCATGGCTGAATGCGGCATATCTGTACGGCTCACCCATATAGATACAAGTTAGATCCCCACTAAAGAGTTGTATAGACCCAAGATTTCTGCTTCCTGGCAGTTCCCCAGAAGTGGAGTCACATCCAATAGACAGGTTGGTTTCACAAAATGAGGCTGCAGGGTTGTTGGGATTCACCAGTGGGCTTAGGCCTTCACTGAACGAACCAGTGCCAAATACAACATGCAACCTCTGTATCCCAAGGTTTTCCTACCTTCTCTTAGAGACTTGGTCTTTTGGCCACTGTATCTTCTCAGGGATTGGTACTCACCTGGCTATTCACCATGACCAAGCTGTCATAATGACCTCCTACATTCATATCTCCTTCACACTTCTTATTGAGGTGTATTAGAAAACATGCTGTTTGCTTACTAACGGCTCACCCTGCATCAATGATCTCTCCTCTTTCTTTCATGCTCTCTTTCTGTCATCTGCCAACTTTATCAGCAAGGATTTTATATTTTCTTCCAGGTCACTGATAATAATGCAAAGTAACTCAGCTGGTTTTGTTGGCAGAAAGAGCCCGTGGGACTGTCCCGTGCAACTTGGGTCCTTAAAAAATTTGGGTTTCTTATATCAACCACAAACTCCCCCAAAAGGTAAGCTGCCTAGGAAACTACTCCTATCGATATCCCACTGGTATTCCAGAGCACAGCTCTACTGCACAGGGAGAAGAGATTTACGCATATTGAATTCACTGTTACTACTTTGACAAATAGCATAATCCCTTAGAGCTAGTTCCTGCATAATCACTTCTGTATGTTTTTACCGACCTTAGAAACAGAACTAGAGATAAGAATAGTTGAGAAGGCAGAAGACAGCTTACCAGACCCTCCTTTGCTCCAGGCTGATGCAAGCTGCCCTGGAAACTGTTAAAGGATTGCTCCAACTTCCAGTGTTTTCTTCAGTTTTGTGGCGACAAGGACACCCTTTCAAAGGTTTGGGTTAAAAGAGGAATGTATTTTGAAGGAATGCAAAGGAAAAAAACACACTTTTTTCTTCCGTAACAGTCCAAACAAGTATCTATGTGTGTGGTTTAATCACGGTACAGACAGATCTGCCTCTGTGATGCTTTCATGCATCAGATGCTCTTCAGAGGGAGTCAGGCAGGGCTGCAACCCCAAACAGATGAAGTAAGTTTAATGATCAACTGAAATGGAAGCCAGCATTATCTGGTTTAAGACATTTTAATGCTTTATCTTTACGAGCCTGAATTAAACTTGTGATGACTCCATGTTGCCTGCTCCTTCCAATTAAGCATTTTGCAGAAACATGTTCACCTTGTGATCACGTATCTGGGAGTATCTATGACTTTTGCTGCTCAGAATGTTCTCAAGAAGAATATGTCTTCTTGACATATCCATGTGCTATCAAACATGGGACTTTTATTTGTCTGGATTCCTGAATTCTCAGAAGTAGCAAAGTCTTCCTCTAAAGGTGAGGGCTGCCTGACATATCACATATGGCCAGTGAAGTTTTAGCTAATGAAACTGTGATAGCATCAGATGCATTTCATGTCTGTCTTTGAGAGGAATATAATGGAGCTGAGCGAAGGCTCTGCAGAATTTGAAGGCCATTCATGTGTTAGCAATATGGATTCTGTGTGGTGCTGCATCTTCAGGCTTACTGTTGTAAAAGTGTTTGTAACATTTTCAGGGGTTACAGCATCAAGAAATCTGAACAGTTGCATTTACCAGTCTGTCAACAAGTTATCTGAAAAACAAGAACTGGGTTCTTAGCTCGGATGGATTGATTTATTACCATAGTGTATTATGTGCCCATATAATATACAGGGCACACACTCAAATCTTTTCTGCTAAAAATAAGATTCAGTAACAACATATACTTTATTTTTCACACTCCAGCAAGTGTGCACCAGCATGCAATTTTATGACTTAGAGAGAAATGAAAGCTGGATAGCATGTTTTACTTCATTTCTGATTTTTGAATGTCCGTATGTGCTTCTCCCCAGTACATACTATGTCTGTTCCAATACCTAAATGTTAACAGACATGGCAGAGCAAGAAGAAACCACTGAGATATTTTGTACTCCCTCTAAAAACGTTTATTAAATAACATACTGCTAATTCACACTCTTTAGAGACCAGTCAGATATTTCCA
This sequence comes from Falco biarmicus, assembly GCF_023638135.1. Classification (NCBI taxonomy): domain Eukaryota; kingdom Metazoa; phylum Chordata; class Aves; order Falconiformes; family Falconidae; genus Falco; species Falco biarmicus. The sequence goes on from NC_079291.1 coordinate 15,401,590, forward strand.
GAGCTGTCATATACCTAGAGCTCTTATTTTTGCAACATACATAAACACAAATATTAATGCAAACATATATTAATGAAAATGCATCAAGACTGAGTAGAACTGAACTGTAATTGTTGAAGGCCACACACTAGAATACACTGTATTCCTTTGTTTATTAACTTAAAGAGATCCCAGCCTGACTAAACATGATTTTTTTTCAGTGGTTTGCCCGTGATTAGTGCCTCTGTGAGGTTCTAGTATAATTTAATTTGTTATAAGCAATGTCATTTTATCAGTAGCACGCCACATGTATTGCCTGCGCATTTTCTTAAAGTCTAATTAACCTTCAATATCGCATGGGTTAGTTAGTGTTGAAGGCTTGAGTGCTGGGGTTGTTTTAGCTTGTGTTTTCTTTTAACACCGACCTTTTCAAATTCCCTCCTAGATAATAGGATACGACTTTTAAATGGAAGGTATAGCTTTCAAAATGATTCAACATAATAAGAGATAAAACAACTGAGGAACTGAAAAAGCAAATAGTGCCTCTGACTTAAAAGGAAAACAACTATCAGTGCCCCTAGCGATTCTCTAATTTGGAGACATTTGAAAAAGACAGGTCTTAAGAGGGAAAAAAAAAGCGCCCTAAACTGAAAACCACTGCTTCAGCATTGTGAATTTCAACTGGCAGGAGGTAAGAAGAGTGCAGATGAACAGTATCTGATGTAAAGCTTCACGGCACAGAGTTAACCCACCAGCAAATGTGAGCAGGAGCAGTGAGCTCAGGCTGGACCAGCACTCTGCTTCATGTGGCCATGGCAGCTTTTGCTCCACGTTACCAGCCTGAATAGGAGGAATTGGCTTATACCAGGGGAAGAACAGTTCTGATTGCAAAAGAAAGCTGGGGTATGCCCTGCTCTAAATTGTTGTGCTGTGGCCGCATCAGCTGCTGGGTTCCAACTGCTCAGAAACACCCATGACTCCCACGGTGTAATCTGAGCTCAGCCTCAAGCTGCTGTGCCTTCAAAAAGGTCTGGAGGACCCAAACCAAGGCCATGATGGATGTTTACCAGTCTCGGGAATCATCGCTGGGAACTGCTGTGGCTCTGAAAGTAAGATCTTCTTTTGGGGTAGGGTGGGGAGATCATTTTATGAAGAGACTAGTCTTCAGTGTGTGCCAGAAATAGGTATAGTCTCTGCATTTTTTCGCCAGCTCTCCAGATTTTATTTACATTATTTAGTGCTGTTTGTTTAGTACAGCCCCCCTCCCATTCCCCCTCTTTTTAAGGAAAGATGCCTGGGTCATTTGGTGGTGGAAGTACCTGGAAACCATTACCTTATCATACTCCGAAAGCTCAGATTGCAGAAGGAGAATAGAAGAAGCACAACTGTATTTATTTGGGGGGTTTAATCTTATGCATTTAGAACAAATCCATTGATCATTCGAAACCTTAGTCCTGATCTGTGAAGGCTCAGGATTGCTAATACTATTAGCATATGCACTGAAGAGTTTCAGCTGATGAAGCTGTGAGTGGTGTGCTCTCTGGTATGCTCTCTCAAGGGAAAGTCAGGCTCAGGAGATGAGGTTTGACTTCATTTACTCCATGTGACCTTAGACTGCTGCTTAAAACAGTCTGCTCTTTGTTTCTCCAACTGTCAAATGAAGATAATGATTCTTACCCATTCTTAGGACAGCACTTTGAAATTTATAAATGAAAATATTATTTATATTCAAGAGGTTCCCAGACAAGGAAAATGAATGATTTCCATAAATGCAATATATTTCTTCCTTGCATCATTCCAGTCTGGAACATCATGTCTAGTTTCTGGCAGTTGCACACACTGAGGATGGGTGTGAGAAACAAGCACTTATCATAATTTTATATGTGTGTACAGTCCCTCTCTACAGCAGCCCTCTGAGTGTAATTTTCTGTATATAGGTATTTATGTGTGTGTATGTATGTGTCTATAACAGATACACAGAATACTACTAGAGGTGAATGTGAACCTTTCCCATCTCATGTTCATGAGGCTGACTGCCTCTGTTGTGCTCTCAGAAAGCAAAGCTGGTAAATACTTCCTGTGACTTTAAAAGGTCAAAAACTCTATCAGTGTGTTGGCTAGTGAAATATATACATTAGAAACATTACTAGTTAGAAGGGTGACGTAACGTTTGTCACAGGATGATGCCAATGTGCCTACTTTAACACAATGTTTAACTAAGGTCCGGTCTGCATAATTTTGGTTTCTGTCCAAATGGTAATGAAAATTCCCAGTGGACCTCTGTGAAAGGGTGATCAGGTGCCAGGGAGCTCCAGGGGAGAGCTCTCTCTTTTTCAACAACAGCCCATTGCACTGGGCAACAATGTCTCTATGGAAGAGTCTAATATCCAAGATAACAAAAGATGTATTGCTGCCTGCAAAATGGCAACTGTACCTCCTTCCCCGGTCAACGGACCAGCTTGGAAGCTCACCTCTGCCTTCTGCTGTGGGTCTTCAAGCTCTGAAGAGTCACTGTTAATTTAAATTTTATTCTTCCATCTCCTCCTGATTCTCTGTATTACTGTATCTACAGAGATCTTCAGAGATGCCGGGATTCCTGCTACAGAAATTCCTGGCTGTCTTTGGTTTGACTGTGGTTGCTTTGAAAGGAAAGTCTGCTTTTTTGCGTGGAATCACTGCACTATGTTTATCTTCCCACAGCCCTTACTTTATTAAATATCTCATAATAAAGTCCCAGGGGTTTTGCTTTGTCTCTTGCTCATTCTTTTTCTCCATGCTTATCCTGTTTTGTCTCTGCAGTGTTTGCTACCATCATGTAAACTGTGGTGAGTTGGGGTAAGAAGAATATGAGAGAGTGGTAAATTAATATGGCAGAAATATACATTGTTGAGGAAAACAGTTTTCTTCATTACTGTTTGTAAATAAACTTGTCTGTTCTTAAGTTTTTAAAAATAAACAGTAAGATTATTTTATATTGGGAAGATGATGAAAGGGAGAGAACACATGACAGAAATAGTTAAGGATGAATACTGGGAAACTTGTTACCATCTTTGATACTAAATCTGTGTTTGGCAACAAGAAACTCAAACACTTGCAGGTGTCCCTGAAAGAGAAACAGAGCATGGAAACTCTTCTGGTGAGATGGCTGCAGGTTGGTGGACCCAAACTTGACCCAAACTTGTGCAGATCTCAGTTTAGATCCTTCCACACAGCAGTAAGCCCTGAAGGATGCTGGCTGTTAAGCCTGATTCTGTCCAGGGCTGGTGCTTCCCAAGTGGCTAAAAGGCTGCAGTGGCAGCATATCTGCTACAGAAGGGGCTGTGGAAAACAAAAAAAAAGCTCACTGCACTGTTTACATTTCACAGAGAGGACCTCCTTCTTTAGGGAAGCAAAGTTTCCTAGTATAGGTAATTTCACGGCTGAGAGACACTATCATGTTGCCTTAAAGTGGTTAAAAAGTAAGCAAGAGGATCTATCGCCTTTTTTTCCTACCCTATTTTTGGAAGGTGGTAATTTAATATGGATGTGCTTTTGCAGGGCAAGGGGAGAGAGGAGAGTAAATTTGCACTGAAAGGAGGGAGAATGAGTAAATATGAAATGGCATCTCCTCGGGAGCCCAGGCTAAGGAAATTACCTATGCTCAGCTCTGGAGAAAAGCAGGATTACTGCTCTCATTGTGTGGGGACTGCAACAAGAATAACAGGAGAAAGGTACACCCAAAACTGCTAAATACACAGAATGAGGAGCCAAACCAATTCACATCCCCTATCAGTAATTTATAACAAAGTCTGCACAGTGTGGAGATCCAATTGCTTGAAATCAATACAGATTTAATGACCTATGAAGGGAAAATAAACCAATCTGCCAAAACACAGAAAGTGCTAACAAAGCCTTGAGCACTGGAGAAGAGAGAGGGCATCCCGGGGGATGCGATGAGCATCCCAAGATGGGGTGCAATTGGACTGTGGGGGGTCAGTGCAGGAGCCCTGCTTGGCCAATACCTACTGTTGCTCCTGAATGACTGCAGTATCAAAGGATGGCAGATCTGAACTTTTTTCCTGACTGAGGTGGTGATGATCCACCTCCTGATGGGAGCCCTGGACCAGGGCAAGGAGGAAGGGGAACATGCTACTTGAAGAAGGCATGGCAGAGGAACTGTGAAAGCAACACTCCCAGGGCGGTTTAAGTAGGCTTAAACTTAGCAAAAAGCTGTTCTAAACAGTATTCCCAGCAGATCCAGAGTCTCCCTAATGCTACCATCAGAGGCTGCAGCTCAGGATTGCTGAATGATTTCTTGTTTACAGTGTGTAATGTTTCACTGCCCCAGCCAGGCAGAGGTGGGACTGTAAGATATTTAGCACTGGAGTCATTATGAGGCCCTGAGGTATATTTCAGGAATTATCTGGGCTGTGGCCAAAAAATACATTAGACAGTGGTGCATATTTATTACCAGGTTGTCTTGTAACTCCCTGTCTCTCATTAAAGTTTCTAAGTCAGTGCAAGTAGAAATAAGAGAGACCCACTAAGCCATCTAGTCCGTCATCTGTCCGGTGCAGGATTGCTCTCTTGAGTACAGTCGCTAGTGTTCTGCAAGCGTAGTTTTAAATGTATCAAGAGATGCATCAATTCATTTATAAGAGTAATCGATACCCTAACAGACCTGTCAATAAGTTTTGATTTTCTTTCATATTTTTGCCTTTAAAAATATCATCCTGTTATAAGTTATGCCCACTGGTGTTAATAACCCTTCTGACATACATAGATGTCTATTGGAACTTCCCTTGGTCATTGCTCAGTCGATACATATATCTTTATGGTCAGACTTTTTACACACTTGCCCATAATATTTTGCTTAGTAAGTAGGCCTGTTAAAATGTCGGGGTAAAGGATGGAATAAGAATTAAAGTGCTACTCCACAGGAATAAAAGGTGCCCCAATCCACCCCTAAACTATTTTAATCTTGCCTTAAAAGTCAGCCCAGACAACCCCTTAGACACTATTGTTGATCTCCACTGAACCTGCCCTTTTAGATGCTAATAAGGTACCCAGGAGTGAATTTAGTATTCCTAGTGTGGTCACACCAAAGCCATATGGAGTGGAATCTTTTCTTCCCTTTTCCAGGAGGTGCTGTCTTTGAATCTGCAGCCAAAAATTTCCCTTTCTCTTTTTTTGCTCAGTCACATTTAATGCACTCTCTACTATCACCCTCAGGCTTCTTTCAGCACTACTTTCCTCATTTTCCCTTCTGAGGAATAACTGAGTTTTGGATTATTTTCCCTAGATGTCTAGGCTTGAGTTTCTTCAAGTTGAGAGCCCTTCTGTTATTTTCTTCCCATAGGTTATATCATGTCATCAGCTATTAAGCACAAATCTAAACGTGGATCAAGAGTTATGGATTTAATTTTCATTGATTTTCATGGGGGAGGAAGGAATTGACAATTACCAGCATGTCTGAATTTAAGTTCCATCCCTCTGCCATCAGCAGTAGAAATAATGGCAGTTTTGTTCATTACAGCTTAATGTACATGTTATTTCAGATCAAATATTTTCACAAATATTTGCAGCTTAGAAATTGAAAATCTTCTTCTTAATAATCCAGAGAAGAGATCCTTTACTCCTTTATTCATAGCCAAATAAGAATTAGAAGATGCCACATTTAGGGTGTACAATAATTAAGTCTCAAGGAAAACAAGTATGGGAGTACTCTTTAGGATGGGTGTAGGACTGACTGGGAGAAAACTGTAGTCTGGTAATTACAATTCATTCTGAATTTGGGATGCTGTATTTGGCTATGCTATATGTAAAGTATTTTAAACTGAATTTACCACTGATCTAAGCTGAAAAATGAATCCAATTGAATTATACATTCTCTAATGGGTGAAGCAATTTTGTCCAATTCTTGCAAAAGTTGAATTAAGGTACACAGATGTTCTCGGGTATAAAAGTACCACAGAAAAAGAAAGTGTCTGTCACACAGGGAAAAATTCTCCACTCATTTGTACCTAGAGGGAAAATTCATTAAAGTTGCCCTTGTGAAGTTGAACAGTTTGCTGCTTTGCCTGGATATATTGAAACACAAATAATCCACATTTTAGCTCCATTTTTAGAAGGTAAGAGATGTTCCTTGCACCAAAATTTCTTATACTTCAGATTAATTCATTGGATAGGATTGCCTTTTCTCACTTAGGCAAACTGATACATGTCCTAAGTCCCTGTGCAAAGACATTAGATGAAGATGGAAGGATGTAAATTCACTGCAAGGAGACAACTGAATTAACTGTGTATCAGCAAGCAAACCACACCGTGACTGTTTATAATTTCTGTGCACACATCACCTGGTCTGGAGCATTCCTCAGCATTAAGAATCAGATGTGTGTTTGTGTGTCAGAAAGCTAGAAAAGCTATGGATATTTGAAATGGTCAATTGATATTACTTCACCTTGAGCATTTTGTGAAAGAAACATTTGTACTTTAGTGGATGGCACTGTTAATTGGAATTCCTATGTAGAAATAACTAAAATAAATCCAGAATTTACAAGGAAATTGGATAGTTACACTTACGTTATGCTAGATCTTGGTAAATTTTTGGTGCAAGCTTATTCCCTGAAGAGTGTGCTTTTGTGTGAAATTATTTTAAATTGCCAGCCTTCATGGGCCTTTTTCTTTTACAGAAAGCAAAACTGATTCAAAATCTGAATGCATCCAAAAACATTTCTTCAAAAAGTCAATTCAAATCCAAACGTTCTTTAACAGCCATAGTGAGCAGTCAGAATGGGGAATAAATTTTCTCAAAACCACTCTGTGTGACTTCAGCAACTGTAACAGGGGATGTCTGGAGCTCTGCTCTGTCTCCATGGCATGGAGGCATGTCCCTTCCTTCTTCAGCTGTTGCTAAAGGCAGTATTCCCCAGACAGACAGGGAGATTTGACTGTAAGAGTTTTCATTGTTGAAAGCAAACCTACCTTTTTTTGTTGGTCCAGCTCATCTCACACCCCCAGCCTTACATAAACTCAAGACTAAACATGTAGGAATACCCTCAGACTTAAGTTTTCTTTGCCTCAAGCATCTTGAGCATTTCATGGGGCATCCCCATGTCCTCAGCCAAGTGCTCTGCTGGCGTCTGGTCTGCTATGACAGCCTTGTGTTTGGCTGGACGTGGTGTGACCATGGCAAGACCAAAACCAACCCAAGTCCAAGTCAGGCCCAAGTGGGGTGGTAAGGGAAGAGCTGCTCCCTCACCGCAGCTGCCCTGGGTAGGCGCCCTGTGCAACTGTGTCAGGGACCACCACAGAGGCGATGGAGGCACAGCCGTGGAGGGACACGTGCTTGGCCATTGTCTACAGCACTGTCAGCACTGTCAGTTACCTTTCTTCCCAGGGAGTTAAATGAGACTGTTCTGAAAAGAGTTGACCATCCACAGATATTTTATACTAAGATTCCCAACAAAGGGCTTCCCCCTCCCCCAATTCTTTCTGAAGAGGAGACCTAGCATGGATATCTGGGTGAAGACTTAAACTAGACCCAGTTTCAAAAATGAATTTCCTTTTTCTCTAAGTACAGCCAGAGTCTGCGATGGTGAAATACATGGGAATAATCTGTTGTATCACTCCAAAATTTGCAGTTCCTGACTTAATTAGCTCACATGGCTTGAGATACGTAACACTGACCATTACAGAAAGCCCAGTAATAAAGGGTAATGATACAACACAAACACTACATTAATACAAGCTATGCAGAAACAGACTTACTAGGATGCTGTGTCTCAGGTTCAAGGAAATTCTCAGAGATGGGAGGTACTAGAGTCTGTCCTCTAATTTGCCCTACTTTGTCTGATTCTTCCCCTTTCATATGCTAACTTCCATTCCTTTCCAGGAATATAGACAATTTTGCATATTCAAAACTTTTGGAAAAATATCCAAATCTTTTGATATTTATCCAGACCAGATCTAACACAGAGGTTTCCAAGTAGTGATGAACCAAATAACCAATAGAGCGAAGTAATAATTACAGCAATTATAAAAAATATTTTGCAGTAATCAAACTGTAATAATAAAATAAAAATCTGAGCTTGATCTAGCAAAATGGAAAGAACATTTAAAATCCAAATGTGAGTTCCATAATAAAAGTACTCTGTGCCATTCTGTAGTGATGGCTCCAAAAGGTACGGCAGCATCCAAAAGCATGGAGCAAGGGGCCTGAGTTTCCATTTATTTAAAGCAGTTGGCAAAAGTCTCCTTGAAAAACAGGCCTGGTGCTTGGAAACACAGGGGAGTGCTACTGTCAACATCATGTATGGGAGCACATGGGAGAAGGGTCTGACAGAGGACAGGAACTGACACATCTGGACTGGAGTGATTTGGGGTAAAACCGTGGTGGGGAGTGGGATGCTGCAGAACAGGGACAGCAGCCTCTGGGTGCAGTCTCCACTGCTGGTGCAGCTGTGGCCGTGCCTTCAGTGACTGTGCTGTGGCTTGTAGCAGCGCTCTACTGGGAGCCCATGGAGCTTGTCCCATTGGCATGGGCTGGGCTGGGTACCCAGCCAGGAAGAGTAGGGGGTTCCCTGCTGAGTGCTGCTGTAAAGCCCACATCACGCTTTTATTTGTTGGCAAGTTGCAGTGTCTGGATGTAAAATACTATGAACTTTTTCATTTGTCTTTAATGTATATTTTTCTCCCCTAGATGAGCAGGGGACTCTGCCATTAGACAATTACCCTCTGGGACAGAAGTAATAGTGGGGAGCATGCACCTGCCCCTCAACCACTCCAAGTTGTACCTCACTGTGTATTTAGTTCAAGCCACCGAGAAGGGAGGGTTCATGCTACAGTGCTAGACTGTGCGGTGTCTAAATTATGGCTGAGGCTTAGACACCAGTTCCCTCCTGTCGACTTTGTTGTCAGGAGATCGTAGCCCAGTAGACAGGTGGTAACAAACAGCTGGAAGGCAGTAATACCATTTACTCAACGAATGTGAATGAGAGCCCTACTATATTTAAAGTTGCTGCCTACTGACATTGGCACAATGCTATAAGGCAGTGACTCCTGCATCAGTTTCAGATCTGATCTGGGGAAGTGGAGCTTGCACAGGTCCACCTTTCAGTTCATACTGAGATGTCATTGGGGTCTAACATCTTGCTTGCAGGGCCTTCAGACCCGAGGCCCTGAATCTTATCAACTGTATTCTTCATTTTTTCTCATCAGTATCTTGAGACCATGAATTGCTCAAAATGTCAACTGACAAAATTAGGAGACCAAGATTTGGTTCATTAGTTAAATCGTATCAGTGAAGGGCTTTGTGATCTACCAGCTTTTTTAGTGTAGTATATAAGACCTGTTAGATTAGTACTGCTCTCTGCCTCTTTCCGCATTAATACTTTGACCTCCAAGAATGCAACAGTGCAAAGTATTTTAAGCACATGTTTGAATTTCAGGACAGTCCAAGGGAGGTAAGAAAATGCTCAAATGTTTCCACAAATGTGTGGTTTGGCATCATTCTACAGCCTCAGTTCTATCCACACAGTCTGATGGAAGGCAGATTGGTTTTGTCCTTATGCAGTGTTCATGAGAAAAGACTTAATTTTGAAAATACGATGGTTGGCAATGTGGATGGGGTCCTGGAGTTACCTGAGGACAGGTACGTACAAAGTGAATGCATTAAAAATAACTTCTGTGACAATCAGTTGCCCTTCAAGGAACTTCAGGAACGCCTTAATTATTAAAAGACATGGAAGCTAGCCATAACAGAAAATAGCTATACATGTATATATAGTAGGGGCATGAGCCGCATAGTTTATAGCCCTGGTGTTTGGAAATATTGGGGTGTTCAGCTCAGAGGCTTTGGACTGACTCCCTGGCATGTTCCTTGATGTTGTGGTGGTCCTGTTTGTCCACCCCTTGAGTCTGGGCTAAGTGATTACCTAGGGATAGACCATAATGTTATAGGGACAGGATAAAGCTTCCTGCACATGGAGAAGAGGGCAAGCTATTTTATATCCACACCATAGCTCTCATGAAACCTTAGGTTTCCCTTTGGGATGAATGAAAGAGAAAGAAAAAAATTCAGCTCATCACTTTGGATTTAGAGGGGCTTTCTTTCCTGACTACACTAACCACTGCTTCTTTCAGCATCAGTGCTATAGTACTGTAACCAGAGAAGCAGCTACTGAGTAAGTTTAGTGCTGTCTACGCTTTTCCAGCAAGCCAAATGATTTTTCTGGCTGCATGGTAAATAAAGATCAGAAGTATACCAGGCAAAGAGAAGTGTGTGCATCTCCAGAAAGACTATTTGTAAGTCTGTAACAGATCTTCATTCTAACTATTGTCTATAAAATTAAATTTCTAAGTACTGAAGTACTGAAATATTCTAGTTTCCCCAATAACACAAGTCAGTTAAAATGATAAAATGAGTTTGCCTTCCTTTAGCCAACACAAACTTCAAGAAGAAAACAATTGGCATTCCTCTGAATGCAAAATCACAGCATGCAATTTAATGGCTAAATACTGATATAGGTTTATTAGATTAGGAACTTATTTCTTGCTTTTTTTTTTAACCATAAACTCTGCAATTATCTGAAGGCTTCCTTGACGTTTCTCCATTTCGTGCAAATACCTGAATCGGGCAGGGGTGAAGCTGCCCCATGCACATTTCTGTCACATTGGCAAAAGTGCCCTAAGCAAGCACACTTTGTTCTGGCTCAAGTTTCATTACCTTCCTGAGCTGACCTTCTGGAGATGTCTGCTTAAGTGAACTTGAGCCAATGAAACACCAGGCAACAGACTGAAAATCTTTGTTTAATTGAGTCATCATGCCAAGTGTGCGGGAAGCCTGGTGACAATGACAGAGTGCTGTGCAGTGATTTGGAGGGTTAGCTGTTTCACCAGCTCCAGGCACACCAGGCCCAGATGAACTCACTGAACTTGAGGTACAGAGCCACCCCGTATGTGAGCAATTGGATGCAGAGGTTTTGCTGTGCAAGAGGCGTCCAACCATCTGCTGCACGCCTGATAGATCTGATGCATCCCACAGCTGCGTGACTGTTCATGTGCAACTGTTATGTGCCTGTGTAGCAGTCATTTTCCCAGAAAAAGTAGTACCTCCTGCCTGAAACTGTGTGCCTGTGTGGGGCGGGGGCGGTAGATTCCTATTAAATGGGAGCGTGTACCACCCAAAGGCAGAGGCCTGGCAGATCTCCAGACGCAGAGCCTCAGAAGTTACAAACCAAACTCTGCCAGAGCCCTGGGGGACCTCTTTTTGAGAAACCAGCGAACAATCAGGCCCAAATCCCAAGAAGACTGTTATCCCCTCTGGAGGCAAACCAAAGATGTTCACACCAGCTCTTCTGCATAAAACCAGGGTTTTGGTGTTATTCTGCTGGCAGTGTAGCCGCTCGCCTGGCTGGAAAAGTAGATGGAGGGGGAGGTCTGCATCTTTGTTTTCTCATGCAAGTTTTGTTTCCAGAATTGTGGTGATAATAGGAACATCTTCAAAATCTCTGATGAAACCAAGGACTATATAGGCAGAAATTAAGCACAGCTGTGCTTAGTAAACAGTATTTAATAACAGCTCTATAAGACTCCATTGAATTGGGATCTTTTTATAAGTGATGCTGCAGCCATGTTTGGGACTAATTTGGAGAACCAGATGCAGGACACGTGTGGCTGCCCAGCACTCATCATAGATGGCAGATTTTGTAATCGCCTGTACATTCCTAGCATTTCTTTTTCTTTCCTTAGGCTTCTTACATTTGTTCAATGCATACGCACACATACCCTCCCAGACTGAAGTGCTGTCTCTGCTGGTTAGTGGCAATTTTGCCAATGATTTTTGTGGGACTGAGATTTAATACCTGGTGTATGAAATACTTTCATACCTAGTGTATAAAATAATTTCATACTTTGTAGACTGTCTCACTTGGATATATTGGAGAATGAGCAACATTTACTGTCTATGAAAACAGAGGCTGCCACGTTTTCTAGGTATGGTCTAGAGTTAGCATACAGGCTATAATTAAAAAAACCATGATGCACTGATCACCAAAGAAGCATTTGTTTATTTTGCCTACAGTGCAAGCTGGCCATTTCAATATTGGTCTATCTATAATTATATTAATATAAATAAAGCTGGAGTGTCTGTGCTTTACCCAACTGAGGGCTACACTTGAGTTTTAACAGAGCCAGAGGGATGAATCTAATTTGTTTAACAGATCAGTCAGATCGCAACTGGCCTTGTAATACAAAGGTGATAACCAGAGATGCCAAAAAGAGCTAACCACCTACGGACTCAGATCAAATGGGACCTTCTACATGGGGCCCTGCGGTGCACTGGTGACACTCGTGCTTCAAAGGCAACCCACAGAAGAAAAGTGAGCCTGTGACCTTTGGTTCTTCACAACGAACAAGCCCAAGAGACGGCTGTTGGGCTTTCTTAGCTCCATTTGATATTGTATTAGGAATACACAAGTTGTTAGACCCTGGGCTGGTTGCATTTCCTGTTTCTCTGTTTTGTCTAGAATCCCTCCTGGAGGAATGCTTCTGAATTTAGAGCTTTCTCACCTGTTCTGAAGGGCCAGGCATACATGGGCAGGGCTGCACTGGCAGGGCATATGCTTTCAGCAGCAGTGCACTTCTGGACCCGTGTGTGAGTGAAACAAGTTGAGCCGGTAAAGCACAGCCCTGGCAGCGTGTCTGGCCCCAGCACATCAGGCAGGGATGGAGGTTGGCTTTCTGACCAATTTCATGTCCCCAACGGACACTGCTGAGTCAACAGGGCTCTGCTGGGTGGACCCGGCCGAAGTCGTTTTGCCATTCTCCTGCAAGGCATTTGAGTTACACAGGTAATGACAAAACCAAAACAAGCAGCAAGCTATAAACACTCTGACTAAGAAATCCCTGTTCCTGTGTTTACTTGCACTTCCTTACAAGTGTCCCTGTGACATTATAATCCTGCCAGTTCTCTGGTGTCCTCAGTATTTATTGTCCTCAGTCCTGGTATTTTGGGGAGCAGAAGTGATAAAACCCAAACTTCCAAAGCAAGTAAAAGAAAAAGGAAATCTATAAATATGTCTAAACTTAAAAATTATAAACTATAAATGGAAAAATAGGCAAAAGCCTGTTGCATCTTTTCTCCTCTGGCATCTTTAACAATATCGCTGGAGAGCAGCTTTCATGTATGCTGGGACCATCCACACTGTGGGCACCTATCCAGACTCCAACTGCACATTAATTTTGTTCTGACATAAGTAGGGTCCTAATCCTGCCTGTCTGCAGGAGAGGCTGTATATATTGCTGCTACCCGTGATGTTACTGGCTCTTGCAGAGCCATTGGCCTTGCTCACCCACTGGTCATGCTCCGGATCTTTCACCCCTCCTTCAGCTTTGCAGCTGCCAGAGTACCCCAGCACTGAGCAGGCGCTAGCACTGGAGAACTCACCCCACTAGCAGTAATGCAGTGAGGAAAGGCAACAAGAAAAAGGATATTCGTAACCTGAGTCAGTGCATCTTTCTTGCTTACCGTCCATCTGCACAAACCATTGCTGAAGGATGATGCAGGGGTGGGATTAAGTGCTAAGCGAGGGCAGGCAGGTAGGGCTGCTCAGAATATAGCCCAGGAAAGAAATGCTGAGGAAACTGAAGCTTTACCTCTCTCAGAAAGAAGCGTGTGAGGGCATGCAGTCTTGCCAACCAGCAGTGCTGCTCGTTTCCACATGAGCAGCCAACTTTGGGGTCAGTTTTCACATCGTTTTCCCTATGGCAATAGCAGTGAGCGCATCCTGAGCACTGAGGAGCTGTAGCATTAGTCACTGTCTCTTCCTTGATGAAAATACTAATGTGTGACCTGCATACTACAGAAGAATTGGCAATTTTAGATCATTACTGGGGAAAAACTCGGCAAAGATTAACTTGTCTTGCCGTAGTGCTGGTCTCTCCTGCAGCAGTGAAGGAAGAAAAGGCTTGACACCACATTGAATCCACTTTTGTCTTAGCAGGGTACTGGCTGCATCTGTTTGAAAGGCTTGCATTGTATCACTGTTCTTTGTTATCAGGTTTCCCATGGTGGTCAGTGTTACATATCTTACATTGTTTGAGCTAATTAAGCCGGGGAATCAGGGAAAGCACATTTCCGGTGGGGATTTATTGCCAAAAGATATTTCAGCTGAAGGGGAAAAAAAGGAAATCTCCCTTTATGTGTAGCATTCCTGAGCTGTTTCATAATACTCAGTGTTCAGCTTCATGGAAATAAACTGACAATAATGTCAAAAAGTTTGAACTTGAGCAGTTTTCCTCTGTTTTGTGGAATTTAAAAGCACCGTAAAGAAAGGAAGGGATCTGTGTAGCCACAAAAATAAAAATACTTGAATCATCTCGGTTGGAAACAGTGTTAGAGGTGTTTGTTAATAATTTACAGGCAAATGGTTGTTTGCTCTCAAGGTGCTTTGTGCCACTCTATTATTTGCACCTGCTTTTAGATGTCTTCACAAAAGAAATGCAGGTGGTAGTGGTTTACGTCTTCACCAGTATCTATTTCGGATGCTGGCAAAGGCAGAGGAGCATGGTTCGCTCCCGTCTATACCCAGCGTGGCTGTTCCCAGCAGCACAAAGGGGTCCCCAAAGCACCCGGCAGCAGGATGGGCCGAGTCCTGTGAATGTGCCTGGAACCTCGGTGCTGGAGCCCATTTTCCAGCACCTTCAGCTGCCTGGCAAGTGCTGCCCATGGGGCAGAGTCTGGACTGCAACATGGTTGTCGGCCCAGCTGAAAAGGGAAGCTCTGCTCGTAAGTATGGGATGTGGTACATAGGTTCATTGTTGTGAAATCCTGCGTGTGGACAAAGCCCTGCTTTTCTTCCAGATAATGATCATTGTAGATGGGATTAGTGATGATGACAGTTTCTTCATTTTCACCAGTAGGTCTAAAAGGCTCTGCTGAAAGAAGTGAGGATGGTTATCCCCTGCCTGCCAAGGGAAACCTGAGCAGCTGGGGAGCACTGTCGATCCTGTGGCTTGGACGAGAAGGTTCTGGTTTCAGCTTTGTGTAACTTTTGTAAGGCTTTGGCTGTTCAGTGTGAAATTGTCTTCAGGTGTCTTCTAAAGCGTGGTTTGTGGTTGGGTTTTGTTTTTAGGTTATTTTTATTTTGATAGGTAGATTCAGCTGAAACTTTTCAACTCTTCCAAACATAATGAAAAAACAGGGGTTTCACCTGTGGAAAGAGGAAAGGCTGGCAATTTTCTCTTTAGAAAACATCGGCAGTACCCCTCATTTGAAGCAGGGACTGAAAGTCTGATACCACTATGCTATAAAAGAAAATTTATCTAATTTCTAGGCCTCTGAAAAGTTGCTGTTTGCACATGCTCACCGCAGAGTGTTTTAGCCAGACTCACCTCATATTTGGCCTGCAGTGAGCAAGCTAGAGTGCAAACCTATCATTGCTATCAGTTAATCCTTTAGGTCAAGTGAGAAAAGTCTTGGATAGAAGAGATTCCAGCTTTGCTGATGACACATACAGGTGTCAGTGTGAAGCTGAATGATAACACTTCAGTCTTTCTTTTTTTTTTTAAAAAAAAAAACCCCAAACAAACCAGAAATTATATGCCAAAGCTGTTAAAAAGATTGCGTTGAGATGGAAAAATCAGAGACTCAAAGTCAAACAGGAATAATTCCACAATTAAGGTTCTCTTTGTAATCCCACACCAGTCCCTTTGTGCAGATTTTATTATTATGATCCATCTTTAATTAAATGAGGATGCTAATTTTTTCCCCTAAGTCCCCATCCTCATGTATTGCACAGGGTGATTCTACTGTTAAAATTAATGAAGACTGTATTATGAGGAAAGCTCTTGGCTGTAGGGTCCTCACCCCAAGTGCTCCTGTAGCTGGAAGACGTGCAGCCCATGAGGCAGCAGGTTACAAGAAGGGAGAAGATTACACGGAGCCTTAGGAATTCAACTAGGGGATGGCATACCTGCCACTGCATCTGTACCTGGTGCTGACCAAGTCACATACAGCAGGTTTTTCACTGCTGGACGCTAAATGCAAACCTGTCACTTCCAGCACAGCTGCCTCAGCACCCCGAGGCTCCTGACCCTGCTGCTGCTTTGCCCAGGTGAGACACCGGGTAAGCAGCTCTGCAAGAGAGGATCTTCAGTAGCCCAGAGCTCCCTGCTCAGTTTCCCTATGTTTTTTCCTGAAAGTAAATGAGCTAGACTAAAGTGCAGAGCTGGTGGACACCGAGCTTGCATTCAGGTAAGTATGACATGTATAACAAATGTTCGTGGGTAGAAACCTGCCTGGGTGCATGCAACAAACCTTTGGAGGGAAAGGTGGGGAGAAAGATGGTGTGCACCTTGCTGCAGGACATCCTTCTGTGGTTTGACTGAAAAAAATGATTACATGCACAGGCCCTTCCAGTGACCTCCTGAGCTGATGGAAAATAGGAGGACAAGCCATCTTAAAGTGCCCTTGGAGATCGGAAGGAAGATGGGTGGTACGTAAGCAACACGAAGTCTGTGAAATCAAACCATCAAAAAATCATCTCTAAGCTGGTCATCTTCTCTCACCTCCTTTCCACTGTGAGGAAGGAGAAGGAAGGGAAGAGCACTGAATGTGTTCTTTTATTCCACAGAAGCTCAGGTGCTGAATTTGTTACAAATTTTATTACGTGCAAAAAGGAACTCTTAAAGTTTTCGGGCTGTTTCTCCCCTCACTTTCCAGTCCCCACTCCTATACTATTATTTTGAAGTCTATTAAGGGTCTGGTGACAAGTGCTGGACACTTTGAGAACTGCAAAGGCACTAAGGCTGCCTTCTCTCAGCTACATGAGGGCGAGGGAGAAAACAGTATCCTTATCACCTCCCCTAGTGCAGCAATCTGAACGCCAAGAGCAGAACAACCTCCTGGGCTGAGAGCAAATGAGGAGCAGCAGCCGCGTGGCATTTTCCTGAGGCCATGGTTTGAGATGGAGTTGCTGCAGCCTTGCCTTAATAGAGGCTGCAACAGCCATGGCAAACGTGACCCGCTCCATTATTGAATTGTGCGGTGCTGTTTTGCTTTTACATTTAATATTTGTAATTATGCAATTTCTAGACAACTTCCCTGTCATAACCAGGGCAGCAATGCTGACAAAACAGGCTTTAAATAAGCACTTGTCAAAATAACAGCTATTTTTGTTTGCCCTATTTAGCACTGTGTCTAAGGTCTACAGTGGAAATCTCAGACAATTTTAAATACACGGTGCAGTTACTTTATCACTGCATCACAATATTCAGAATCCTCAAAGCCTGGAAAATGTTTCAACAGAACCTGTTGGTGGTTTCTGCCTGCATGTAAAGTTCATAGCTTGTGCAAGACCTGCTTGAGAGCCAGGAAGCATGGGCAAGCTCAGGGTTCATGAGCCATTCTTCAGGCTGTGAGGGCTGCTGGGCAGAAAAGATTCAATATCCTGCTCTTTCCCATCTCTGAGACCTCTGGCGTGTTTTCTGGGGGAAAAGAAAGAACAAAACCAGCAACAGTCTGAGACTTAGCAGTCCTGCTGTTCCTCAGGTAAGAACGAAACAGAAAGCAATCTCAAGCCTCTGTTCGTAAGACAAGAAATCCTTTTTCCCTTCCTCCACGAGCCCTCTCTGAGGTGATGGTCTCCAGGTTCCTCAGGCAGGGGGCTGCCTGGTTTGCCCAATGCTGGGAGCAAGGAGCACAGGTACAACCTCAGCACATGGCGAGAGGTTCCTTACCCAAGGCACTGTGATGGGGCAATGGCAGGGCCTCCCCTGGGCATGCAGCAATGTATGGATGTGCACAACCCAAAATACATGGAGGCTCACTCTTGGGGTAGGGAAAGGGAGGCTATACAGCCAGTGACACAAGTGTGACAGTCATTGAGGAGTGCTTCCTTTAGGAAATAAGACCACCAGCCAAACACAGAAGGATTGCAGAGTAACACGTGGGAGTAGTTGCATAGTGGTTTATTTAGGCTATTCCTTGGGGTTTTTTCCCTCTGTCTCCAGATTGTGGACTTCCTGGCCTGTCTATTCCCAGGAAGTTTGTGATGTGTTTCCAATGAGTAGCCTTACACGGTTACCTTAAAAAAGCTCTGGGGAGGAAGAAAAGCGTCCAGGAGATTCCTTGCTACCTTTCTGCAGAGGACAACAGATTTAAAAGCATTTTGGGGTCCTGTGTTTTGAGCAACACCTTGCCTTCCCCTCCTTCTCATCTTTACCAGCGGATGCCAGAGAGACAGACAAAGCAAACATAACACATGGGAAATGGTCTGTAAATCCAAAACAAAAGAGGTTTTCTGTTATTAGCTGTTTTCTGTTATCAAAGAATAAATTATTGCTTTAACCATGTATTTTTTAGATCACTGTGTATAGAAACCTAGTAAATTATTTAACTTTTTGAGCAGAATTGAATTTTATTACCTGTATTAAAATAATATCATCTATGTCTGTGTTCCCATTGCATTTCCTGTCTTCTCTGGTGCGGGGGATATAACAAGAGAAGTCAGTAGCTTATCAGGATAGGCAAAAAATGCTTTAAATTATCCTAATTTAATGGCACCTGCCTTATTCCACCGAGCCTGTTCTCTCCACTGCTGGAACCATGCAAAGAGGCTGGTGTGGATGCAGGGTGACCCCACGTTCCTGGAAATCCCCAGCTGCTTTGCTGCGGCTCTCTATCTCCTGACTCCTAAACGAGCTCCTGCAGCACCGGTCACACACTGCTCCAGAGAGTGAGCTAAGAAGCCAAAAATAGCCTCTTTTCTGATAATACAGGGCTCCACTTTTAAAGGTGGCATTCTGGCATCCTAGATAAGCTGCACACAGCCTCCTCTGGTTATGTTTTCAGCCTCCTGAGCCCTTTTCTGCTGGGCAGAAGGGCTCACACAGGGCT
This sequence comes from Falco biarmicus, assembly GCF_023638135.1. Taxonomy (NCBI): domain Eukaryota; kingdom Metazoa; phylum Chordata; class Aves; order Falconiformes; family Falconidae; genus Falco; species Falco biarmicus. Next base: position 15,420,446 of record NC_079291.1, read on the forward strand.
TTTCCTGATATGTGGGTGCTGCTGCAAACACCGTTCCAGGATATGTTATCTCAGGGGTCTGATGAAATTGCAGTCAGGGCGCGGGGTTGCTTTGCTCAGCACAGCGCTGATGAGCATGACCAGGGCTGTGGGATGGAGCACTCCAGAGCTACAAGAAGTGAGCAGCCTGGTGAAGACAAGGGTGTTTCCAAGCTGTGGCCCAGGGCCTGCTGTGGGTACAAGGTGATGGGAAGCACCTTCTGCTGCCCCACCTGCAGGTGCAGGTTCTATAGCATTTGGGTGAGAAAGGGGGTGAGCTGGGAGCAAAGGGAATAGTCTCCTAAAAGTGTGGGAACTATGGGCTTGCTGGGCTGATAATCCCCAGCCTAGGGAGGCAAATGTGATCTCTGAGATGTGATAATCATGCTAGCTGACAAGCATTAAGATATATTCAACTTGGCTGAATTGCTGGCTGTAGAAACATCATGAGCAGGCCCTGCCTTTTGTAGCACTCGCAGAGGTGTGTTTTGCAGGCAGAGCACTGTGCTCCCCTTTGGCATCTGCATTTGCATCTACATGAAACTATGATACCTGTGCATAGCTACCCCATCTAACATCACGGGCTGGGCAGTGGTGCTCCTCCGAGTCCTGGCTGGCTTGTTTCTGAGTGAGAAAAGTTACAGAGCCTGATTATGTGAGCATATAACAAGTATATTCCAGAGCAAGGAAAACAGTGGGCAAGCAGGGTTAGACAATGCCTTCCTTCAGTAACCAGGTCAGTCCTGCACCCTGGGATTAGGTATTCTACCTCCAGAAATGGTGCTAATTAGGAAACACTCAGGAAAGTGGAATTTCCTGCTCTTCTGGCAGCTCCTCCTCTTGCCACAAGAGCCTTGGTGCTCTGCCTGGCATGCTGAAAGCGGACATCAGCACAGCCTGTCCGCTCCGTTGTGACTTTATGGGAGAAAAAAACTTGGAAGATGTGCTCCAGTGCTCTCTGGGGAAGCCTGCAGCACATGTGTGAAAGACCTCTCCCCCCCAGCACTCTAAGTGTTTCTTAGGTCAGAAACTGCCATAGCATCGTCATACAGTTAAAGTGCTGCAGAATATTCTGGACAAGATGAAGGTGTTTTAATATATGCTGACGCCTGGTTTTTAGCTGAGGGATTTAGCATACATGATGTTAAATTCTAGTCTAAATAAGGCTTAGATATGAGCTGATAACTATGTTCTAGGATAAAATATAACTAGAAACACTGGTTGCTTTAAGAGTTGATAATCATGTAGTCTAGCAAGCATGAATTAGGACAGAGTCAACATGCCTAAAGTATTAGCAGCAGACATATCTTGAGCAGACCCTGACTTCTTGAGTATTTAAAAGGTAGTTAGCTACTTTTGTGGAGCAAGATATTCTTGGTCATGAAAACAATGTGCCCAAATATGATTCTTTGGGAGGCGTTATCCTCCAATTTCCACCAGAATAGCCTAAAAGAACCCAGAATAAACAGCAAGTTTATCTGAAATACAGCTGTCCCATTTTAACTCATACGTATGTTGTTGGAGGTGTCACTTCTTAGAGGTGAGGAGCTTACCACACAGCTGAATGTTTTTCCAATACTCCCATTAGCCGCGTGAGACGCTTGCCTATCTCAGGTGATGGCCCATCCAGTGGCTTTTGTTTGAAATTTCAGCAGGGGTGGATTTCTGAAGCCCACCAAAATCTGTGCTCAGGGTGAAAGGGTCTGTTTGACACTGCTTTGTTGGTCACTGGAGCACCGATGTTCACAGCGCAATGCCACCGTTTCATGAGGGCCAGGGGCAGGCACTTAGCAGGGTGGTGGGCACCAGTGCTGTGTTTATGGAGGTTGGAATAACAATATGTGTGGCTCTTATTTAATAATGTATTAGTAAATAAGCAGGCCTAGAGACATTAAAGAGCATTTTGCTTATTCTGAGTTTGTTCCATGCATTTTCGGCTCAGACGGACTCCTATTCCTTCCTACTTGTATGAATCCATGAGTAATTATAGGAGAGACGATAAATGCTCTGTTGGGTCTGGGCCCGCAATACTTGTCAGATTTATATCTTGGAAATTTTTGCTTTTGCTTTTCATTGATTTTCATTTATTTCTTCTAGGATTTCTATGGTAACAGGATCTTCTCAAATCCTGTGTGTGCTGTGCTGGGGATGGGAGGGTTCTGCTGATGCTGCATCCAATGGGTGCAGGTGGGGAAGGACTCAGCAGTTCCCCTCTACCTCCTTGCAATGGCATTGGTTTGACCAGCAAAATGAACGGGAGTCCCCACATCTTTGGTAAAATCACATTGATTTTTTTTAACTGAAAGGTGAGTCTGCTGAAACCTGTGTCTCCCACAGGGCCCACCGACCTGCAAATTTGTGATCCAAGTGCTTCTTGCAACAGATGCAGCCAGATTACATACAGGAAAGCCCTTCTCAGGTACTGTGTATCAATGACTGAGGAGAAAAAGTGTTTTTACTAGGTCAGCTAAAGAAGAAAAGTTTTTCTCCTCCTTCCCTAACTCAGCTATGACACATTTTTTCTTCTCCTGCCTGTGCCTGAAATCCACATGTCTTATCACGAGTGAGAAAGGGAGACTCTTGTAAAACATTTATAAACTTTGTAAATGTTATCTTAAGCTTTTTTTCCAGGAGGCATGTCATCAAATGCACGGGCCCGTATAAAACCTCTGAGGGAGCAGAAGGCCGAAAGTGGGACTGAGTCTTCACCTGAGATATTAGATGCTTACTGATCAAATTTATCACTTCACCGCACACAGAGGAAATGCTAAGTAAAAATTCTTACTGTTTAATAAGGGAATGTCTAGACATCATTCTTTCTGCTCTTGAATCTAATAATATAACATCAGCTGCTTCTTCTTGGTAGTTAAGTACTTCCCCAAAATAGCGTATTTATAGGTCTGCAACCTCTCAAAAACCAGTGGGCCCAACAAGTTACTGAATCGGCCTGGGTGCTGTGGTTTTACACCGGAGATCCTTCCGGTTAAATGCGTACGCACCAGGATTTGTGATTCCCCCAAGGAGCAAGATGCCAGGGAAACGATCTGCCCAGGACTGCACAGACTGGGAGAGAAAGCTCAAGAGACTTGCAAAAATGGAAAACAAGAGGTAGAATCTCTCTCTTTCCATCTTGAGCCATGTTTTTGTTTCAAAGGCAGTACTATCCTTTCTCAACTGGGTGTTTAGAGTCTGGTTTGAAACAATTATGATCATTCACATGAGGCACTTTATTTCGCATTTAAGACCATGTAGCAATTGTGATTGAGAATTCATGTCTCCCAGGCATGGGGTAAATGACTGCAAATAAAACATCTCACCACTGCTGTTCAAAGATGTGGCCTTTTATTTATTTTCACAAGGGTAGAGCGTCATGCTATTTTTCAGAGTGTCTTCATCTTGCAAGGTTACTGCGTGCAAAATTCAGGAGAGCTTTTGTTGCAGGGCTAGGATCAGCCTTAACACTGCAGTGAGCTGGTGGATCAGCTGCCACGAAATACTTCTGCTTAGCCCAAGTACATGCGCTGCTGGCAGCACATAAAGGCTTGGTCTCTAGACCTCATTCTGAGCAAGGTCGACATGACAAATGAACAGATTCTCCTTACATATTAAATACTAATCAAAAAGAGGGGAAATAAATATTTCAGCCCATCTCAGGTATAATATGCAAAAAATTGATATACTAGGCAAAGTCTTGAAGTTTCAATTCCTGAGCTGTAGTGGACAGCTAATTGAGAAGCCTTGCAAGCTTGTCGTATTTTTTCCTGCTAGGCTGGCCCTGTGCCACACATGATACAAGGCAGAGCAACCTGGAGGCTTGGTCTAAAGAGTTGATATTACCTGGTATGGAGATGTGCAGCTTGGTGGGTCCCATCTCTGCAGCTTGGTTGTGCTGTGCACCCACTACACTCTGCACTGAGCACCTGCATGGGGAAAGGGCAGACCCATGGCTCTGCTCCTTGCCCCCTTTCCCCATGTACACCCCAATTCTCCTGGAAACATCGTCAGCAGCTCTTCCTCCCTCCTGGGCTGTGACAGCTGGGAGACAGCAAGGAAGGGACTGTGGCTTTCTCCCAGAAATGTTTTCCTTAGGTTTCCTTCTCTTCTCAGGTGGGATCCCTTCAGCCTAACCCACCTCCACAAAAGATGACTGTTGAAACCGTAGGGAAAAAAAAAGAAAAGATAATGTGTTAGCTCTGGGGCCAAACCCAGGTATTTGGTAACAGCTCACCAGATTTCTCCAAGGGGCAAATAAATGCTCCACTGACAAACCTTCTCTTTCTCTGCACTGTATTTACTGACTGGCCAAAATTTCATGGCTATTAAACACAGACACTTAATAAAAGGAAAGGTCAGCACACCTAGTGCTTTCTACAAGCCATCTAGATTTCCTGATGACATCAGAAGAGGACACTGTCAGATGGAAGCTGCTTTCAACATGGAGAAGACAGGACTGGAGGGGTGAGGTCTTTTCTTTCCAGTGATCAGTGCTTTTTTGCTGGAGGTGTTATTGCTTGTCTCTCAGTCCCATGCTGTGGCTTTTTATTTTTAGTCTGGATGTTGGCTATTGGCAATCATGATTGCAGTCTCTCAGAGCACTGTGTTGAAACACAGGGGAAATAGTTATAAGCAGCAGCTGCAAGACATTTTTCACCCCAAAGGACACAGAAAAAAGCCAGCACAACTTTGAACCATGAGAGTTCAGCTGAGGATAGGAGCCAACTCTTTCATCAAGCTAGCACAAATCCCACAAGTAGACAGATCTATGCAGCGTGGTGATTTCTGAGTTAGTCTCAATCTGCTGTCTCAACAGCAGATTTGGACTGGGACCAACCCCCTGCCCCCGACAATGGGCCAGGGGTGCCTCCCTTGCCAAACTGCCCTTTGTAGCTGGAGCAGCACTGTGGCATCACAAAGCCATGGTGGCTCTCCCGGTCTTACAGCCTGGACCCAGCACAGGTGGGAGCTGCCACATCCTCCCAAGGAACAGGAGTAGCAAAGCTGCAGTTGTGCCTGAAATTCACTCTGTTTCCATCCATGTGGGTGCTGATGGTGGGGAGGAAAACTGGCTTCAGCTACTTGGGAGTCTTCTCATGTCAGGAGTGTTCCTTCCTTGTAAATTGGACTCTGCTGCAGCAGAGTCACAGATAGCCCACTGCAATTCAAAATAAGCAGGGCAACCTCCATGCTGGGACCGAGATGTCCACTTCAACCAGGTTGTGAACTTAGCACTGGAGAGTAATTTTGGTTGGAAAGGACCTTGTTGTCCACCCCCCTGCTCAAAGCAGGGCTAACTGTGAAGTGAGAGGAGGTCTGAATGGTCTGCGCTGGGATGCAAGGGCTGCTGCATGCCTGCCTGCAAGCCTGGAGGTGACGGCTGCCCAGCCCTCCTCTGCCACAGGCAGGCTGTTGAATGACAGATAAGAGGATGCCTTCAAATTCACTCTTGAAAAATACTTGTTGATTTGGATACCACAGAGACTAGAAAAAGATGTTGCCAGGGCCTTTCCTGCCTCTTGCATTATCAAGGTCATCTTTGCCTGCTTACCATTCAAATCATACCCACCAAAGCTTTGCTGTTGCTGCTCAGATTAAAGTCAGAAAGCAAAGGACCAAGCTACTTAATTGACCCACCATGATGTCTCCCTGTTCTGCTGGGGCTGTTGAGACCTGAAGAGCAGGATCTGGGGCTTTTCTCTCAGTGAAAAGGAAACTTTATGGAACCTGAGATGGCTGTAGTCCTTCCAGCGCACTTAGGGGTTTACAAGTCAAGTCAGCATTAAAAGATGCATGTCACTTTAAAACTTTTTCCTCCCCGCCCCTCTCCGGTTGAAGGATGTGTGTAGCTATCCAGTCAGTCAGCTATCTATCCAGCCATCCTAGGCTGTTATTTTTCATAAAGACCCAGACATATGTGTTTATACACATACATACATACATATGCCAGCATTTTTGTAACCTAGCATTTATAGGATGCAAGACACCTCCCAGAGCTAAATCTGATGTAATAAACCATCTATACATTCAGAAACATTCATGGTATACATTACAATATGCATAAAGACTTTTGATATTTCTGGTGCTGAAAATGAAGTTCAGTCCACACTAGTCTGATCACATCATTTTGCACTCATCCACGGGCATTCGTGCTGCACACACGTTGCTCTGAACCACTGTAGGATTCCTTCTTATTCTCTGGTATCAACTGCAGGAGAACTTGGAGTGCTGGGGTGAATAGGGGGAATTGCAGACGAAGGCACTGAAGCTTTACTGGCACTCAGGCAACCTCATCTCTGTCTCCCCTAAAGCAATCAGGTCCCAGCTTGAGCTAAAGCACAGCCATGCAAGCAAGCACAGGTTCAAAGTGCAAATAAATACGTGCTTGAGGGCTCCCTGTGGGGATGGAAGGTGAGCAGAAACAAAGGTAGAGACATGGTAAACATACCCAGCCTGTCTGGAAGGAAGAACAGGTTTGCATAGGATGGGGAGCTGGGAGAACACATCCCGATCCTGCTTTCTGAACTCTGACAAGTCATCTGAGTTTTCATCCTTCTTACAGACATAAAGCATATATCTAATTGACCTGGGAGATAGGTTTATATAATTAATATTCGTTGGTTATTTTGACTTAGACATAGCCCAATTCAGTCATCTCTGAGGCTTTCACCAACATATAGGAGGAAGACTATGTTAATGTCAGTGAATGAGAATCCACCACTTTCGCATCAAATCTAGACTCTTCCTCTGAATCTTATATGTTGTCTGTATGTGTATACATACACACACACTCTCTCCAATGCATATATATTTGGTCTCCTAACAGCAGGCACATGGTATCAAAAAGGAATGCTGTTGCTGCAGGTAAATGAAGGCTTCCATGGGGTGAAGATAGATACTTTCAGTTTCCCCAGATATGTAGGTCCATTTAAAAAAGCACAAAAGAAGAGTACTCTTTTGAGATGAACAAGTTTTTCTATAGAGACAGAAGCATCTTGTTATACAAATCCTTTTCAAATGGAGGCTCCAGTGTGAGGACATTTTGGGACCTCAGGTCCTTTGAGGGGGAAAGAGAATTCCTGATCAGACCAGCAAGGACTCCCTGTTGCATTCAAATGTAAAAAGTGAAGTGAGTGAAGTTTTGCTTTGCTTGACTGAGCTTTACCATACCAGTTATTGTTTTGAAAAGTGAAGAGATACCTACTGTATCTCCTGGGAAAGTGAGAAGCAGCTTGTTTTGGAAGAGATGGCTATTATAGCGAACTTCACAGCTTAGTTCTCTATTTTTGGCTTTATGTATTCACATCTGCTTGAATTTCCCCTGCAATAACAGCTTTGTGATTAAATGACTAGAATAAATGGTTTCAGAGCGTCTGGGGATAGGCAGAAATGTAATTATTCATTTATTGATAGATAGTGAGGTAGCTATTGATTTATATAGGACATTAAATGCTCTGGAGCAGGAGAATGACATATTATTAGTACTTTAAAAGAGAAAATATTGCCACCTTGTTTCCTACTTTCAAGCACCTGTGGAGAGAATAATACTTTGCTAGTGTTAGACCATTTGAATGCTTTGAATTATTTAGGGATCTTCAGTATAGGCTGATGCAAGTGTAAAAGCTTGCCTATAACAAGCCAAATTTGTTAAAAAACCCCACATGTTCTTCCTTACAGTCCTTTATTGTTAGTCACCTACGGTACTTGCCTAAAGGAAATACAGCCAAGCAAAGAGTTCAATTAAGAAATCTATCTGTCTACCTACATATGTATCTGTTTGTCTCTTTCTCTCTCCTATTCCATGGATGACATTACAATTGCTAGACATTGCATTTTTATAATCTTTATTTCAAGCTAGGCTCTCATAAGCATCCTATTTCAGGCAAAATATGTCATTATCCCTGTTACAGTAGAGCACCAGCTTTATAAAGGGAAGGACGAGAAAATTCAGTTAATACATGAGTGAGTTCCTGTGGAGCAGAAGCAATGAAGCCCAGGGATCATCTGTGTGGATTTCTGATGCCTAATAACAGCCAAGCTCTTGTAGTCAGTCCTTCAGCAGAGAATCGAAGAGGGTCTCGCTTCTCTACTTAGTCCTTTATTTCCACAAAACCCGTAGGGATGAGATATTTCTGAAACTTCACCCCTCTGTCAATGTGCCTGAAAACAAAAGGCTTCAAGAGTTACCAGGGGAGACTAATGGGCGGGCGCTCAGGCAGGCTGCATGAGCCTAATTTGTATAGGAGAGCGGCCTAAAAATGAATCAATGATCCTTGAACCATGTGTGCAAGAGCAACTTTAGCATACCCTATAGGAGAAGGAAGAATGCACTTACTGCATCCCATCCCCAAAACACACCTTCCTGGTGTGTGGGAAGGTGCACATGGCCTCTGGCCTCCCCCGGAACAACCTGTGACCTGCAGGAGAGGCAGGAGGCAAAGCCATGGATCTCCAGCCCATCCTTCCTTCATTTCACTGTCCTCCCTGCTTGCTCGATGGCCTCAGTAACCCCTTCCTCATCCTCCTCCAGCTGTTCCCCTCAGGAGCGTTTGCTTCCAAAATTACTGGCAATTCCTTCTGGCAGGGGCTTTCCTCCTGTGCTATCTTTTTTTTAAGGCTTCCATACCTCTTCTAGATCTTCCACAGAGCGCCTATGGTTCACCACAGAGCTTGCTTTGTGGCAACCTTTTCCAATGTTTTATCTGTTTTGTTGCTGCAAAACAAAATGCTTCTCATACTTGTGTCCTCTGGTGATGGGTATGTTTCAAGTACATCGCTGATGCTTTCAGAGGTGTAACAGGACACGTTTCTCTCCACATGGCATATTAGCATTGACAGATAGGGCTTGTAACTGCCTACCAACATGAGCGTGCCAGAGCTTTCCTCCTGCACAGCATTAATGTTCGGTAGGGGCTCTTTTCATCCCTTTTAGCTTTCTCTTCAGGCCTCCAAATAGAGTTGCTCAAAACTTTTTTTCTGGCAGAAAGTGGGTCTCAAAAACCCAAGATGTTTGCTTCCTATAGACAACATTCACTGTTTCTCAAGGCTGAAAGAAAACATAGGGGTCAGAGCTAAGATGAAGTGAGATTGAAATAAGAATACCTGCACAGCTTAAATAGCTGTTTTAAGGCCCAATCTGTGCTTCTGTTCCCACCAGTTTTGTCAAATTGGTGCTAACACATCTGGGGACAGACACTGCTGCTCAGGCTGAAGACTGGTATTTTCATTTAGGGTAAGGTACGGCACGACCCACCCAACCCAAGTTATCTCACAGCCCAAGTTATCTTGCGCCAGCGCAGTTGCGGTAACCAACTTGGACCATTGTAAATGCCAGACAAAACCCATCCGCTTAAACCTCCTCCATTAACAGGCTTTGAAAGCAGCAGCCATGCGGCTGTGCCCTCGAGGAACTGAGGTGCGAGCATCCCAACCGTAAGTCAAGCTCCAACCATCCTAAGCTAACCAGTGTAACCTAAATAGGAAACATATAGCCCTTTGCACTGTTTTAAATAAATCTGCTAAACCCCACACCCTTGGGGACTATACATGAGAAATCTACTTTGCAACAAGTGTGTTGCATTGTGTGGAATTACGGGGAATTTTTGCCTGAGCTAAACAGTGTCCAGCTGCAGTGGGCAGAGAGAAGCAAAGCCCCACAGCACTTTGGGCCACTTCCCCCAGGGATGTGATGTAGGGTGGGACAGAGTGGCTGCTGGAGGTATGTCTCCCTGTTGAGGGAGCTTAGGTGGTTGCTTCAAGCCTCTGTTTCTTTGTCTAAAGATTGTGTGACACAGCCAGGAAGCCATACCCAGTGCTGCATGGGAATACAGGCACTAAATATTGAATGATCAAATGCTCAAGGTAACATGAATGTGAGCAATTCATGAAGAAAACATAAACTCATGGGTGTTTATGAAAACTGTGTAGTTGGCAATTACAAACCACGAAATTCAAGGCAATCATGTGTCGATCATAGATCAGTTGTAACCAAATTATAGGGCTGTAACAAGGCAGAAATTTGCTTGCTCGTTCAGACTCCTACGTACAACCTTAATGTTGCTTTTTCAGCACTGATTCAGAAATAGCTGTAAACACCATCGATTTCTCTAATGTGTTAGCATACCTTAGGATGTGTTGGCCTAGATGACTCCTGGAAATTTTCAGAACAAGATTTATCTCCATTTTCTCTTAAGACCTAATGCATACACACTGAAAAATTTGGCAAAAAGTGAAAAGAAACAGCAGTGAAATACTCTCTCTAGGAATAAAGAGTGAAATGATTTTGGAATTCCATTCAAAATGCTCTTAGTACTGCATGTGACCCTTCAGGATGTTAGATCTCCATAAACACATCCATGGAAGTTCATTTATTTCAAAACTTATAGTGGTATGTAATTATTCTTCCAATTTAATGCGGGTGATTATAAAACTATTTTGAGTCACCACGTAATATTTGATAGATGATTTCTCTGTCCATCTACCTAGTAAGCATATTCTCTGGAAACGTGAATCACTTCTGTATCTACACCGCACACTGCGTCTCTGTGTACATTTCAGTTCAAACTTTTCCATCTTAACCTTCCTTTTGTTTGCAAGTCAGTGATATTGATGCTTTCCATTTTCTACCTTTTCCCTTGTTTTAAAGGTATGTCAACAGAAAACAAGTCAGCTCCCTTATTATACAGTGCAGCTCCATCTCTGATCCAAATTCATTAATAAAAAATAAAGATTTTTGATTATTTCAGATGAGTGCCTAACAATACCTTGCATATGCTACTTTTGCACATAATTAAGAATACATTTACCACTTCTGTTTTCTTAAAGGTGCAAATAAAGTTCACTTCCTCCCCTCCCCAAAATATGTTCAACTATACTTTCTTTACACAGACTTTCACATTTTTTCCACTATCTTAAATTCCTATGGCCTAAATATTCTCCAGAAAAGCATGACATCTGAGGTCAATGAAACAGGGAAACGAAGCCCTCAGAGCAGCCACAGTAACTGCCTTTACACTCACTGATTCTTCCAGCAGCAACGGTTAAGTTTAGCAGCAATCTATTATTAAACAGGCCAGGACACTTCAGTCTAGAGAGAGAAGACTGGGGCCAAGGTGGACTACAGCAGTGTGCTATAAAACCACAAATGGCTGGAGAAGTATAAACAGAAGGATTATTTACTATTCTTGACAGTGAAAATGGGAGACCCAGTGAATTAATCAAGGAGTGGATTTAAAACAAATCAAAAGAAGTCACCGTCAGAGTCCTACGCTGGGAAGTCATTGCCATAGGATATTTAGATGACAAAGATATAAACAGGTTCAAAAGTTTATCGCATAAACTGGGGGGGGGGGGGGGAGGTAAGTGATTAAACAGTATAAACATACACACAGCCATGAATGTCAAGAAGAAGATGAACAAAGAATAGGTATTTACTATTTCTCAGCATTTTACTTGGTGTCCAGTAGCTCAGGGGTTTTGAGGTTTTTCTGTTGATCAGACAGTAAATTTCTAACGGACACATGTAATTAAGCTGTGGAGCTTATTGCTAGAGGGTGCCAGGAAGGCCAAAAGCAAAATGTGATCAAAAAGTGATCGGACAGATTGAGATCAGAAAAGACTCTTGAGGGATGTTAAATACAACAATATGAAGACATCCTTCAGCTCGACTTGTCAGAAGCTGGAAGCCTACACCAGCGGAAGGATGAATCTGAATTTGCCCTTTTCTTGCACGTCTCCTGAAGCATCTGCTCTCACTGGTTGCCAGAGACAGCTTTCTGGGCAGTTTGGTCTGACCCCACTAGATATTTTGTAGGTTTGTATACAAATGATCAGTAGTAAAATGGCATTTGGATCATTCTCAAAACAGAAGTGATGCTGAAAGGCAGGGAAACAATAGAGGTAGTTTACAATCCTCCCAGAGCCACAGCTTGTTCGCTGGCTCAGAGGGATGACAGCACATCTCTGTGTGGGTTATAAGCCTAATGCAGCTGGTCACTGAACTCCACAAAAATCTGAGTTTACCTGCTTCTGATTTTTTTTTAACTGGAAGTTTTAGCTGCAAGAATTATACAAAGGTGGTGAGGGTTGTTACAGCTGGGTTAAACCTTTGTGAAAAAAATAGTTTAGAGGCGTCTTTCATTTAACATGGCTGTAAAAGGCATTAAGCATGTGTCATCCCGCCCCCCCCCCCCCCCCCCCCCCCAGCTCCCTGCAAAAGGCAAACTGGGTATTTTTCTGGGTATTTTTTAGGTATTTGGCTGCTCGGCACAGCAGCATCTGGGCTAAATGTTGTTTCAGGGGTGTGGTGAGCATGTTTGTTGCTGTAGGAAAAAAAAAAGCCAAGGTATAGAGGGAATAACAGCTCACAGAAGCAGAAGAAAGTTTGAACAGAGTCTGATGATTATGTGGTTTTGGCAGGATACTGGCTTCAGTTTTGGGTCGGGGTGTTGACCAAAGGAGGTTTGGAGTGAAGGGTTGAGAAATTGCCTCTTTTTTTTTTTTTTTGGTAGTTCCTCTTGTGCTTAAAGAAGCAGGGTTTTGTACAGCCTTCCAAATAAACAAAATTGCAGCAGAGATACCTGATTGCATCACCCATTTCTCCTCCTAACTAGAATAAGCTAGAAGAGTTTGAATTTTCATTAACCACTCAGCCCAGAGGGATAATAAGGCATTTTACAGAAACCAGAGAGACAGGCAGGATGGCCCAATTCTGTTTGCAGTGTGATGCACGGTGTTTCCACTGATGGCAAGGAGATTTGACTTCTTTTTTTTTTTTCAGTGCCTGAGTTTCCAGCGGTGAAAGGGAGACATTCGGGATGGCACCAAGCTGCAGTGCTCTGTGAAACGGTGCCCATGCATTTTTCAAGAGGACCCTCACAACTGCAAATCAGCCTCGAGTCGATTTTAAAATGTGGCAGGCAAAGTCTTAACTCCCATTATTTTAGGTACTGTTCTGCCCCTGGATCACTGAAATTCTGTCCTCCTGAGTCTGTTTGCAGAGCAACCATGAAGGCTCTGTTGGGGGACGGGGGGAGGAGTGGGGTGATGAGGCTGGCTACCCAGCACAGCCAAGCAAATCTCCATACATCCAAGAGCATCACGCAGACATTATAGAAGGGGTGCTTCAAAAAAAAAAGCAGCAGTTCAAGAGCTCTGCCATGCCAGTCATTTTATTCCTGCAAACAGAAAGGGGGGGAAAGCCTTACCTAGCTTTGTAGCCAAGACAGTCACTGTCTCTGCCTGCTTCTTGGTTTTTCTTTTTTTTCTTCTACTATATAATGGGAAAGCATGTTAGGCCCAGAGCTCAGACGTGGGAGTCTGTGAGAGAATGGCAGCTCCAAGATGGTAAGTGGAGGTGACAAGTTCCCAGTAATATTAAACATTAACACTGAATATTTTGTTGGTATTTAACTCCAGGACGTTTCATGTTACCAAGCAGAAACAGAGCATCCCCCCTCACCCCCACTGTTTTGTTCTTTGCTACTCTGCTCTGTACATACAGAAGGCAGGGATGTGAGATGCCAGCTCCTTCAGGGTTGAAATAGCTTTATATAAACTAACAGAGAGGGCGAGCTTATGAAGTGGAGACAGGATCTAATTCTGTACTCTGCTGAGGCTGTGACTTGAAGATGGGGAATACTTTGTGTACGAGGTGGGCATGCTTATGTGTGTGTGTGTATATATATATATGTATGTATGAATCTGAACACAGGACAAATCCTGCTCATTTAGACATTGGACAGTGGCAAGCAGCTGAGGGTGAGCTGGAATTTTAAAGTGATCTTCCGAAATGTTTATGTATATTTTGTTGCTGCTGGAAATGTCTCTTTGCACCTCAGGGTGGTTCCTCAACTTCCCACGTAGGGGAGCAGCTGGCCCCGAGGGGCAAATTCACTTCTGCTGCAAGACAGGAATTTTATCAGGGAAGCAGCTGCCCTGGAGCACCCACTGTTCTCCATCTGTGCAACCAGAGTGAATGCAAGGTCAAGATCTGCCTCTTGCATCCACCAACCTACAGCTTCGGTCCTGGTGCAGAGCAATCATCAAACCTGCCATGGCTTTCAGCACCCGCTTAACATGCAATTCTGATTGACCAATACATTTTGGGAGTACCCATTACAGCAGCATAATTGCGGCCCTGACCGGGAGCCAGGTTAGACCACAGAGAGAAGCGGTTTCCGCCAGCGGCCCGGCGCGGGATGAGGTGTGGTGGGAGCGCTGGGACCGCAGTACGGGAGCACATCCTGCTTCCTCTCCAGCCTGCCTTCTCCTGCTGCGAGCATCCCATGCTGCGCAGGGCGATGAGGAGCCAGGAGAGGAAACATTCCCCTTATGTAACAGGAAATGTCAACAGGGGTGTATTTACCAACAGCGCTGTCTCTGAATGCCCAGGCTATGCTGTTCCTCAGAGCGAGGCATCCTGGAGGACCAGCTCTGCTGCTGGTGGGAGCTGCCGCGCTTCTGCTGAGCTCAGTTGCTGCTGCCCGATAGCATCTGAGGAGCTGGTTCTCACATGCTGAAAGACAGAGACCAGATGCAAATGCACACACCCCTGCAGATCTCCACTGACAGGCCCCCAAACAGAAAGTGGGAAATCAGGTTGGCCTGGGGAGAATGGCATTGCTTACTTACCCAAATGCCCCTGAGGACAACTCCCTTGTCCACTTCCCAATCCTGCAAGAAGCTAACTCTCTCTTCTGTCCACTAATATTTTTCCCCCAGGACCTGCCATCCACTGGCCCCAAGCCCGTTACACGAGACATACTTCTGCCTGACAAGCAACATTTGCAAGGTGCCCATGCTGGTGGCCTGTGCTCAGCTTTTGGGAACAGGAACATGAGAATCATGAACCAAAGCAAGCTCCACTTTGACAGACAAGGCTGATTTCTGTTTGACTTTGCACCACATGTAAAAACAAATGCACTGGAATTTGCACCAACCTTTGAGTCAACTGGTTTCCAAATGCCCACCTCAAAAAGTCAGCTCATTTCCATCTCACAGGCTTCTCTGCATGCAACACATGCCCGTAGGACTTTGTGTGCATCGCCTTTAGGCAAAAGGCAGAGCAAAATAACTCCAGCATGCACATCATGAAGACCCCCATAGTTTCAGGCTATGCAAGAGAAATGCTTCTTATGCCCCTGAGACACATGGGTGGAGTGAGGGAAAGGGAAGGGGACCTGCTGGCATGTTGTGCTGTGCAAGATGTGCACATTCACTGGAAACAAAAGACAGCAGGGCCTGAATTTCCATTTCCTCTGCCCTGGCAACTGTGCAGCTCTTTAGCTTGGTGGAGCTAACGTAGGTCTAGGGGTGTGTTACTGCAATCAGGAACCAGGCTACTGCAAATCACATCCTCTCCAACTTGCCTTCTGTGGTCTTTAATTCACCTTTCCATTTACACTGTTGTAAATCAAGATTAACCCCATTAAGTCAATGGGCACGTACTAGCATAAAAGCAGTGTAAGTGGGAGGCGAATCAGATCCTGTGGCTTTATGAGGATGTTATCTGATTATTTACTATGCTGTTAAGTAACAAGTACTATCCATAGCAAACTTAATAGCAAGCAGTAATGTGGTGCTGGTGAGATACACAGCAATTTACTGTTATTATTTATACATTTTACAACATTTTAGGAGAACAATTTGGGGTTTTTAAAGTAAGCATGTTTGTGCTCTCTCATGAATACAAAAGATCATTGTTACCCTGTTTTGTTTCTCACAGATTTTGTTTGTCTTCTGGTTCCTTTTGGGGGATAAGAGCTCCGTTCTGAGAGTGAGTGAGCTATTTGAGAAACAGCAGCACAAAAACACTTATGCCTTGAGGGAGTGCTAAAGAGTGGTGATGCCAGGTGATGCCTGTGGCACACTGGGGACAGCAGATACTTTTCCTGGCATATTTTTCTTGCAGAGCATCAGCCTGATCCTGTGGTGGCCAAAGCCTGAATGAAAAGCAGTGGCCTTCAGGATACATGACAGAGATGTAAGGACACATTAAATGGGGATATACAGCTCAGCCTTCCTTCTTCCTCACACTTACTGTGGCCTGTAGCTCCATGTCTTGCTGGGCCTTTGGCAGTCTGCCTTGGTTCACTGATGGGCAGAGGGTGGGGTGTCCCAGTCTATGAGGAGCAAGAACTGACGAGTCCCCAAGATACTTGTGGGGGGGACACTCCTGAATTGGTTAAGCCACCATTCTCATTGCCTGCAGGGTAAAAGCACTGGCAGGGACTGAGGAGTGGAGGAGCTGGCCCTAGGGACAGGGTCAGAGCACCAGAGCACCACAGAGCTGAGAGTCAGGGCTTGTCTGCATGGGGGACAGCCATAAATAAACAGCAGTGGTTAACCTGGCAGTGGTTAGCCTGCCCATTAGTGTATGCTAAAAGTGCACAGAGTCACCAGCAAATGCTTTTAAAATTAAATGCTTTCTAAAAAACATATCCTTTCTTTCCTTTTTAACCTAGCAGTTTAGAGGGCAGCCTCTGAAACATCAGCACTGGTCCCCTGAGATCTTAACCAAAGAACCACTGGGCATTCCCCTCCCAGGTGCCCCTGCTGCTGCCCAGCTACGTGCTAAGCTGGACAAAGGAACTGGTTTTGGTTAAAAATTAATCCAGATAATCACAATGTTTAGTTTCCAGTTGCATCAGTCCCCTATGTGGAAGAACTGACGCTGGCTCCCTCAGAGCCTGGAGCAGAGCCATGCTGCTCCTCACCCCTCGCTGTTCCCTAGGTGCCTGCACCTTTGCAAGTGAAATGTCTTCCTCTGGGTACAGTGAACCCTTGCACCTCCCTGAGACTGACTCTTGCAGAAAGCACAAGGTCAAATCAATGCAGTTTTCCTGCTTTTTCACTGCCTTCCTGCATGATTCTTTATACAGGGGCTCATTTTCTGGACCGGCAGCCTGACGTTTGCCCTCTGAAAACAAGAGGGAAGAAGCAATGGCACAGGCCACCGTGTTGCCACTCTAGCTCTGCCTCCTCAGACTCATTGCATGAAGCTAACTGGGTCACTTGCTTTTGGTAGCAAGGTTGTTTTTCTTCCCCCTCAAGTAAAACTGGCTTTTATGTAAATAATTTTTGGACCAGCTGCACTGAACTAATTATCTGGGTCATTCAAATTTCTGCTTCTGGAAGTAATTATGGCCTTTGGGAGTATACTGTATAATACCGATTTGTGATTGGAGACTGAGAGTCTTCCTTATCTGCATGAATAGTATAAAGCAAAGTTAGCAAATCTTCCTTACATCCTCAGGGCCGCAGAGCACTCCTCTCCTGCACACAGAACTCCTGTTCAGTCTAATAAGCATCTCCCTTCTCCCCTTCCTCCATGTGCACATGCTCAGGAGTCTCGTTCTGGATGTACATCAGCAGGCTCCGGTCTGCCATTTGGGACAGTGCTCCAGCACCCTTATTTACTTTTTTCCTGCCTGAAGCTTTATATCCCATTAGCTCTTAACTGGGGCATCATTGAAAAACAAGGAAACTTCCTAGAGAGGGCAGACATATGTGAGGCGATGAGCAATTGGGAAGACTGGGTCCACTGACATTCACTGAGGAAGAAATGAGTTTATACAAAGACATAGTTCTCCTAGATTTTGTTTGCAAGAGGTTCCAAGATTGCAAGTTTGTGAGCTGCCCTACCTGTGCAGATGGGCTGCCCTGCACTGCTGGCAGCAAGGGGGCTTTGGCAGGGAGAGGAGGGTGAGAGCTCATGCCACATCCCATCCTGCAGGGGCTCAGAACCATTACCTGCCCCAAAGTGGGTAGAGCAGCCTTGGGGCTGCTCTCAGGTTGGCAGTGCTGCATAGCAGGGGGCACGGAACTGGTGTACAGCCACCACTGGTTTGTTTGATCACACATCCAACTCCTAGGCTGAGGAAAGCTCGTTTAGCTCTGAACACTGGGCTTTCACTGAGAACAAGGACCAAAATCTCTGAGCTAAAACAAAGCTGTGTAACACCAGGGCAGGAGAGGACACTAGCCTAGAGACACAGTCAGAATCAATTCACAGAATAGGCAGAAAGTTAATAAATGTTATCAGCCTTTAAAAAAATTATAATTATATGATTAATATAAAATATAAAATCAATAGTAACATAGGGCGTTTGTATATCACTAGACATAAAGAAAAATGAACACAGGCTCGGAGTACTTCAAGCTTTTTGAGATCATCTTCAATTCCTACCTGCACCTCTCAGCAACCTTGCCCTTGACATCGACTCCTTAATCATCCTTTTAAAGTGTATCCCTTTCTGACTAAACCCAATACAAATAAACCATAGGGCAGCAAACTGGGGGGGGAGGGGGGGCAGCAAACAGAAGATCTGCTCCTATCCCAGTGCTCAACTTCTTGTGCCTTGCAGCCTGCAACAGTTGGTGTTCAGCTTCACTCTTTCAGTAGCAGGATCTACCTGCTCACCTGTGCTCCTTCTGAGCCCAGGGTCAAAGGGTCCTGGCCACAATCAAGTACTCTTAAGCATTGCTACAGTAATTATAACAGCAAGAAATAATGCTTCCTAACTCAGAAAAATTACTGTAATTAGCTGTCCCATTTACATACAACAAATATGAAAAATAAAATTAAATGAAAGATAAATCAAAACCTGGTGTAAGATGATCAGAAATGGATAACATTTTTTGGCTAAAATATTATTTTTCTAGCAAGCTGTGGTTAAAGGAGAGGATGAAAAATGTAGATTTGCCAGTTAAAAAAGTTACTGAGTTTTCTGAAATGGTTTAGTCTTGGAAAAGTAAACACCCTAAGATGATCCAACATCCCACTGGATCATTTGGGAAGCAGCATTTGCATTTTCTCATTTAAAACTGTTTTTTACTTAGAAATTTTCCTTTAATGTGCAGCTAAGCAAGTTTCAAAACACTTGACTATTTAAAAAAACCCTGAAACTACCATGTGAAGTAAGGAAAAACCCCATCCGATTCAAACTGAATGTATGTGACTCTATGATTCATCAGAAGGTGTCGGAGTTTTTTCTTTTTCAGCACGATTGAAACCAACTCCTCTCTTGCTTTCTCCTGATTTTTGGGACTGGCAGTAAGCCAAAACCTCATTTGCCTAGCTGTAGAAAGCGTCATTAGTCTTCAACATGGTTAGATGGGGAATAGATGGAAAGTTAGGTGCTCCAGAGATCAATATTAGACCTGATCTTATTTAACATTCTCACTAATGATCTGAGACCGTATATGTACTCTATATTAATTGTATTCATTGATGCCACTCAGATTTAGAGGGGTTGTGAACCCCAGTGGGGAGAATGGGAGATTGAATAAATGGACAGAAAATTAATAACCTTTCAAATTGATCCAATTAAGGATGTTCGTTTTGAAAAGTGCTAGTTAATAGAGCTGGGGAAAATAGCCCAAAATGCAGATGTTAGCTAAAGAGAAATACTCAACAATGGTGTTCAGAAAAATACTGGATACTGGATGCTTGCAAACTGAAATGAGCCTGGGGTGCAATGTAAAGGCAAAATGCATCTCACCTGTTTGGGCTGAACAGTTACTACAAATTACTTCAAAAAGAAGTAAGACAAACTCATGGGGAGAAGGTCCATCAAAGGCTTTTCACAGTCAGAGCTCCTGACACAAGTGCCATCTCAGGAGGTGTCTACAGACTGCCAGATGCCACCAGGGAAGGCTCTTATTTCTTTACTTAACCTTTTAATGTGCTTCCTCAGTTCATCTGCTGCTAGCCATCGTTAGGGACACCATCCTAAGGCCCTTCTGGTTTAGTCCAATATGACTGCTCATATTTCCCTGTGGACTTCCCTTTTTCCTGCAAGCTGAAGGTCCCTCCTCAGTAGGGGATCAGTAAAATAATGCTCAGCTGGGCAGCCCAACACAAGAGAGGGGCAGCACTGGAGATGAGTGCAAGCACATGAAGTAACCTGTGGCCAACAGCAGGCCAAATTACAGAAGAAAATTCCTGACACTGGGAGCTTCCAGGGCTGCAGGAAGAAACCCTATCCCTACATGTCCAGACCATTTCTGGAATTATATAAAAGTAGAAGTGTATGGCTATTGTATGGGAAAAGCATCTTCCACTATAGCAGGTAACTGGCAAATGGGTTTAGTAGGTCTTCTCCATATTTAACCTCTCCACCAGTTGTCTTCTACCTTTGATCTTGTTTGAAATCAATGAGCTCACCTAATCAATGAAGAACAGTGCATATAGATTGAAGACAGCTCTAAGTGATTCTTTGAAGCTCCCAAATGTCAACTAAAACATCGTAAAAACTTTTCCAAGAGTATTTATTGGCTCATCATTTATAACGAGACTAGTACACAGAGTCAAAGACACAGATCATAATGTCTGCAAAAGACGTGTCTGGAGCACTTAGGTAAGTCCTGCAGTAGGGCAGGAGTCAGTATTTATTATAGATACATAAATGATAGCTGAGAAAAAGGAACAATTTTCTAGTGAGCATGGGAGGACTGCTCACTCACCTTTTCTCTCATTTTCATGCCTCCAGGACTGCTTGTGTGACTTGAAACAATCATCAGATGAGGGTTCTTTCCTCATTGTTTTGGTTTTTTTTTTAATTCTTAGTTACTTCAAAATATCCTCCTTTTCCCTTCTCTGGCATTTAAACCAAACGAAATCCTCTCCATCTCAAACGAGTTGCTCTGATTTTTCATCTGAGTTCTGACTCACTGAGTAACCTTATGTACCTCTGATGGTCTGCCCTCCATCTTCTTCCCAGGAGCTGACTGGGAATGCCACTGCTAGCACTGCCTGCCAGGAAATTCCATAAAAGATGTCCCTAAAACAGAGCCAGCATCCCCACTCAGTGGTAGGGCAGATGCACCCTGGGCAACAGGCTGCATGTCGAATGGTGGCAGTGGGCACCAAAGTGCTCTCCAGGGCACAGCCACTCCTGCCATTGTCCTGGTGGGGCCAGGGTTTGCTGGGACAGCCGATTCATACCCGGGGCAGGTAAACAGGAATAAAGAAGGGAATTAAAATACTCACTGAAAAGATGGGAACATGTCCTTAGTGTAAATCCTCACAGTTTTTGCACTGACCCATTTCATTTGGAGCTGTGATTTTGTTTTATGGCTGGGGTCTAACCAATGCCAATACTACTGGGGTGCCCTTTGATGCCAGGCCCCATTACAGCTCAGTAGGTTTCAAGTCAATGTAGTAAATGCAGTACAAACTCCATGTATAAGGCACGTGGAAGGGCTAGAGAGAGCACATCACTTACAAAGCAGTGTGACATGAACAGAGAGGGTCCTTACAGGCTGCAGCGTGCACCACTGGTGAGGCTGGGCAGCGAGCACCTGATCTACACACGACAGACTTCACAAGCCAGCCTGTCCTCCTGCATTTGGCCCTTTCCTAAAAACTAAGTGTAGGCCATGCCCCAGAGAATGTAGGCAGCCCTGTCAGAATAGAAGCCTTCTGCTGGAGCCAAATTCAGCAGAAGGAAGAGCACATGCGTGTTCGGACCTGCTTTCACTAATCAGACAGTTTGGATAGCAATGCTTGCAACCCTGCAGCTTGTGCCTGCTCTTCTGTCAGCGTTACTGCCCTGAGACCATCAGCACCAGTCCCACCGGTGCTCTCTCACTCTCAGCTTGCTGCCTTGGAGCAAACTCACCCTCCTCAGGAGTTTGCACTTACATGCTAGAGCTAAACCTGGGTGGCTGCAATCCAGGCACAGGACCTGATGTGCAAATGCTGTTGCAGGGTCGGTGCCTCTGTGCAGGTGCAGAGGGGTGGGGACAGCCAGCAGCTAGGACATCTCACACCCCTGCAACTTGATCTGCTAAAGCCTGTCCACCGAAGTCCTGCAGTGCTCTTCTTCAGGTCAATCCTCCTGTCTTTTTCCACTGCAGACTGCACTGCACATGCAAAACTTCCACTCCTAGAGAGAGAGGTTCCCAGAGCAGGAAGTGTGCCAGGGATCTGCGAGGACGGAGAGGAGAGCTTTGCCTAAAGGCTGCATCCTCCCTGTACCCTGCATCCAGCACTCTGGCTTCTGTTCTTCTGCAGCAATCACTGGGGACAGTTTCTAATTTGCAAGAGATCCCTAAGACTGCTTAGAACTAGCAGTAGGTCTTTATCATCATTAATCTTTCATAAATCTTAAGCCTAAAATAAATGGTGTGACAGCTCTGAATGTCAGGAATCATAGGCTCCGGCAGTTTTGTTCACAGACATTGTATATGTGCGTTTAGGAATGTGGTTGGCAAAACTCCTCTATTATTTGTTCTGGCTGAACATTGTTTGTACTTTTCTTCCTGTTTTTGAAAACAGAAGTTATTGTCACAGTGGCTAGATAAAATATTTTTCTCACAAAAGAAAGTGCTGGTTGAAGAGAAGCACTTTCGTAATTTTCTTTTTTACAGCAAATGAGAAGAGAGATTTCTGGGATTCTCACATTAATATTTTATGAACTACCTGAGAAAAGGTTTAGAGAACAAATGGCTGTAAATGGGAGATAACGTGGTGCAGTGGACTAAATGCACCCTGGGACTTACTTAGTTCAGGCTGTCTTCTTCCACCCATCCATTGCAAACCAGGTAGGGCCAGCTCCTAACAGCCAGAGTCTCTGCGGCCAGTACTTGCTGTTACTGAAGCCACCCACAAAACCAAGCAATTGTTTCAGTCACTGTCTCTCTGAAATTGGAGTAAATTTGGTGACAAGACTAAATCCTTATGGAGTGAGCTTGCAGTTACACAGGGGAGCAAGCACACCAAGGCCAGCATGACTCCTGGCATGAGTGAGGGCTGACCCCATGAGCAGGCACTGCAGACCCGGGGGGGGGTGCCTGTCGGGGACCCTCAGTGCAGCGTGGACACCCCCTTTCTCCAGAAGTGCTTGGCAGAGCTATTGGGGAAAACTGAAAGCCAGGGTGCGTGCAACCTTAATTGGCAGTCCAATAAGGGCAAGGAGGTGGCATGAGTTGCCAAGGTCGTTCTCTGGATCCATTGCTAAATTAGGAATATAGCAGACTTAAAAAATAGAGAGGATATATAGAGGAAAACCACAGAGAACTATGTTGATCAATCCGTACTTGTTATTATTGTAAGACCCCTGTTACCACAGAGTCCTGTTTTACACCCTGTGAGGGCAGACTGAGGCAGGTAGAAATGCTCCAGGTCTTTAAAGCAGCCAAGGGAGCAGCTGAGCAAAGTCTCCTATCAGGGGTTTTTTTCTGAAATATTTCACTCATCTACTATGGCCTTAGTTTATATACCTACATATGTCCCTCAAACCCAAACTTCTCCTAAGGACACAGCTTATTGCCACCATTATTGTCTATGCATTGATACTAACAGTAGTTGGTATGGCTGCAATTGTCACTTACCATGGTATTGTGATATATCACCTATCGTGATATACCACTCACTTTCTTGGGAAGCTGAAGTGCCCAGAATACTGCCTTCTCACTGAGATCTGCGCATAGTAGTTGGCATCAGAACGGCAGCTGGATGCCACAAACATTGACAGAGGTCTTTTGTTGTTGCTGTTGTTAATTAAAAGACAGAAGCATTTAAAGGCAATCTGAAAGCAAAGAGCGTAGGTTGTGGCACCAAATCACAAGTGTAACTCATCAGTATAATAAGCCAAGAAACACGCATTTGTAGAGCAAAGTTTTACTGCACACAATCCCTCTCTGGTTTCCTGATGTCAGAGGTGAAGTGCACGGACATCCGCTTCTTTAGCTTGCGCCCAGATGGTGCGGCATGGCAGCTCATCCACAACAGCCGTTAAAAGAGGCTCTTTCACCCGATGTGTCAGGGGATCAGCTCTGGCTAGAAGATGAGCCAAGCTCAATCAGTGTCCTCAGCTGATGTGAACTCTTGCCACTTCACTAAAGCCAAAGGATGAGACAGCTTTGCATGAGCTGAGAATCCACCTCCCTCCACCATCAAATTTATTACAATTTTGGATAACAGCAAAGGGAAATTCGGAAATGCTCACTTCTGTACCTCTTGCCACTGTACCCAGTGTGCACTAGCAGCTCTCTGTCAGGCCAGACAAAAAGGTACTCATTTAAACAAAAAATACCTAAGATAATTAAGTGCTTTTTCAGTTTGCAGACTTTGCTTTCCGGTGCTGACAGAAGGACGGTATATTTCATTGTCAAACACCAGGCAAAACCCAGGACCACCTGCACTGAGTTTCACCGGTGATTTCCTGGTGCTCCCCCCTGCATCAAGAAGCTCAGGGGAGGCGGTTCAGCTTGCAGTGGGGCTGCATCCCAGACGTGTGATACTCCTGTTGTTCACAGGGGTCTTCCTTCTTCTCCCTCCCTCTTCACCAGGTGCTCCAGCTGCACAGAAATGGTTGGTGAGGAGCACCCAATAGTCCTTAAAAAGGCTGGTGCATCTCTATAGGCCAAGAGAGAAGAAAAATTTGACATCTCTCCCCTCTTGGGAAGCGGGAGATGGAGGGAAGGCAGCAGTCACTGTAGATACCGGGTGAATGATGATTTCCAAAGGGAAGTGCATGGGAAGGGCACAGAGCAAAATCAGACATTATTTCCATCACAGAGAGAGATGAAGAGAAGCCAGCATTTCCTTCCTCAGCTTATTCCTTCTTCACAAATGCAGGAACTGTTTTGTCTTTTTTTATGGTGGTTGTTACAGTAAATCCCTAAAACCAGAACTCTGGAAAATGAACACTCCGCTTCTTGGGAAATTTCCATGACAATCATTCCTTCAGTTTCCCTGTGCTGTTGGCTGTGGTTTGAGGTGAGAGCCATCCCAGTGGCAGTGGTGTGGCCCTTTCCTTCTGCAGCTTAGTTCTGATTGCAATGCCACATCAAGCAAACCCAAAGACCAGCAGCTTCCGTGAAAATACTCTCACTAACTTCAAAGGACTTTGGATGCAGCCTCACACAGTGGTCAAACACTAGACATGCCGAGGCAACCAAAGAAACTATTGCTCACAGCTGCAGCTGTAAGCACACATAAAGACAGCAGAGACACATGCCTGATGCATTTGGGCTCAGACTGCCCCAACCAGTGTAATGCTTTGGGTTTTTTTAATGTGAAGGTTTTAGTCCTTCACAGCATCCCCTTATCTGTGGTTTTGAGGGATTAAAAACGGAAGAATTATAGTAAACTTGGAGATATGTTCATTCTGACTCTGCTACAGAAGAGGTGGCAGTAGCTCTGTAGCAGGTTTTAGATTCTGAGGAATTTGGCTCAGCATCCTGGTGGAGCCAAAATGTAATAGGTAAACTTAAAAAAAAAAATTATCTATTTATTTTCAGGATAGAAAGTTCTGTTTGAGTTTTCAGGGAACTTTTAGAGGGCATTTTGGTTCCCGGCAAGTAGGAAAAGGAACAAATGTTCAAAACCGGTCACTCTTTCAGTCTCTCACTCTGACACAAAACCATGGTATATCAAATCACTTGTCTGGTATAGAATTGTGCAGCAGGGAACTTTATGCAGAGTTGTTCTCCTTGGGGGAAAAGATGAGGTTGGGGTTTAGATCTGCATTACAGTGCAATCTTAGGGGATGAAATATGTGCATTGCATCATTATACGTTTTAGGATTTATGAAGAGAGGGAAAAGGAAGACAGTAAGCATGATGTGCAAAGACTAGGGTAAGTTAAATATTTTAATGATTTTTTTTTCATTGTAGTATACTCTCTGTTAACAGTTTCTAGTGTGCAGGTGCTACAGGTTTTACCAAAAAAGTTGCAAAGCAGTTTTTCTTTTCCTGTTTTGCTGTCAAAGGGAAAAGTTTTTTTCATTTCTTTTGCATTAAGCTGAAATTTTCTATCCTGTGTCTCCCAAGTTTTGCAGTTTTTGTTTGTTTCTAAGTATCAGCAAAATTACTTCAGCTTTCAAATTTGACATAGGAGGACTAAACAGAACATTTTTCTTACTGGCTAGTAACAGCTCCTGATAAGAGTAGCTTGTGTCTTAGGAAATAGGGCATGCTGACAGATATCTCCACTAAATATGTTTAAACTTCAGTACAGAAAAGATGAAGAAAAGTAATTCAAAGATTTAGCTTGGGGAAGAGGGAGTTTTAGCATGGTTTTAGATTCTGGTTATTTTCCTAGTCTATTCTCAGGAGAGGCAGCGAATGCCACCCCGGGCCTGAAGTCCAGGTCAGGAGCTGGGAGACACTTGCTCTGTTCCCAGCTGCTACAACCTGCTGTGTGAACCTGGCAAAGTCAATTAACCTCTCTAATAAATTTCTGTCTGTAAAAACACAGACACTTTTAAAAATGGGTGACTGAACCAAACTCCAGGCATATTCATGGAAAGACAACCGTTGACTTCAAGATCAGGCTTGTGAGTTTCACAAGTATGGTGAGACATGATTCAATAAGGATTGTAAAGATCTCTGAGGTTCTCAAATGGAGGATGATCTGAGCAGGTAAAGAATTTCAGTGGCAACTCCTAATGAACACATACCTATTAATCCTCCCCCCACCCACTCCCCTTTTCATTTCAAAGTAGCAATAAGAATGAGATTTAAAGTATTTATTGAGTGGTTGTGAAAGCCAACCTTTGACTCTGTGCCTTAGAGCAGTGCCTGGGGCAGGCAGTAATTGTGCAGGAAAACACTGATAGAGTGTCTTCTTATTTCTTAAGAGAGGTGCTTTTCCATTTTGCTTTGTTCACTGAGTTGCTGTACCAGGCTTGAGATTCATGGTTATAAATACAGCGAGCTATATATAAGTACGCATACATACATGCAAGCAGAGACCGTGACTCAGACACGTTATCAGCACACTATATCCCAAGTCAGTGTAATTGAGAAAAAAAAAAGGAAAAAAAGAGAGTTCAATATTTTTAATAAATAGAGCCTGATCCCAAAGTCACTCTAACAGGTTTTGTTCATATGAGTGTTCAGACCTACTGAGAATAGAGTGGCTCATAAGCACAGAAATTTGTGCTAGACCTATAAATTGAACTGTATAGTCAGTGGGGTTTGGAGCTCCACATCATATTGATTTTTCAAGGTAAGAAAAGGGACTGAGTTTGCAGAAATTGTATTTAAATTTTCAGACCTGAAAAGTTTTGTTATTTATTGATTTGGAGGGTGGGGGTGGGGGGAGAGTTTCCCAGTGAGCAGGGTAGTTGCATTTGGACTGTACACCCATTCAATCTGTCTACAGTCCTTGAACTGAGACTGAGGAATTTGGGGAGGCTTCCTGCGCCTTGAAGAATTCCAGAGAATTTGGAAATACTCACTGAACTCCCCAAAAGAAACTGGATCTCTGTCTTGTCCACCACACTGTAGGACAAGGTGGTGGATGAACAAGTTTCTTCAATCCTGCACATGGAGTCAGGGGTAATGGTTCCCTTTCCTGACTTGCTTTAGGTTAATTTATATACTTAGGGGCTTGGTGTACATATTTGTGATTGTACATTTTCATATACTGTCAAGCTCCCAATGTATAATTAAACCCTGTTTTTTACCAGTGTCTGACAACAAAACTCTATGTGAGAATAGCAACAAGAAATAGATATTGAGCTATAAATATATCCAAAATAAATAAATTTAATAATATGAACACATTTCTGAAGTATTCCAGATCTTGCAGTTAAACTGTCACACAAAACACAGTAGGCCACGTCCACCATTTGACAATGTTTCCAAAATACAGAGTTTTGCAAATTTCCATAGAAACTTACTGTGATTTTTCTTTCAGAGTGAGCAAATGGATTTGTGGGTTTTGGCCCTCAAAAGGCTGTTCGGGAGGAGCAGAACTTATCATACTTTATGAACCACAGGAAGAAAGTCAATAACACTTTTCTGCTCTCCAGTTTGAAAGCCCTCAGATACATGTTGTCAATTGAAGTTAGAAATGGATGTCTCTGAGGGCCAAAAATCTGGCTTTAAAGTGCAGTGAAGAGGTCCAAATTTTGTCCTTAGTTGTACCATAGTGAATCAGAAATTACTTCATTGACTATACATAGCATCAAGACATAAAGGTCAAGAGATTTTTTTCCAGTTTTCCTTCGTGCAATGGACTGCAAAATTTGGTTTCAGTTCTCTATATTCCAAGTTATAGCTGAATCTTTCAGCAGCAACAACAAAGTATATCTTTATTGCTTGTACAATACAATTCTGAGAGAGCAAGAGAACTACTAACTAGGTGGCAAATACCAGTTCTCCTTTTGAAACAAGATGGACACAAAACCTGCAATGTAATGGGGAACCACCCAACAAAGAATCAGTTTGCCAGAGAGCAAAGAAAAGAAGAAAATCCATAAAACTGGGTGGCCACTGTCTTGGAGGGTGTGTTAGACGTTAAAACAGAATATACATTTTTTAAAATACACTTGGTGATCACATGCAGGCTTCTGACAGACCTTTTAAGCAGCATTGCCACAAAGCCATAGTCTGCCTATGCTGAAAACAGAGCACACCGTGGTAATCACCTCAGCGTTGCCATACCCGCTTTGATTGATTGTGTTATTGCACTGGCCCACAAGCCGTGAGCGCAGTGTCTGTAAGGCACAAATGATAGCATTCAGGCTGTACTGGCTGCCTGGAATGACTCACCTTTTCTACAGACCTCAGAGAGCTCCAGGCTGAGGACAGCCAAGCCCTCACTCCTCAACCCTTTGCTCCTCATGAGAAAAACAACCTAAGAATTTGGCATGATGGGCCACTGTCCATTTATGATTTATGAGCAGATTTATGAGCCATTGGCTAAGGGTGGGCTCATGGGTGAAAGTCATCATCCAACAGTGCCTTATCAATGAGAGCAAAAATGAGACCTTCATTGGTTTTGAACTTCGACACCAGAACCAGCTACAGCACTGAGGAAGTGAATAATATATCAATAGATAACTTTAGGTGAGATTGAAATAAGTGATACTCTGTGGCTTGATAGATATATTAGAGAAGGTGAATCTTTTTCTATTTCTTCCCACCTTTTTTCTGTCTTGACAAATGCATGGTGAGAGAGACTCCATGTTGCTTAGCAACTCCTTAGGATGCAGAAAGAAATCAGTCAATACAATTCTGAATTAAAGCTACAATGACCCACAGAAATTTTTCTAGAGAAAGCCAAGAATAGCTATATATTCTCCACCTTTTTCCTGAAGTCACATCAGCTCATAAGTCAAGCTCTTTAAAATGAAGAATCATGGAAATAGATAGGTCTTTCTGAGGTGGAAGAAGGGGGCTAATTTACTGCAGGAGTCTGAAAAGCAGGAACTAATTTTGAATTCTAGCAGTGCTGATTGTTTTAGTTAAGGTTGAGTGTGAGTTTAGCCATTTTGGCACATGAATCAAAGCCTTTGTGAGCCAGTCATGATTTCAGTCATAAGATGTGCTGGAGTAATTCCTCCACTTGTTTGAATTGTCATTGATTACATTGGTATTGCATTCATACCAGCTGGAACAGCTGACTTTGCACCAGTAACAGCTGAAGACATAGCTTGCTTGCACAGAAGCATATGCACCAAGCCCTCAGCAGGGCACTTGCATCAAACCTTCAACAGTGTGGCACTCTTAGTCTTAGCCCTTGAATGTGCATATAAGTCACAAAGTCCTTTTTGGTACTGGGTGGTTGACTGAGCATTTTAAGAATGTGTTTATTCACCAAACACAGCAGGCATTTCTGCAAAAAAATCAACAAAATGAGAAGGATTTGTGAACATTCCCATCAGTGCTAGCAGGTTTCTGAGTATTCAAAAACAGTGCTAAACAGGACTTCTAGGAAGAGAGATAAATTTAGTTCCTTTAGTCACAGTAGTATTTATATACCCATTTATTTGTTTTTACTATTTGACCAGAACTCATCTGAATTTTCAGTAATGCAGGATTTGGTCAAAGTGGTAAAGTAACAGAGGAAAATGAGTACATGAGGAAACTAGTGTTGTTTTCTTGTGACAACAAATTGCAATGCACACCTCTGACTCTGCAGTCACTCTTCGGAAATTGCAACATTCAAGAGATAAGACAAGCCAGTCTCATCATCACTTTTTAGACCAACTATTGGTTCCTGTTCGGTGAAAGAAACAGGAGAAAGCTTTATCTTTCCTCTTCCTTTTTCTCTTTGGGACATTATTAATAATTATTAAGATCACTGCTACTACAGTAATGCTTGTGGCCCTAGTTGTATTACAATATATTAATAACTATCCTAGTTTCTAGTGTATTCCCTGGACAGCCACGGTGTCAAGGCTGCTGTATATATGCAACCCCCATCAACTTCAAGGGGTGGTGAGATCACCTCAGCATGATCACAGACAGCCAGAACCTGAATAAGGTTCCAGTGCTGCAGCTGGGGCACAGGTGTGGACCCTGCACACTTTGCAAGGTCCTTTTGAAACCCATAAAAGAATCTGCAAAGGTATATGTCCATGTAGACCAGATTCTGCCTAGCAAAAGCTCCCCCAGACCACTGTTTAAAAATACCCTTGCCCCTGTCTTGCCTTTGGTGACATATGTAAGGAACATCCTTTATGGGTAATTATCTTGAATGTCCTGCGTCCATACTACTGATTGTTTTTATTCACAATTTTCTTTCCTGTAACTTTTATTTGGGTGGACTGTGAAAGATTACATCTTGCTATATCTAACAATAAAACTTAAGCTATATATGGTGTTAAATTGATACATAGTGTACTACTGAATAATATGTGGAATTGAATTGTTTTATAGTACATCTGTCATGTTTATATCACACATAGAGTTATGATATACAAAGAAGTTACTTCTGCTATATGTGCATGCTACGCATGCAGCTATATATAACTCAAAAAATATATTATGACATTAATAGAAATATGGTGTGATTTAAACTTAAGATAAATAATTTCTCCTTGGTATCTGTCAATATTAAAACAGTTCTGTAAGTGTGCATTTCAGTCTGTTTCTGTGTTTGCATGCCTTTGCAGGCCTGTCAATACAAAAAGGTATTTTTGCCATTGGTTCTTGAGACAGATCCGCAATGGACAGAATCCCGTGCAAAAACGTAAAGGATCCCAGGTGAAAAAGTTGAGCTATTGCAGTAATTGTTTCTGGTTTTTCTAAAACCAGTGATTCATTCTATTCTGTTCTCTTATCTGCATGTTATGTAAATAACATTTTTTCATTTTTAATGAAACAAACCTATTAGCATTGCATACAAAATCAAGGGGTTTTGCCATATAACTTCAAAACTTTTCTGCCTTTTAGCATTTTGAAGCAATTTGCTGCTCACAGTGACCACAGTGTGCAAACATCTTCCTTATGTGTTTAGTGTAAAGCAGTTCATCTCACAGCATTCTATACCGTCCACCTTGCTACCCTCCAGGTGCCTCACACTGCACACCAGGCAATGGTGGCACAGCCAGTCAAACCTCTGTGCTTTTGGGGAGCAATAGCAGTGAGCCAAAGGATGAAGGCCTGCAGGCTGTGCATTGCTGTCAACATGTGTAGTGCGCCGGCAGTGCTGCAACTGACACGTATGTGGCAGTCTGATGGAGGACATACGCTTTTGATCAGTCACTTCATGGTGTTGGTGGGTTTGGAGATGATTCTTACTAGTGTATATAGAAACTGTCAGGGGACTCAGGGCTAAACAAGCACATCAGGGATTTGCATCTAGTACACTGAAAATGTGTGGTGTAATCATACCCTGAAGAGCATAAGGGTATTATTACCACCCTGTAATCCAGCCTTCTGCTTGCATGGAGGAAATAGACCCAAGTGTTGGCAAACTGTCTGCAGCAGGGTGAAGGTGCAGCAGGATTCCCCTTGCACAACTTCAGCAGTCTGAAAGAATCATAGAATAGAATCATAGAATGGTTTGGGTTGGAAGAGACCTTTAAATGTCATCTAGTCCCACCCCGCTGCAGACATCTTCAACCAGGCCAGGCTGCTCAGTGCCCCATCCACCCCGACCTGGAATGTTTCCAGGGATGGGGCATCTACCACCTCCCTGGGCAGCCTGTTCCAGTGTTTCACTACTCTTGTAAAAAAAATCTTCCTTATATCTAGTCTGAATCTATCCTCCTTTAGTTTAAAACCACTACCCCTCACCCTATTGCTACCAACCCTACTAAAAAGCCCCGTTCAAGTACTGGAAGGCTGCAGTAAGGTCTCCCTGGAGCCGCCTCTTCTCCAGGCTGAACAACCCCAGCTCCCTCAGCCTGTCTTCACAGGAGAGGTGCTCCAGCCCTCTGATCAGCTAGTCTACACTGGTTCTGTAGCCTCCTTTTATAATCAATGGAGAGAGTGAGAGAGGTATCTCCTGGGGTCAATCCATCTTGTTACAAGGCAGGCAATTAAAAGGATGGCAGAGAAGCTAAACTGTCCCCTGAATTTGTCACCTCCTGCCACTGGCTATGGAAGGAGCTGAGACTGGGTATCCGTCAGCTTTTGTGTCACCGACACAAGGTGGGAGAGGAGTATTCCTGTAGAGACATTAAGTCAGTCTAGGGTTCATCCCAGGCATGTTTGTCACTGACCATCCTCTCATCCTTAGGAGACCAAGGCTGCCTTTGCTGTGACAGAAGAAACATAAGACAACAGCAAAGCACTGCAGCCATTGAGTAATCCTTGGGAAGTTACAGCCTCATCCCCAGGGGATCCGCATGCTGACCTACACCCCCCGCCCCCCACCCGCACACACACTGCTCCGCAGCAGGGCCAGGGTGTTCACACTGCTTTTGGCTCTCAGCCAAGGAGGAGTTCTGCAACCCTTCTCAGGATGGGCCAGTATGGGCAGACTGCTCATTCCAGGTTTTGCCAAGGGATGCATGGGGAAGTATTTCCTTCCCTGAAACTATTTCACATCTCCTCCAAGGCTGCATGGGGTTAAGCTGAGGGAGGCACTGGCAGCTGGGGGAACATCACAACAGCATCCCTGTCTGTGCCTCCCCAACATTCCCCTCACAGTTAGGGCAGAGGGTGTCAGGAATGGGAGATCAGAGGCTGCCAATCAGCCAGTGAGCTATGTCGGCATTTCTTTCTTGGTGCTGAAATGAATGATGCTTACTTTTTTAGTTAATTTGAAGGGGCCACATCTGGAAGCGCTTTACACAGCCTCAGACTCTGTGGCAATTTGCCTGAGTAAGCACCTCAAGATTTAGCCAATAGAGAATGTGCACTGCATAGCTCATTAAGAGCCTAATCACTCTCCTCTGGGTCAAATTCAAGTGGCTATTAAAATCAATGTATTTATTTGCCAGGAACTGTGCTAAAGAGGTCGTAAGATGTATATGAAATGTGTCCTGGAAAAATGACATTGTGATATCAGTACGAAAAAAAGCCTGAGCTGGCTTAGATGCACCCTAACCCCCTGCTGCTGTTAGATGTGGGGATTTCTGCACCAGGGGAAGAGGGAATGCGAAGGGTGTCAGCTAGAGGAATGATGAAAATATCTCACAGTCAAGTGACAAGAAGCCAGTGGCACATCAAATAGCAGAGGAGGACTATGCAGATAACAGCTGGCTGACAGGGGAACTGTTTCCTCTGATTGGAGCCTGTCTCCAAGGAACATGGACTGACTCTTTGCTTACTGACCTTGAAAATGGAAATAATTTCAGAGGCAGCCTTCTCCCATTTGCAGAAGTTTAAGCACATTTGTTTCTATCAAATGAATTTGAATGCAAGTTGCCGTGACATCACGGGAAAAGGATCATTCCTCATTTATCAGTGTGCCTGTTTTGGTATAAATGACAGAGCCACTTTAAAAATGTGTTTTCAGTGTGTGACTTTGCCTTGTGTAAAATATGATGAAAGGGGCTGAGGGTGGAGCTGAGACTGTAAGGAAGCAGGGGAGGGAGCATCCTCTGGGCAAACATCACCCAATGACCGATGACCAGGGATGTGCTGGGAGCTGCGAGGGAAGGATGCGTTTCACAAGGAAAAGATTCAGTAGCAGGAGAATAAGAGGACATCCTTGCTTGGCACTCCTCCTATGTATGTAAACAGACATGGTGCAAACGCAAGTATCCATCTCCCTACACAGCCGTTTTCAACCTCCCTTCTCCCTTACTAATGAATCTTATGAAAGCAAACTCTTCCCAGAACAAATCCCTGTTTTCCTGAACAGTGAAATTTTCTGTTGCAAAGTCAACAAAGTCCTGCAGGAATTCTTGGAAAATCTCCAGAGATGTGCAAAAAAGCCAGTAATTTGTTGTCTGTCATGGCATGCTTTCAGGCCCCACAGAGGCTACTGGGAGCTGAGGGCAGTCTCTATGTCCACGAGTCAGAGGTCCTCTGCAGATTTTCTCAGCATCATAGAGCTGGGTCATTTTAATTTACTGGCTTATTCTTTATACTCATTTTAGTGCCAGCTGTCACTGCAAGAAGAAGGCAAGATGATTGAAACATCTGGTTTGGTTTATTAAACTGAACTGCTCTCCTCCACTGATGGGGAGGTCACCTTGCAGGTACCAGAGGGTAGGAACAGGCACATAGTGCTGACTAGCTGCTAGCTCT
This sequence comes from Falco biarmicus, assembly GCF_023638135.1. Lineage (NCBI taxonomy): Eukaryota > Metazoa > Chordata > Aves > Falconiformes > Falconidae > Falco > Falco biarmicus. The sequence continues at coordinate 15,454,850 of NC_079291.1, forward strand.
GCAGGTTTACACTCTAATTTCCCCCATGGTAATTTCCTTGGTTGCTATATCAAGCAGGATTTGCAGATCCACCAGCTAGGTCCTGATTCTGGACCAGCTGCAATGCAGAGGCTGAACCAGCTTTAGCTACCTTTGTTCTGAAGCTGAGCACAGGGCACACAGCCGATATGGTGGCCTGGCTCCATTTCTTGATGAATGTCTTTACTGCAGTTGCTGGTAACAAAAAGTCTCTAAACCTGGCTTACGTTAACATCAGGAATGTAGATTTAGTGGTATAGGTAAATTAAATTTTACTTCCACTTGGCCAGTTTATTTTGCAGGGAGAAATGAAGCTGACCGTGCCTATGGATTTTCTTATCTTCTGCTCCTATCCCACAGCCCACTTTTAGCTGTATTTCCAGGTCTAACTCCCTCTTTTCCTTGCATGGAGTTTCCTGCTCCATTTTTGCTGCACAGCATTGAAATCAGAATGATACCCTCAAAGTGTTCTCATCTGGGGAGGTTTACCTTGGCTGTAAGTCACCTGAGGGTGCAAAGTGCCATGGGCTGGAGAGGAGCTCCAGCACCAGAGATCTAAGGGAAGAGGATCTTTGGGAGAGCTGCCGCAAGCAGGGAGCACCCACAAAACAGGTACCCTCCCATGCTCCTGGGGCAGCTGAGAGGGGAAGGAAGATGCAGCACAGTTGCACCGGCCCCATCTGTGCACCAAATGAAGTTGGAGGAGGAAAGGCAAAATCGGCGCTGGAAGATGATGGATTGGCTGCTTAGTGTGATGGCAGCAGAGAGTGGCCTTTCTGAAGCCAGCTACTGCCTGCGCCAGATGACACCAGGGTCTCTTCTCCACCATGCTCTGGCAGGCTGCCAGCAGACAAAGCAAGGGAAGAAGTGGGGAAAGGATCACACCACTGTGGGGAAGGAGGTGTATAAATAGTGCCTGTTTGGAAGGCCAGGTGTGTCCGTCCAATTCGAGCCAAGCATAACAGGAGGGAGTGAGGAGCACGTCTTCCTCTCCAGACGCGGTTCCTGAAATTCATTTCCTCCTGTGTGTTTCTGTTATTATGGGTGGGTGGAGAGGGAGGAAGGAAGGAAGAAAAGAAAGCAAAAATCTTTCTTTTATTCTTGAATCTCAAACCCCTGAGTCTTTACTTGTTTATTTTGTACCTGCTCACTTGTGCATTGTTTGTCCTGTGTATGTGTTATGGCCGAGCCATTCTAAGCCCTTGTTTCTGCTGAAGAGGGTGTTTTGCTCCACTGTCCCCCACTCCTTTTCCTCACTTTCTCTCCCTGCTGCCAGCTGCATGAGCTCCTCCATCACCCCTGTCCCAGCATCACCGGACCTTTCACCAAACCGAATCAGCTCACTTGGCAGAAACCTAGTTTTGCTGGGTTAGTGAATCAAACTACTGCAGAGCTAGTTCAGACAGGCAAGGCAGAGAGAGGGAGAGTAGGTGCTTGCAGCAAGAAAGGGGGAAAGCACTGGAGGACAAAGAAGAGGTTTCTTGTTTGCCTTTTGTAACCTGCTATATTAGTTTCACTTGTGTGTAACTTAAATCACCAACGGGTATCTTGGCACATTGTTGTTTTCCATGCTCTCAGGAGGCACCTCCATTTCAGACATCACCCTGTCAGCTGGAATAAAGCTTCAGCTCCCATGTACTTCTGGCTTTCTCCTGCAAAGCTAGCCTTGAATTGAACTCTCTGACAGAATGTATCTGGCCAGCGCTGTGGTCACATTTATGGTCATTCCTTCTGCCAACATTTTTTACAGCATGCTAGGCTCTTATGATAAACCCCTTGGAAAACAAGGACGTGGCAACAGAAGGTTTCCCCTGTTATGCTGGAGGCAGGCTCAGATATCGCAGGTGCTCTTTCTGGCTGCCTGGTCCTTCAGCATAAAACCAGTGCTGGTATCTGCTCACTCCCGGGAAAACGTGGATTGCGTCAGAGAGCCTGGCAGCTAAATAGCTTAGTAGAGAGCATCGTTGTGCTTATAGTGCCCAGGCAGCTGGTTTCGTGTGAGCACAGAACAGGCGAGCCATCCTGCCCCTGCCATCGCCTGCCTGCGGACGCAGGGCGCGTGTGCCAGCGAGCACTGGGAGGAAGGGGGTGCTGCCCGTGGGGCTGCCTCCGGGTCATGGTGGCTTTGCTGCCCAGTGTGTGCATCACATGCACAACCACCTTCCCAGCCACGGGCTGCCCTGGTGCCTGGCTCACCCTACAGACACCCCACATTGCCCCGCGGCAGGAGGGAGCAGCAGCCCCAAGCCCCTTTCCCCCGGCCGCAGGGCTGGGACCGACCCCAGCCGCTTGCCATAGGCTGTGGCTGAGCATGGCCTCCTCCACCCCACGTGCCTCCGGGTGGTGGGAGTCATCTGTGCTGGTCGAAACACTGCCGCCCTCACCAGCTAAAGGCACATTTGCAGGCTCGCTGCACTTGGTCTGTTCTCCTTCCTCTGCTCTCTCTTTCCTCCAGCTTTCCGAAACGGGAACACTATCTGTGAAGCAGGCTGTGCAGAAGGAGGCCACACGGCCCCGCAGCCACAGTTTCAGGCAGAACAAAATAAATGCCCAAGGAGGTGCTTCCGAGAGATGGTGAACAAAACTGGAGCGCACATGTTCCTCTTCTCCCTCAGTTTTTGTCACGTCTCTGTAACATGGTGGACGTTTTCCCGGCTGCTCGGCAGGGCTGACAGCATGTTGTCAGGACGGGGCTGTGCCCTAGATAGAAACTCTGCAGGTTCGGAAAGTTCCCTTCTCTAATTGGAACCGACTCATGGAGGTGAAGAAAAGCTGTAAAATTGTTTTAAGCTATGAGCAATTATAACAACCCTTACAGTGCCAGTGACACTAAGAGGATTTGTACTGGATTATACCTAACATTAACATGATCTAATGCCACATGAATATCGCAGCCCGCAGCAGGCCCAGCTCTCGGCGTCGGGTTCCTTGTTCTTCAAAGTCATCCGGGGTTTGGGGAAGGAGGGGAACGAAGCCGTGCGAGGAGAGTTTTGGAGCAACATCAAGTCTCGTTCAAACATGGCAAACAGGCAGTGTTAAAGTGACAGTGGGAGGCAGAACAGGTTCTCACGAGAGCCAGCCAGCCTCCTGCTATGGGGCCGGCTGGGCAGAGGGGCACTACGGGGGTCTCACAGGAAGGTGACATGATGGTGCCACGCCAGCCACGGTGCCAGGGCACACCAGGTGACCAAACTGTCAATCCTTCTCCTATCTCCAGGCGGCATCAGATTGTCTGAGGCGGCTTTAAAAACTGCTTTAAAATAATCCTTTTATAATGGCATGCAGAGACCTCCGCTGGTGCCGGCAGAGGAAAAAGGGAATTAGTTGGGGTATGCCCTCATACGCAGAGATTTCTGTGAGGCAAAGCTCTGGCAGGGCAGGCTGGTGGGGCTGTGCACAGCTGGTGATCCTGAAAGTGTGGTCTACAGGAAAGGAGGGGAGGAAGGGAGTGGAGTCTGCCAGCCTGGGCCTCAGAGAATATTTGCTCTGCTACTGACTTATTATAGGGCTTGCAGGGAGTTGTTTAATCTCTCTGTAGATCAGTTCCTCAACGAGCAGGATTAAAGCAATAACATTTTGCTCGGTGGGAGGGGATGAAGAGAAAACTGCATCAGTGTGAGGTGCTCAAGCCCTAGAGCAACTGGGGAGGGCAAAGATGGAAAGCAGGTAGAAAGGAAAGGAAGTCACTGAGTGAAAAGAGACACATGCTGGCCTTGAAGGTTTGCCTTCTCACCTTGGATTTTGCTAGTGAAATCAGCAAAGCCAACAAAAGTTCTCTGGGGACTTAAACTTCAGCTATGGCTGAAGGTCACAGAGTACATTGTGCTTGGGAACTACCCAAGATTTGCCTTGGAGCAGCAAGGGAGCACCTAATCAAACGTATGCAAAATTTTTTCTCAGCCTAGACTTAGTGCATGATGGAGGGAATTAATGGGGGTGAAAATGGCTTTATATCCAAAATGGGAAGCCCCTCCCTGCTAGTGCTAGTGAGCTCTGCAGTGCTGAGCTCTGCAGCAGAGGTGAGGAATGAGGCCAAGAGGTCTAAATTACATTGCCATATATACTGCCTTTGAATTTGGCCCTGAGAGTAGGCTAGGTTGGCCATGCTTCTTACTAGTAGTGTAATTTGACTGATGAATGGAAGAATTTCATTTCACGCCCTTAGGAGATTTTATACCACCAATATATTATATTTATTTTGCAGAGGCGTGTCAAATAAAAGTATACCTATGCAATGTTGAACTGTAATCCATCCCACTGAAAGACATCCAGGAAGTAAGTTCAGACCCCAAAATAGGATATGACAAATATCAGACAACTAACATAAAGGAGTGTGGCTCACGTTGTCTGTTGCTTCCTGGTTCTCCTACAGCCCATTTCACTACAAGCCCCATGCACTGTATCAATCCCAATTAAGCACTATTCTGAAATTTTAGGCACAGTGTTATGCCAAAGTGTCAAAAACTGTGAGCTAAACCAAGCACCTGAAGGAAGATGAACTTAGCTTAAAAAGGACTGTATTACAGAGAAGCAGCAGCATTAATGGGAAGGAAGGTCAGAGATTTGAGCCTTTGAGCCCTCCAGTTGTGAAGGATAACAATGCATTTTTCAAATGGGATCTCCTGTGATTGGGTGTTTCTGGGAGAACACCAGCAAATATTGTGGGGGACTGTATGACATCATGAGAACCAGCAATATTTTAAGGTTATGTTCCATAGAGAAGGTTAACAAGGAATTACAGGTGGTTCTACACTTCTCACAACTTTATAAAAAAAAACAAAACCAAAAACCAACTCTGAAATGTTTGGGCCAAGAGGCAAACAATTTTTACTGATTCCCCAAAGCCTTGTTGGGTGCTTCATGCTTTCATTCCACTCCATCATTAGCCTCCCAGCTGGGATTTCATCTTCTGCAGCTCAGCATGCAGCCCCTCAGGAAGCAGGAAAAGGAGCATTATGGTGAGGAGACAAAGAAGGGAGGGGAGTTGTGGGGCCGAGGAAAACCAACTGTGGTGGGAGATGAAATCTGTTGGAAGATGTGCCACCAGCTCCTCTGTGTGAATTTGACCCACTGTGAAGTTTCTCAGAACTAGTGCTAATATCCTGGGCTTGCAGTACTTAGGCAGCAATTATCACCTATAAAGTAGGTGCTAATGTAGATTTTCACATACAGAGGGCCAGCTGCTAAGCTGGTAGAAATGGGTGTACCTCTGTGGACTCCACTAGAGCTAGACTGGTTCGTGCCAGGTGAAAATGCTCCCCAGAATTTTTAAGACACCAATTAATCTTAAAATCAAAATGAAGATAAGAAAGAGTGTGCATTGATCCCTTCACTTCAACAGGAAATTTAAATCTGGAGATGTCTGAAGCTCCACCTGATGAATGACTGAACAGTGAGAGGCCAGTAGCATGCAGCATCACACGCCGGTCATTTTATAATTGCAAGGGAACTCTTTCTGGAAAGGAACAGATAGAAAATTACAGTGACCTGAAAGAATATAGCAGCTAGTTTTGAATCTGTGCCTTTCCATCTTGGCAGGATAGTGTTTTCTTTCATTTTGTAAAATACTCAGATTGGTACAATACAGCTTTTTAAATGGGATCCCAAAGTGAAGATCTACTAACATCTAAGAAAAAAAACAACCCCAAAACAATTTGTAATTTTAAGTGTAGGGGAATTTTTTGTATAGGCACATAGAGCTGCCAGGTCAAAGTGCTGCTTTCCTGTAAGTGTAGGACAGCATACATTAGCCCAGCAACATACCAGCTGTTAGTTGAACCTCACAGCAAAAAATCAATAAAGTCAAGTCAATTTCCTTAACATGCCATCTGCAAGAGATTATGGAAGGGAGGTGGGAGAAGGGTTTTCCTTAGTGGCTAATGCTTTACTAAAGTTCAAATGAGGCAATATATAGTAAAATAAATTCAATCTATATTTTCTCTTCTTTCAATTTTAGTGGGGACTAAATGAAATGGAACTGTGTTGATTCTACCCAGTTCAATATATCTTTGCTTTCTAATAACCAAGGTCATTTCTACCTTCATGGAAAAAGAAGACTAATATAAAATATTCACCCAGACTGAACAAACACATATTCGCACTTTTTCAGAAGCCAGGTAGATGACTGATATATTATGTAATCCATTTCATGGCACACTGCTGAATGTTTTTTTATAGATAGTGTTTAACCTTGCCAATTTTGCTCTGAGATAATCACTCCTTTGAGGATAAAAATCTCACATTTAACATTAGAAGAAAAAAGAACCCCCACGTGCCAAAATCTGCAGCATACAACAAATAACGGGGAAGTTACTTAGCCAGAAAGATAACGATTAGAGCAGTTTTCACTGCTGACTCTGTGATTAGCTGGTGGTTGTTATAATATTAATCAGAAATACAGTGATAACTCCTTAGACTACATTTTGATACAGCCAGTGAGCAATGACAAAATTCTTAGACATCTTTAAAAAAAAATGCATTTCTGCCCTGACTAATGGAAATTACAGATTCATAAAAATGGCCTGTATTTAGCACTGGAGCTATTCTGAGAGTGCGGGAGCTTTGCTTGTGGTTCTACAGAGTTTATGATCAGGAATATTAATAGTGCTGGCGTTTCGTGGAAAGGATGCAAACCCTGGAAGACACTTCTGAAACACCCAAGGGAAGGGCATCAGTGGTGGAAGTCTGCAGGGTCAACACAATGCCTGTTTGCTCTGCGAGCACTGGTGCTCCCCTGGAGATTGCTTTTGAGAGAGGAACAGTGCAGAAGGTCAATGCAAAGTGAAATTTTACCTGGAGGGAGGAAAAAATACATATAAGCCCAGATTCATCCTATCGTGCTGTAGGCACGTAGTCAAGGTGGCTAATTTTGGAGTGCTGGCAGCCCTGGTTCCCATTGTAGTCAAAGCAGAGAGAAACAGGCACCTCCTGAGGGCAACTCAGCCCACCTATGATGTGAATCACCCTTGGGAGAGCCTGTGTTTCACCCCAGCTGTTGGAAACCAAGTGCCTGACATGCTGTGGGATGAATCCTGGCCTTGACGTGTGAGGATGGGACAAACTGGCTCTGACTGAAAGCCTCCAGCCAGGAAAGAACCCAACATAAATCAAATGCTCATCTCAATTACCAAAATGAAAGATTTCATTAACTTTTAAAGATATTTTGCTCTGGCCTCCACCCTTCCCTCTCAGGCACACACTTGGGACCATTACTGGAAGCACCTTTCATCAGGTAAGACCCCTGTCCTTGTGGCATTTCCAGTTCAACCAGAAGCAAGCAGTACTGGGGTTCCTGGAGAAGCATGACTCTTCCATAGGTTTTCTCCTCAGATTTTGCTGGCTACTAGAGATTCTGGAAGACATCCAGCCAGGACCAGACTCAAGGGTTTTGATCTAAACACTCAAAGAGGCATTTTAACCCACTTGCTCATCGAAGAATTTTCACTACCAGGACTCCCAGCCTGGGCCATAGGTGAACAGATGCAATGGGGGAGTACAAAAGCATAATATGCCTTAAAGCCCTTTTTAAATAAACCCTATTTTAGGGACATAATATGCACTGTAAGGCTTTAAAGAAGCTTTATGCATGAGGACAAATTGTCCTCAGATGGCAGAAGCAATATTCAGAAATTAATGTGGGGACTCTGTATTTTGATTTCTGTTCAATTTATGCTTCCCCCTTATTGAAAATCTATCTCAGATCCATCCAGAAGTAGCAACTAACTTTCAAAAATACATTGCAAATAAAAGCCCCCAAAAGACAAGCCTTGTCTTAAGACATCAATTTAAAGCATCCATAAGATCGCTGGCAAAATTTCTTTGTCTATGGAAGATTAGTTTTTTTTCTAGGAACTCTATCTCTGCTTTTTCATTCTAATCTGTTTGACATAGGCTTCATTGCACAAAGATTTTAAGAACACTTACCTCTTCAAAGTATGCTTCTTTTTGCCACTACGTAAATCAGAAGCGTAGGCTCTTTTTCTTAAGTTTACAAACCCAAACAGCAAAGACCCAAGTTCCTCTGGAACTACTCATGTAGAGTAAATAATTAGACCTTGATCTGATGAAGGCACTTAACAGCAGGCTTATTTTTAACTCCATGAGTGCAACCATTGAATTCAAAGGGATTGTTCAGATGTTTAAGTTGAGTGCATATTTAAGTGCATTGCTGATCAGAGTGTCCTAATCCTTAAATGGTGCCATTGATTTTGGTGGGGCCACCGGCACAGGGTGATGTCAGGGGGGTGAGGGCAGCGGGACTGCAATCATGGCTTGTTGAAATCATGGGAAGCTATTTTTTACCCCTCAGACACCAGGACCCTCCCCAGAGCCACAGAGTCTATGATTTGGGTTTGTTTTGGTGAGTTTGGTTTTTTGCTTCTTTTGCTTTTAGGTTAATCCGTATCTTCCCTGTTCCAGGGAAATACTACCTCAGCCACGTGAAACAGAGAATACTTGTCCTACCCCCCATGAAATGCCTAGAAAACACGCCCAGGGACCAATCAGTGAATAAACTGCCAAGCCCTGCAATTCTTCAGTCTTGTGCCTAATCTCAAAAGGAGGCTAATTAAGACCAACAGCACACTCCTTGCCGAGCAGAGATTACATATCAGCTTAATTTGATACTTTTACAGACAGCTGACATAGGGTTTCCTCCTCTTCCCCTTGCCCCTTCCCACACTCAGGATTAAATGAGTCTGAAGTGGTGCACAGGACTTCTGTTCTACCCTGTTGCTGGGCTGGGTTTCATCTCATGTGGGAAAGAATTGGTGCTATCAGGCTCAAGGACTATCTTACCAAGAGGAACTTGCTTTTCCTCTGAGCAGACCTATACGCCTTTTTCTTCCTAACAGATGTCCTACCAGAAAAGCAGATTGGTGAAATGGAACTTGCTCCTTAAAGGTGAACTGAAATGCTTACCTACCGTGTATAAAAAACAAAGTTTGCTTCTTTGAACCATACACTTTGTAGGGTGCATGTTTGATGCAGCTGCACTACGATCATCCTTGGAAATGCAACGAGCCAGATGAGAGAGAGATTTACAGGCATAATTTTTCGGAGCTACAGCAGCTTAGAATTATTGAGTTTCCCCATTCAGGGCAATGTGAGAGGCCACCCTAAGTCTGATGCAATTTAAACCACGCCATAGATCATGCTGGACAACCTCTAATATGTGTCATTACAGCCTTACTGGACCTGATAGATGTTAGCCAGGGAGGAGGACAAGGTGTACTCTATTACATATGCTATAAGCCTATCCTCTTTCACCGCACCATGACCTCAGCTGATGCAGATCAGCAGAGCTCTGGTGCAGCTGATGGATTTTGTGCCAGTGTTCACCACTCAAGGATCTGGTCAATCATGTTTATTGCGGAAGCTCAGAAGGTTTAGTCTTTTGTTTTTAGCAACAGCTATGGGTTTAATTCTCTGCTCTGCCTGTGTGACTGCAAGCAAGTCCCCTGTGGCTTAGGGTCCCCTTCTTGCATGGGGTCAGGTATCCCAGGATATGGCCCTGGCTGCAAGCTGCTCCATGTCCTCAGGTATGAACACCTGGAAAACCCTCAGCAAGTCAACACCAAATCCTGAAAATCAGGCTGCCTGAGAGACTCTGATAGAACCACACATCTCAGTAATGGGCACTATGTGAGACCTGAAGTTATCAGAAATGGGTGGATGTGGTGTCATTCCCAAGCAGGTCTCATCATACATGTCAGAGGGAGAGAGGAGGTTTTCCCTGTGTTTCCTAACACAGGTGATGCAGGCAAAACACAGCTACCAAAACTGAAACCAACACAGACCCCAAACAGTTGCTCCTTCCACAGCACTTTCCTTCTGCTCCTTCTGTTTCTGAGGTCTTGGGTTTCAAATGTGAGGAAAACTTTGTAACAACTTTGGAGTCCTCATTATAAAAGTATTTTTCAGTCCTTGGCTTATGTGAGATGCATTTGCCATGATCAGCTTCAGGTACTTCTGGGCAAGTCAGGGTTTCTCATAGTTATATAAATAAATATTTTTTGTAGTACGCCCATGATTGATTGGCATGTCCATTTATGTATTTATAACTGTGACAGTTACAAAGCTTGCACAAGAAGATACATTTTAAAATAATGTTTACACTCATTTCAGCAATCATAGTTATATATAGCTACATATTTGAAAGTCCTAAATAAACAGGTTACAGCTCACATAAAAAGTAAAATGCAATGAATATATAAACTAGAATAAAATGCATCATCTGAAGACTTAGCTCTTAAAATACCTGCATGTTTTGTACATCTGATAGGTACATATACATGTTAAAAGCATTATGTATTTGAGTACAGATATGTAAAACAAATAGAAATATGTGTGTACCTATTGAATATAAAAATATATAATGCTACATACAACGATACACACCTGTCTATACACACACATGCAAGCACAGGCATGTACCCATGTATGCATGTCCACACTTCTGGTACCATGATGATTTTGAATCCTCACATCTAGAAGGTCTGTGCTACAGTAACACCTGGGAGCTTAAAATAACATAGCTGCCATGCTAGTGTGCGCTAGCACTGCAGGTCCTCTCAGAAAAGGGAGCTGCGAGAGCAGCAGAGAAATCTGTGGGCTGCGCTGAGGGCTGAGGGTCTGAAGAAAGTCAGTCCTTTGGTGTATGTTGCCATTCACGGCATGGTGCACAGGAATGCTGAGGGGACTTGGTGACACACTGAGAGCCCATAGCTTTAACTAGTGTGCAAACACTACACACACACAGACATACAGACAAAATGACCACAATTGGATTGTATGGCCTGTGCATGTGCTTGAAATGCATTGCCCAGGTGGGAAAAGCAGCCTGCACGTTACTTTTTGCACCACAGGAGTCCCAAAGGAGCAAAGGGACAGAGCTGTTCAGTGAGTTGGGCAAGGGGGCCGACAGGCATTTGGGTCATGTGGAGGGGACTGCATGCTGGGAAAGAGGGCCTTGTTCTGGAGGAGCGGCAAGCAAGGCTTACAAAGTGAAGCAAGGAGAAGAGAGATGGCTGGTGTGGCATCATGCTGTGTTCTCTGTTTTGTTTCTAAACTGCGAGGCAGAAGGTGTTAGCTAAAGATGGGATTTGGTTGACTGCTGACTCTGGGCATGCGAGCCGTCTGGCTCCGGGTCTGTATTAGGTAGCCAGGACCACGTCCAGAAATCATTCAATTAGCACGCACAAAAGTCAGTTCTTCACCTCTCAGTCACCTCGAGGGAAGCATGAGCTCCACTGAATCCGAAGGGAGCCCGCTGTGGCCCCTGCTGGGGAAAGGCAGCCCTCATGCCTCCTCCCTGCTGGCTTCCCCTGCCTTGCACCTACACCCAGCAGCATGTAGGACCTGCATACAGCTTGCTGCCTTGCCTCTGCCAAGCTCCTGCTGCTGGCTGCTGCTCTGATGACTGCTAGCGCAGCACAGCACAGCATGGCACGGCACGGTACAGCGTGGTACAGCACAGCATGGCACCAGGCAATGGATGCTGCTCCTTGCAGAGCTTCCCACCCCACTCCCTTCCCCTGCCAGCAGTTACAGCCAGCACCTCCCTTCCTGAGTCTAAAGGAAAACTATTTTTGCAGCCGTACTTAGTTGGACTTGCTACAAATATTCCCAGAGATGTTAAGTTTTTACTTGGCTGTTCTGCGATAATCTGAAGGGGTGTTGCAGCTGTTACCCCTTGATGCCAAAGACTTCTTACAAACAGTGGTGGAGACTATTCCCCTCACATCCTCTCACTAGCATGGCTGCAGGTGCTGATCCTCAACCGCAAATGCAGTCTGTGGTATCTCCACAGACACTCTCTCCACAAAGTTGGTTGCTCACACTGCCTGGAGGAAACCAAAGCTTCAGACCCATGGTCTTTACTCTTGTCCACACAACTGTGGTGTGTATCATTGCAGTATAAATGACTCAGGTGAGAGTCCAGGAGCAGCTGGATCCCAAAAGCCAGATTTACAGTGCCCTGTGGAGGTTATTTTTGCAGTGCTCAGCAGCTCCACCAGTAGCTTGGGTGGTGTCCAGGCCTGGTGGGAAAACACAGATGCTGATGCTGACGCTGATGCTGATGCTGACACAGATGCTGACACAGAAGCCAAGCTCTGCTGAAAAGCCAGGCCTAGCTGAGAGCCATCGGATGGCATGGAAATGTAACTCAAGGCTCACAAGTGGGATTGCACGTTCTAGACCCAGCTCCTTTCACCTTATTCAAGCAAGACCCATTAAAATGAAAAGAACTGGCTGTGTGTGCACATGCATTTTCCTTTTTTGATCAACTACCTCTCTGCTGATAGGTCTAGTAGAGTGTTTGAAATCCCTATAAATGTTAGATGTCCATGATAAAAGACGGTGCCCTTATTTGGCCCATGGCCATTTTCAATGTTTATTTGCTTATTTATTTCAGTTAAGTGCAACACACCAGTTTATGCGCAACACCCGTGTGCCGCAATACAGCTCCAGGTTGCCTTGGCAACGGGTGGAAAGGGTTTTGAAGAGCTAGAGATGCCCATGCTAATGAAAACAAGCATTCAGGGGGCCTCTTCTCCAGGTGGGCGAGAAGAGGCTCCCTGCTGGGCTCCCTCACCCAGCCGCTTTCAAATAGTCTGGTGCTTGAAACAAAAACTCCAAAAAACAACAACAACAACAAAAGCCCATTACCCAGCCCCCTCTGCTTTTTTTCCATGCTAAAATGCAACTACTGATTAAAAGTTCTGAGACAGTTCTTTGAAGCCTTTCATTAATAGGTTTCCTTTATGAATCCAAATTAGATGGTCAACGCATTTTCCTTAAAAAAAAAAAAAAAAGAAAAAAAAAGAAAAGAAAGAGAACTATTATGGAAATGTATGTTAGTTGTTGTTACTGCTGCTGGCTTTTACATGTTTAATCTCCCACATGTGCATCTGTGCCAGATGGCACTATCCATAAAATGGGAGATAATCTGCACACCATCTTCACCAGCTTGATGCTGGTCCCCAGGCTGCAGCTGGCTGTGACTTTCGTTTGGACATGGTGGAAGCCATGGGCTGTGTGGGATAGGGCTGACCCTGCCTGGGCTCAGCACCTGCAGTTCCCACTGAAAGTCTCAGGTGATGGTGGGAAGAGGGTGAATTATTCACAGAGGTCCTGTAGGAGTGAGTCTGTGATACTGAATGCATGGGGAGATCTCCCCACTTGAGGAAGTGGGTCTTCTGAAAAGACATCTGGGCACCCAAGCTCAGGAAATCTAACAATCACAAGGAATATCTGACCCTGTTCAACTGTCTTTTTTGGAGACATGAGGAAAAGGGTACTGCATGACACAAGGAGTTGAGCAGGAGTATAGCCACCAGCTTCATGAGATTCACGTATGTCCCACTTTCCTTACGGCTGTCCAGCAACTGCTAGATGTTCCCGAGGGCCAGAGTGGTTACTGGCTCAATGATGTGATGCCCATGGGATGTGCAAAGAGGTAAGTATGTAAATATGGGGATGACACGAAAGGGGAAACATCCAATGAAGTCCTGAACACAGGATGAAGGTTGCTCTAGGCTGGTAATGGTGGATAAGGGTATGAAGAGCTTCTGGACATCAAAGCCAGCAGAAGGACACTGTATGACAATCTAGGGTGATAGATTTCTGTTCCTATTTCTGTTTCCATGTGAGCTTTTCTTGTGCAGGCAGAACACATTCTTCTGTGGACAATGACAACCAGTTGGGCTCACAGTTGGGCTCACAGTCCAAAATCTGAATTTGTGGCACAAAATTATAGGAAAGAGGGATGTGGCAGATGGGAGTGAAACAGACCTCTGTAGCAATGATACTGAAGCAAGAGACATGGTGTCTGGCAGGCCAGCAAGGAGGTACCCACAGAAAGCCATGGAGGGAGATGCCCAACTTCCCTGCCGTGGGCAGTATGGTTTGCACACAGCTTGCAGTGACATGGCAGGCGGCTCCTCCAGCAGAAAGTCTCTTCCACCTCCTCAGAGTCAATGGGAAGTGACTGCCTATTTGGACTGGTGAGATGTCAAAAGCCTAGAAGAAGAGAAATCAGGATAACTGTCCCTTTCAAAAAATATGAAACCAAGCCAGATCATGTGAGGCTGGGGACAAAATCCCAAGAGTCGATGGCACAGCTTCCAGTGTTAAGCAAAATATATGTGTATTTATTGGTAGAACTCTTCACCACTTGTAGGTGACTCAGTGCCAGAAACTGACTCATATTGAAACAGCATTACAGTGAGACAAAGAAACTGTGTAATACATCGCCAGGCTTTCAGTCTGATAATACTCTCATGGAAGGAGTGTTTTACTCTGCCCTGAACGGCAGTGAAGCTTATCACCAAGAGCAGTGACGTACTGGTCAGTTCGTTAATCTAAGCAAAGGGGAGTGAAGCTGGAAATGTTTATAAGTGATTTCCCTCTGCTGAGGAAGGAGATAAGAATAACTATGACAACGCTCGTAAAACATTTGTTGAATGTTTCATTCTAAAATGGAGCATACCAAAAAAGAAGGCAGTGCCTGAATGGGGGGTGGGGGTCTAGAGGAAACCCTGCTCCCTGTAGACACCTCCCCAGGAAAAGCAACATTGCAGCTAGAATGTCCAGAAGTAGTTTTAAGATGTCTGAAGTCTTTGGATGGCCAAGCTGCAGCAGGGCCCCTTTCTGGAGGGAGGACTTTCAAAACTCTGGAAAACAGGTCCCTTCAGGAACACAAGAACCTGAGGATCTTCAAAACATGCATTTACATCTGAGATTACAGGCAACTGTGATTTCAGTGGCAGTAAATTAAAGCTGATGAAAAACTGTCTCTGAATTGGGGCACTTCTGGAAATTTTTATAATCCCCATCTGAGCTGGCTCTGAAATAGGCCAAGAAGCAAATTCATCAAACCATGTGGGGTGCCTGCAAGAAAGCAGGGAAGGTTGACTGAAGTGACAGCAAGGACATCTGAAATGTGTCGTACATTTCATTTTGCAGGTGCTACTGTTCTATCTCTGCAAACTTCTTGTGTCCTCGATGCGATCCCAGGAGCTGTGGTCCCGTGTTCTGCACTAGCACGAGGGTTTGCACCGGTCCAACCAAGCACAGAACCCTCCATCAGGCTGAGAAAGGAGGCCATGAGCTGCTGCTGCTTTTGTTGTTGGGCGGGCATGCAGCAGGGCTGACCAATATACTGCCCTGCCAAATCTGTGCGAGACCCTAAATTTCTCCTGGCTTGGCTTATGATCGAGGGCTGCCCCACATGAATAACCCCACACTGTGCAGGGTTGCTCATGGGCTTAAGTGAACAGCCAAGATCTGTGTTTACTTTTTTGGGGTATGGCAAAGACATCTAATTGTACCCACAGTGTATTTCAGCACAGAACTATTTAACGCTTATGTTACAGAATCTAAAGCATGATTTGCTCCTTGTGGCTCCTAAAATCTGCAATATCACCCTGCCAATGAAAACATAGAGACTTGGCTATGCAAGGAAACAGCCAGCTCAGCAAAAACGGTAGCCTGTTGTTGTATTTGCAACGAAGAAGCAGAAAAACATCCACTACCCACAGAAATGCTGCTCCATTTTGTTCTTCAAAGTGGCAATTTAGAATTAAAGGCAGCTGAATTACATGGGCAACATGGGAAGAATTTGTTTTATGTGGGAGCTGCTATACATACGTAACTTTGCCATAAGATTTCTATATTGATCTCAGTAACCTGCCCAGGTCACCTTGCTCTAACCAGTTATGGGGATAATCTGAGAGTCTAGTAGCATACTCATTTTATCTGCAGTGCTCTGCACAAGTACTCATAAACCCTCCACTACTATAAAGCAGCTGTTCTAATGCCCTTAGTCATTGCTGTAGACTACGTCCCTAGATTGTACTGACATGTAAAACAGAGAGAAAGGACATAAAGACCTGGATATGTCTCATTTGTACTCACTATGGAAATTATTTGAAACTATTGTCTTCACTGTTTGGTTTTGTGGTTTATTTTTTTCATGGAAAGCAAGAGAGACTTAATGGCATGCAACTCTGCTGGTAAGAAAATCCTAGGTCTCTACTTCATGGCATATAAATGGCAAAGTGTTTGATTTGTGTCACCTGTAATGTGTATCGTCTAGGTAGCTTAGCACTGGTGTTACTGTAAGTACAATGAGACTGGACAGGAGCCCTGTTTGATATTAATGTCGGAAAGTTTGCTGGAAACAGAGTGGGTCAGATACACCCCTGCGCAGAGACACATAAATTGGCAGTAATGGTCCTTGAACTGGAGGAGGCATAACATCAGAATGTTTAGGAAGGGTACAATATGTAGCTATGTGAACACGCATGTAAGATCCTAACACAGAACAAGGAACGGCTATTTTCCCCATCTCGTTGGGGACTCACTCTAGCAGCACCTTCCACCTAGAGAAGGTCTTGGAGGTAGCCTTCAGCTGAACGGGAGGTCCATGGGTTCATACACTCCCCTTTCCTATGATTTCTATGCACCCACATATCACCAGGGGAGAGCTACAGCCACTGGAGCTACATGGTAAATCTCTTTTACAGAACAGGCAGTGCTATGGTACAAAACCGACTTATTTAGACCTCACAGCACTGATTTGCATTAGGTAAATTCATGCAGACTGTGTCTTGCTCCTTTTTCCCTTTCACATGGTTGGTTGTCCCTGCAGGAAGTAGCAAGGCTTGCGTTCAGTAAGTTTGGGGCAGAACCTGGTCGTTGCAGAAGACAGATGATAATGGGTGGATGGGATGTGGTTTTGTTCTTCCCAGGTCTTGCCTCTTCCTCACAGCTGCCAGATGTTTGCTTGTACTCTTTTGGCAGTGATATCACCATTATTCAGCCCAAGGTTTAAAAAAAAGTCAAATGAGACATTTCCCCAAATCAAAACACGGGCAGTAAATTAGATTAAATTAAATAAATGGAAGGTGCTTTTCCTCTCAACACTAAAGCAATACCATGTCCAAGTCTGAGTAATGGGCTTCAAGAAAGATGCAAAACAAATGGGGAGAGAGAACAGTCTTAATCAAAGGTCTTGAAAACATGACTTGTGAAGAAAAGCTGGCAAAAACACTGTACTCCACTGCCGTGGCAGGTAGAACTAGAAGAAATTGGTTTGAATTGCAGCAAGGGCAGTTTAGGCTAGATATTAGAAAGCATTTTGTAATAGCAGGGCTGCTGTAAGTGTAAGAGTAGATTGTCTGGGCAGGTGGTGCAGCCCTCAGTGTGGAAGGTGCTTACGAGCAGCTTGGACAAATATGCGTTGGAAATGACACCAACATAACTAACCTGGCCTTGAAGAAGCCAGATTGACTGCAAATGAAGTTGACTACTCAACTGGGAAGGAGCTGAGCAATAAAAAGGCTGTGATTTCAGTATTTCAGCAAGAAGTGAGCTTCTGAGGTGCAGGCCTCTGTTGCATACATCCACTGCATACATGCAGACTGGTCCAGGCTCGAAGTGTCCCTAGGTCCTGCATGTGGTTTCTGTGTCAGCAGAAAGCCAGTCTGGTTTATGTGACACACTTCTTCCTATTGAGGGACAGCATGGATGCTGGTGTTTTCCTGCCTGATATTTCCTTTGGCATGTCATGGGCTTTTCTGCAAGCTAATTGCATGCAATAACTAGTGCTACAGGATGCGAGGCTCACTGTCCACGGAAAGTATCTTCATTTAAACTAATAATGTGGAGCCTCACTGTGAGCTGACACTCATTTTTAATTACTGTTGGCCAATTCCCCTCCATGCTGAGGCAAGTCTAACCTGCTCTGCACAACAGGAGTCAGCAAGAGGGTAAGGGAATTCTTTGGGATGCCATTTGATGATTTGACCAAGGGACTGCCCTTCTGGGAGTAATCTCAGGTGGCTTGACATGGAACAAAGAGCCTTTCTCATTCAGTCCCATCCTCTCATTCCTGAGGCATGGGGAGGAAGAGTGACCTGGACAAAACCAAACCTATGGATAGCAACCACTTCTGCACCCTCCCTTGACCCTCACCTCCTTTGGACTTGCCTTCCCATGTGAGGTCTGGGGTCCCCAGGGAATAAAGGACATAAAACTTCTGGTGTAGGACAGGTATGAAAAACCCACAGGGATAAACTCTGATAAATTCATTTTGATTGTTTCCCCCATGAAGTCCCCCGCAAGCACCAGCTGAACACTGAGTGAGGTGGCAGATGAGCAGATTAGTGACCCATGGCATCCTGCATCCGCTTCAGAGTCTGGTCACGCAGCCTGTGTTTAAATTTTTCCCTCACCGCCCCGCAGTGTGTAGCTAAACTTAGCTCTCAGCCACAGCAGATCTCAGGTAGGCCACAGCAGCACTTAATTCAAAAGAAAGACTGTTTCCTGTACAGGCTGGTGCTCAAAATATCATTGCAGGAAGATGAAATAAATTAGTTATTAATTCCTGGTCACCATATTATAAGGAAATTACTATGGCAGCAGAAAGATTCAGAAAAGAATTGGGAAGGTTAATTTGAAAATTAAGACATGAAGCTTGTGAGGGTAAAAAGGACTGGTTATATATGGCCCAGAATTAAAAAAAAAAAAAAAAGAGAGAGAGAGAGAAATGGGTTTTCTTAAAAGAATGCTAATTGAAGTATGTAAAAATCCTAATGGCTAATTTCAGCCAGGGTCCGTACTTTCATTCCATTGCAGATAAGCACAAATGGAAAGAAAGTAAAAAGAAATTGAGGGCAGTGTCAAGAAGCACTTCCTTACACAAGCAGTAATTGGAGAGTGAGGTGACCTGTGAGACAATGTCAGGAGACAAAAACATTAGCGTAATTAAAAAATCACTTGGATGCAGTAAGAGGAGAAAGGATGAATGAACTTTGGCACAAAATGCCTTTCCCAGCCCCTCACCCAGCCCACCAGAACACGTGCTTGGACCTCTGCAGTCATGTTGGTTTGAACCACAAAACCCAGGGAAGTGGAAACAACTCTTCTAGGCTGCAGATTCCGATTGCTCTGAAAATGTTAACATCGATGTAATGGGACTGAGGTCAATCGTTTCTCATCATGGATGAGAAATGGATGGGTTTCTGAAACTCAAACCCATGCAGTGTGTGGGTATCTCAAGCCATCTCGCTGGAGAGAGGTTGATGTCAGCCCCATCCTTGACTCTGCCATGGGCAGAGGGATGTGGGGGGTGGAGCAGATGGGAGAAGGGATGAAGCCACGCCACTCCTTACTGCTGAATCACTGGCAATGGGAAAGCTGTCAGAGCCTAATAGCATGTTTGGGCTCCTCCTGATTCATGCAAGCAGCAAATTAAACTCTTCCTCCAAGCGAAGGGGACCTGCCCTGCAGCAGGGCACTGCACCCCCTGCCTGGGGGCTCAGGGGGAAGCAGAGGGATGTCGGTTCTGCCTCTACACACACACGTGGGCCTGCACGAGGTTCACAAAGGGCTTTTGGAAAGCGCAGCCTAGCCCCCAGCTGGTCTCTCTGCACTGTTACTCTGAATACTGCTCCTGGCCCGATTTTGCCACCTTTGCTCCCACTGAAGCTATTACAACATCTTGCACTTTTACTGTAACCAGCTGCTTTCCTGTGAGCTCTTCAGATTGTGGGGATTGAATTGCACCAGTATGGGAACCAAGGAAACATTTATCACTGACGAAAGACGGCAAGGATTTTTCTAAATCAGAGATTTTCTTACAGTAGAACTTTTGTTACTGGAGCAGATCTATAATAATATCACTACTGTTTCAGTATTTTTATAACAGTGCTGCTGGGAAGAGCAGCTCTTTTAATACAAATGCTGTCATTTAGAATTGCTGCTATGGTAGAAATCTCAAATTAAACACTGTCCTTTATACAAAATACAGCACCACCTGCTTGAACACAGAGCTGATAAAACACTATATTTTTTTTCCATGTGTCACGTTAAATTATCCAGCAATATAAAAGAAATGAAAGTACACAAAAGTCAGGGCTTTTTTATGAAATGGCTTCACCCGTATCTTCTCCTTCCAAACACAATATGCTGGATGGGGGGCAGAGATAGACTGAACAGACTCTTCACACAAAATCCTTCAAAATGACCAATTTTTATGTCAAAACTACATGCAGAACCACAGTTCTGGTGTCCTTTCAATTCAGATCCATAACATGTCCCCAGCTGCACAAAATGTCTGTGTATCACAGGTCTGGGAAAAGGACTTCTAGTACAGCTGTACAATGAAATTCTCCTACCAAAGCCAAAAGTTTGTTTGCAATATTGCTTATAGCGATTTCTTTAGTGAATAAATTACTGGCTGATATAGCTAAATCAGTCTGTTGGGTTTTTTAATTTGTTTTGTTTTGTTTTTCTGCGTAGTAGAGAAATGTCATTGTTTCAGCATTAGACCGGGGATCAGGGAATATCTCATCAGCCTGCCAGGCTGGCCAGGGGTTCCTACTGGCAGGCTGAAAGCCCCTTGGAAAGGCAGCACATCTCCTGCCCCACCCACACCTGCCTCTCCACTGAAACCAGGGTACACAGTGGCTAAGGCAAGCCCAAAACTCAGACTGATACGCAGCAAGGATGTAGCTTGGCTCTGCACCCAGATGCCAGAGCGGAGCCCCACGCATGCCAAGGGAGGCTGAGGCACCAGACAGAGGCAGTATCTAATCCCCTCACATCTGCCGCACGCAGCCTCACGGCCAGGCACTCTACACGCTGCTGTCAGAGGTCGTCTTCCTCGCTCTAGGTCATGAGAGTTCAGGCTGGGGAAAATACAAACCACAATACCGAGTCTTGTGCCTGAATGTCTTTGAACCATTTTTGAGGTCCTCTTGCCACCTACAGATTATTCCAGCAAAGGAAACACGCTTCTGACACGTTCCTAAGCATTACACCATTACCTAGTGTTTATTCTTCTACATGTCAGATAATTGGCGCAGTGCACAGATGACAGTAATTTCTTCCATGGGGTAGTGTGCACTCAGACCTCTGTGATGGGGTATATAAAGCTTTACTGAGAGCCAGGGAATTTTGGAGGTGCTGACAATACACTTGTTAATTTACAATTATGTTCCTTGAGAGAGCCTCCTGGCACTTTCCAAATACTGTTTAGAGCACATACCTCTTCTGTGAGACACGTATTGTGACCGTGAAAGTTAAAAAACAAGGACAAGGAGGTTTAAGTGACTTGCCCAAAGCCCTACAGGAAGGCACTGTCAGAGGTTACCATAGAAATGACTCTTGTGCCGTAACCATCTGAATGGCTTGAACTTGGGATTTATTTATGTTTGACAGAAGTGTATTATTTTTGCTACACTAGGTATCTGCTGCCAGGGAGAAAGCAAGGATTTGGTAGTAACTAATGATTCCTTAGTCACTGTGAAATGTATGAGACGCTGACATTAAGAGGTGACAAAATGGAGTTGCTACTACAATCCAAACCCTGATCTAACAAAGTGTTTCAAAAGAGGTTTTGCCTTACTGGAGTCACTGAAGTTTCCAGAAGACATAGAGTATGTGCACATATCCCTGCAGGGTCCAGTCACAGTCTCTGAGGGTGTTCCTCGTAACGCCCCAACTACCAACAGTGCAAGAACCACAGCGACCTCCAAAAACTATTAAGACTCCAGCCGGTTCTCCCAAATATGGCACTAGGAACATGGCCAGTGTGGTAAGTGCCTAGAGACCTGGCATCCCTCAGGGATCTAGTCCCCATCGTGTTAGACATTGCACGTTGCTGGTTTGAGCCTTGCCCCATCCTACCCTCATCAGTCTCCCAGCCCATTTTGTATTACAGTTCCGCTGTTTCATCTGGCAGATGAACCCTTCCTCTTTTGGCTTTGGGAGAACAAGAGACAACTCCCACCTATTTGTTCCACTGTCCTCCAGTATGGAAAGAGACTGACAAAAATCAACAGCTTCATATATTCATTGCCACCTAGCAATGTGTTTGGTTACTGGAAAGAAAAGTTGTGCTTTAACAAATCCCATCCAATATATTCCTGAAGGTTCTGGTGGTTTTTGAGAGATAAACATGAAGAAGCTTTTAAAGCTAAATAACATCACTTGAAGATTGTCCCTGTGCAGGCACACGATCTTGAGGAGGTATTGGTAAAATAATGATAATTCCCTTGGTAAGGTCTTTGAGGCAAGCTGTACCCATTAGGGCCTGGAAAGACATCCCTGGTATTTTTTTGTTTTTATGTTGTACAACACGGTTAAACAATAGTTTATTTTTTGTCACTGATACCTTGAGGTGGTTTGCACTTATAACATTTTCTACATTTTCAGATCAAATAAACTCTGTTAAAACTACTTGGCAGGTAACTTAAGGACTGTGTTAGCAAGGATCACGTGTTGTTAGCCTATTCAGACTGTTGGCCCATACTCCCATGAGTAATATACTCAAGTGAGTAGTTGCATTGGATCAGCAAGACTAGTGTCCTCAGCAAGAATAAAGAGTTTAAGCAAGACTAAGACGTGGAAATGAATTATATCTTGATTGTCAAAAGGCTAAGAAAACGTGCCATAACTCTGTAAATTTTCTGTAAATTTTGCTTTTCTTTACAAAGTCCAAGTATTAACTGTTGGAGTTAAAAATTTTTACTTTCTTGGACTGTGAATTAAAGTATTTTCTCATGAGAAATAATTAATTGTTAATTGTTCTTTCTCTTTTTTTTAGCCTTATCTCATGGAATAAGTTGTCATTATAAGAGATCAAAAAGCTCATTTTTCTCAGTGAAGCCTAGATTCTGGGACATATTGAAAACTTGATTGTAAACTGGATATTTGGCAATAGTAAGAAAGCAGGGCCTCTTTTGTTCGAAAGACAATTAAGCAGCAATATCACTCGAATACCCCAGATAAAACCAATTGTATGCTTTACAGGTATCTGGCAGATGAGAGGCCAGCTTTGACTGATTCAAGCCATATAGGTATTTCTTTTCTTTTTTAGTAATACTTTCTCGTAAACAGAACTTCATCAGACTCAAACAGCTCTTTATTTTTGTGTGGCTGCTCTGTTTTCCCCTAAGCAAATTCTTCACATGCCCAGAAGGAATCTTGTTTCCAACATCTGGGAGTGCTTTAGAGGCTTTCATTATTTATATGCCAAGATAATATCTCTTGCCTATGAATGTGCTACTGTTCCCATTGATCAGATGTTTGCTGATTAGTGCCAACTGCAGTGGTGGCTGTAGCATGGAAGCTATTCTCCAGCCCTCCATTTACATTGCAAACTATGGGTCTCCAAACGCTCATCTGACCTTCAGGAATTCATTAGCTTTTGACTGCTACTGACTTGGGAAAATGATAAAGTGAGGAGTTGGGGGGGTTGGGGGAATAAAAGTTAGCCTTTAAGATTAAGATTAAAGACATACTAAAAAGAAAACGTAGAAAATATAAATTAAAAAAAAAAAAGAAAGAAGGAGAGGCTGTAGAGTGAGAAAGGACAATTTCTTCAGCATTTGTTAGCTAGGAATTCTCTAGCTTGTCACAGGGTGAACTGGGAGTAAAAGAAGCCCTCGTGAAGGAAGGGAGTACTTGTGAGGGCTGCATGAACGCACCTCCTCAGGGTCCCCAGGGGTCCCCCCAGCCTCTTCCCCATCCCTACAGACTCTGGTCAGACCTGGTCCTTGGCTCAAAATTGCTCATCTCAGCAGACACAGAGGGGAAATAGGGAAAGGAAAATGCTGATGGGGCCAAAACCTGCCACTCAAAGAGCAGCTTTGAAACCATAGCAGGAAGCTCTGCAATAAAAATGAATGCACATATTCAAAACAAGGAAGAAAGTGTGGCTTCCCTATCATTTCCTCATCGCTATGTTAGGAAACATTTCTCAAGCACTGCACTGCAGCAAAACACCTGCTATTGTATCAGGAAAATGGATTAAAATATCACATAATGCTAAGGCATTTCTGAGCATGTTGGAATTAGCAGGGCTTTGATGAATTTACTGAGTTCCTGAGAGGGCTAGTTTGCATCTCATCATGGACCACTAATCTGCGAGGTTAGTGGCCACGATAGCCCTGTTACCTTGAGGGGGTCTGTGGGCATAGACCTGGATCTTCACAGCCCAACTCAAGTAACTCACCAGAGCAGACATCCCTGTAAAACTGTTGCCTGTGAGTCTGGAATGACTGGATAAATACTCTTATTTGAACCCCTCAGCAACAAATGCCTGTTTAATTTTTCTTTTGCAGCCAGCAAAAGTGATGTATAGTGCATGCTGTATTTGCAGAGGGGCTGCTTGGATTTACTCAGATTAGTTTCCTATTTGTTTTTTTCTAGGTGACTTATGATGTTTGACTCACTCTTTGCTGCATCCTGTATCTTTAGAAGCAATATTGACAATTCATAAATATTTCCAAGGTTGTTGCCTCAACATGGATACTATATGCTTCCTTCTTAGGCTATTTATAGGAGTACTCAACGCTTTGCTTGCTCGTTTTCACTGTTGCTGACAAAGACCTGATCACAAACCACTCGGTATACTTCACTCTCTCCATGTAATTATCACTATGGTCTAACAAACAGATAGATTAATTTGATTTTAAAGTTTCTTGACATTTAGAGACTATAGTGTTTTAGGTATTTTCCATCATATACAGATGCCCACCAATGGAAAAACAGACATCAGCTCCTCAGCTAGCATACACTGGGGTAACTCTATTATGGTCATTGGAGCCATGCTAATTTGCAGCAGTTGTGGATCTAGCTTGCTTCCAGAGCACGCATTGATTTTACCATAACTTTTATTTCCTGGTTTTCAGACATTTAAATGTAAAGTGCATTTGACATTTTGGGAGGGAACAAGATATTGCTGTGTCAGTCTTGATGTTGTGTTAATGATGCTTTTGGGCAATGAATAATAATCATGAGGTAGCTTGGAAATTAAACTCACGATTTTATTCCTATAGTCTACTGGATTAGCAATTAAATTTTGGGTCACTTAAATACCTAAAGGTTTTTGAGTGTAGAGGGTTCTGACTTAAAACATTAATAAACAGTGTTGAGGAAAATAACTCTGGTCAGCAACGGGGCAATTGCAATGGCTTTGGTGCAGGAAAAAGTCTTAGGAGTTCCCTGCTCATTTGCACCTCTGTGGTGACAATATGACTGCTGATTTTTTTTGTTTGTTTGTTTGTTTTAGAGTTAGGTCACCTTTTTTTTTCCCCAAAAAGGTATATTCTAAACTGAGCCATGTTACCGATCCCTTGTTACCCTGTAGCTGCCGCTGCATTACTCGCTGATGTCCTCACTTCTTCCATTGCTCTTGCAGGAGGCTGGGGATAGGCAGGACTTTTCCAGGGCAAGTTACTGTTTTTGGGCAACCATTCACTTGCTTTCCAGCATCATGGCACTGACCGACAGACAGTGCCATCACCTGCACCTTTGGAATAAAACTGTTGCTCAAAATCCTTGTAAAGAAATGATGAAGGTTCCGTGTAAGAGATATTCTTAGCAGTGACTATAAAACACCATTTAGGCAGACTGAGAGCTCTCTGGGCAGATTTGTATGAAACAGGAGCCGGTGCTGTTTCATGGGCTTTGAACACAGGCCAGTTTGCAGCACACCAGGGGCTGATGGGCTCTCAGCAGCTCTGCAAAGGGCTGTCCCTGGCTCCCCTGCCATGGCCCTGCAGGGTCCCAGTGCTAGGGAAGCCTCTCACCACTGCAAGAGGTGCACATGGAGCCTTACTTCTCTTTATTGAGTGTGTGAGAGGTGTTCTACAGGTGGGTGTTTGAACCCAAAGACCTGCCTATTTGGTGCTGATATGCCAAGCTTTGCCAGTGGTTATTAACAACTGAGGGTTGGCTTCAAATCCAGCTTCACTAAAAGTGACTGCAGATATCATCTAAAGAGTTAGAGATGAAAGCTGCTAAGGCCATGAGAAATATTATTATTAAAGGAAGGTTTTGACATGTATCTAAAAAAGAACATATCCCTAATTATTTGTTCTTTCCCTCATTTCATACTCACAAAACAGTAATTCTGAACATGTGCACAAGAACTAATGTATTACTGTTTGAGTTATTTCAGAGCTTCCTTTTTAACATTACTAATTGACCCACTGATGGATGCTTACTCTCCTTACTTTATCACTGTAATGTTGTTCTAGCTAATTCCCTGCTGAAGCAGCAGAGCTACCCATTAAGCAAGAGCTACGAGCTGATAAGGAACAGCAGTATGATTTATGCATTGCATCAGGGAACAGGGACAAATATTGGCATCAAGGTGACTTATTTGCCTGTGAAGCCCATAGTGAAAAAATCCTCAGCATGGAGCACCAGACATCAGTTCAGTGTTTTGCCATAAGCAGGGAGCTAAACATTTATTTTCTACTCAGCGATACTGTGTTCTTTGCAGAAGCTGCAAGCGAGAAGGCAAAAGGCCAAGGGCAGTCAGCAATGCTGTGCATCTGCAATTCAAAATGGTAGATACAGAGCAAGGAGGGAAAGCCAGTTATCAAGACTTGTATGTGAGTTTTGGTCCTTAGGTGCTTGCAGGAGGAGCTTTGGGCATCACAGCTGAGGGTTAGATGGGAGCACAGTCAGAGAAAAGGTGCTGCTGTGTCTGGAGCAGGAGGCAGTCATGGCCAGTGGGGCACTCAGCAGCACAGTTGGGTACCAGGTAGAGTACAAGCAAGGTTCCACAAAGGCCCCAGGGCACTGGCAGAAGGACAGCCATGGTAACAAGGTACAAATTAATTAGTAGTCTCTGTCGCAGCATTTCATCGTCTCAGCACAAGGGGAAAGTTTGTCTCAGTGCTAGGAAGAGGTTTGCCTTTAGTGTATGGAAACACTAACCTTGTTGACTGCAAACTATCATATGCACTTGCAGAGAACTAGGGATGTGGTTAAAAAAAAAATCAAACTGGGCAACAAAAACCATGACAGCCTATTTTCTTTTTTCTTTTCATGTGACATGGTGGGTGGTGATTCATAATTTTTTATTTGGGCTCTGACAACTTCATTTCCTCTACTCCACAGACATCATAAGGATCAGCTTCTTAGAGCCACAACACCATTTTAGCGAGTATTCCACCCAAATCCTTATGGGAACATAACATAAGAATAGCTGTTCAGGGCCAGACCTGAGGTATGTCTGCCCCAGCATGCTGTCTCTGATAGCAACTGCTAACAAGCACCTAAAGAATATAACAAATAAATGGGCATCTATAAGGAATCTTCTCCCGCTAGCAAGCTCCAGCTCTGTAAGTCTGTCATTTAGTGAGCCCCTGAGCTACAGACCGTATCCACACCACTGCGTTTAATGGTCCTTGGTGGCCCTTTCTTCCACAAATTTTTTAATTGGTTACGGAGATGGTTTTGCATTTGGCCTCTACAGCATCCTGAGTTCCACAATGTTATAACGTGTTTTGTGAAAGACCACATTCTGATTAATTTCAGAGAGCAGATGGGGTATGGTAGCTGGAGCATTACAGACTTTCTAGGCTTACACTGCTGCACAGTACTAGACAGAAATCCAGATGACAGACCCTTACAGTTGTCTATATACCCATCTTCATATGTTCTTCCTCATACGGTACTGTGGGATATTGACAGCAGCTTTTAACAGAGGTAAGCAACCAGCCCTCCGGTAGCCAGCTCTCATAACGTCATCTTATAGGTGAGCATGGAAGATGGGAGTGAGATGGAGTGTGTCTTAATTCTACCTCCACCTCCAGAAGTAGCTCAGTTGATGTCACCTTGATTAAAGCAAAGTTTACTAGGTCCTAGAAAAGCCAATGCTTCCTCATGGGATTTTCAGATTGCTGAATTAGGCTATGTCCTGCTGACATTAGTAACAATCAGGTACCTACTCTGTTCCTGTGCTTTTAAAACCCTTATATGACATCTGTCTCCATCTTTTAGGCATAGATTACCTGAACTCTAAGCCCTAATTCTGAACTGCTTTTATGTGGTTTGTAATGTTTCATTTTCCTGTAGGATCCATTTTATGAGCAGCTCAAGCTGAAGTTCACAGCAGCTGGACAGATGTGAGCTGCCAAAGGAATATATGAACTGATCCTTGAAGTGGGGCCAAGGAGGACAGGTCAGGGACAGAGCAGGATTTGCCAGTGGGGTGCAGGAAGGGGGATGGGCCCTGCGTGCAGGCACAGGGACACAGGGTTTCTGGAACTCAGCCTTTTGACTGGGAGAAAGGCAGAAACAAGGTATTGGGAAGGCATCACAGTGGGGAGCAAAGCTTCCAAACAGTGAATATCAAGCTTGGAAACAGGCTGTGATTTTTAAATGCCAGCACTACCATGACAGACCAAACCCTCTTCAGCACTGCCCTACTGCCACAGATGCTCACAGCTTTGGGTCACCGCTGTGCACCATCTCTAAAGGTGGATACAAAAGAAAAGGTAAAACAGAGCAATGCTAACACTTTGAAAAGCTGAAACATTCCCTTAAGCTCTTAAGGTGCCAGCATTCTCACCTGTAAGGGAGAGACAGCCCAACTCAGAAGCTCACAATACCATTGTGAAATGCAGACAATTAATGCTTACAAAGTTTCATGAGCTATCGAAAGCACCATAAAAATGCTAAATATTATTATTGAATTACAGTGTGATTGAAATAAATTGATTTGTTAGAAAAGTTTCAGTGATGCATATTCACAACAAATTCCATTCAATTTACTGAGTGAGTCATTAACTGGCTCTTCTGCTGATTTATTTATACGTCCTGCTGAAAAGAGAACTGATTTTAAGAATCAGATCTTAAGATAACTGGTCCTCAGAACTGTGGGATCAAGCATTTTGTAAAAAGTGTGGTAGCATCAATCCATATTTAGCTGTCCTCTTTTCCATCACATTTAATCCTGATGAAGGTTGTGCAAAGCACCTGCAATAAAATGTGCCCTTTTTTGAGTGTTCTGAGCTTGCCCGAAAATACAGTGCTTCTCCTAAAGACCAGTGCTTCATTAAACTTGGTCCAAAATTAAATGTAAAATTTTCTGATTCTCTGCAGGCTTCACTATGCAGGATGATTAGAAGCTATGAAATACTGAGTGCTGGAAACCCAAACTGCTCCTGGATTGAAACCTCACGTAAATGCAAGCACTCACTTCAGGGGAATGATTCAAACCACAGGATGGAATAGCTCAGGATAGTGACATGTTTTTGGTCCTGCTGTGCCTCAGTTTCTCTCTCTGGGAGAGTGAGGCAGGGCTAGATTTCTGCCAGTACAGAAGATATTATTTGGGTGTTTGAATGACAGCATCCAGCTTCTCAATGAGCTATGCCAGCTTGCACCAAACGCTCGCTGTTAACAGCCACACATTAATGACCCACTCTGAAGCAAAACCCTGCTGAGGGGCAAGGGATCAACATTTAACCACCGCAGGAAATGTCAGAAAGGGAGCTTCTTTCGGTGGTAGCAGGAAGATTATACTGGGGGTTTTCTGAAAGGATGCTGCAGTGAGAGAGGGGAGTAGAAAGGAGGTGAACCCTTGTTAGATGGAAGAATGGGAGAGGGGGATGTATGCACGAGGTGGCTGCATCATGCACGAGGTGGCTGCGTCACAGGAGAGGGAGGACAGGGGCAGAGGGGACAAGAAGGATGAAGTGCTGTGAAGAGCTCAGCAGAGCACAATTACATGTGTGATTTGGGTTTGGGGAAGAAGCACCTCACATCTTCACAGAGAATTTGCCTATTTCTAATTAAAAGCAGTAAATCAGGCCTCAGCAAATAGAAGAAGGCAAAACAAACTGGGCAGAGAAAATTTATACAAAGGGCTTTCAAGAGATAATTAAAGAAAAAAGGAATTTTTCAGGTAAATCTACATTCTTCTCCTAAAGATAGAGGATCTCCTGCACAAAGGCTGTCCTTTTCCCCCACCGCCCCCAGCCCGCAGAGCCCCTGAGGGTCGCTCCACCCCAGCACCCAGGGATGAGGTAGCTGGTTGGTGCCAGTGAGATGGGACTGGGTCACTGTGGGACAGCACCTTGAAGGCTGGCATGGGGTAGGATGCAAGATTAGGACCACAGATAGCGTAATAGACAATATCAGATTTTTAATAGATTTGCTTTCACTTAGGACCATGGCACTATCTGGCAGAGGCATATTGCCCACCATTAACACGAGGGTTTCCAAAATTAAAGTAGGATGAAGGCAAGTACTGGCAATTCACAAGAATTTTATACCTTTTTTTCCCTGAGCCTGAAAGAAACCCAATGATACTTCTGAAATAACAGGAATGAGACAGTTAAAGTGTTGTACAAAGGCTGCCTTTAAAACATCCTTTTTATTTTCTGATCATCATTTTTTATCTTCTTCAATCAAATGGAGCATCACTTAGGAACTGATGAAAAGAGAACTTTCATCTGGTTATTAACTCCTTGATGAAAGACCTGTAAAAAGTGCATTGTTCATTCACAGGACTTTGGAAAATACTGGAAATTAACTGAATTCTTTATGAGATACATGCTTCTTGCAAGTTATAATTGGGCACACACATTGGAAAAGCAGACCAGTTACGATCACAAAGATGGGAACAGTGTCATGCTGTTGCCATTAAAATAAACAAATTACTAGACTCTTCATTCCCTTCTTTACCACATGGATAAACTCCACCTCTAAATGACACTGATCCAAGAGGTAGGAGAAGTAGCTAGAGCTACAGCAGGCTAGATAAAAATTGTCTGTCCTAATAGATGTCAAATCAACCTTTTTTTTAAGATACCAAATCAACCCTTTTTTAAAGTTATGAGAAAATTTTACACAACAGAAAGGTTGTCTTTGACTAGAAAAAAATTAGCTTTTCTTTGGAGAAATACACACCATGAAGGAGTGACCTGGCAGTGCTGTTCCAGCACTATCTAGGAGCTGTGTCTGTGTGCCTTGTGGTCTCTGGTTTCTGTCTCCAGCCTCACAGCAGGGGTACGCTTCCTATGATGCTCTAGAGTATAGCAGGAAAAAAAACCCCCAAGTGTTTATTGCCAGGCCTCTCCTGCTTAGGTTGTACTTTGCCCTCTGCCTCCGGTTTGGAGACAACAAAGGAGGAGGTCCAGGACCTCCACAGAGGAGGACATGGATGCAGCTACAGGTGGAGCAGAGCCCGGGTCGTGGCAGGGGAACGTCCTGCTGGCTGATCACACTCGCTCCTCACCAACACACGGTCGGTGGAGCCCCCTCCTTAGCCACAACACTGAAGATGCACTGGGGGAGTGATGCTGCTGTAGTAGGCGCATGGACTGCTGGGTCACACAGGCACTCCACAGGATAGTCCCCTGCCCCCTCTGAGTGCCACCACCTTGTCCTGGCAGCCCTTTCTTCCCGCCCTTTCTCTGCCCAAGCCTCTGCCCCCAGACAAGACCCAGCTGGCAGTTTGGGGCAGGTGGAGAGGTAGAAAGGACTCCCTTCCACAGCGGATTGCACAGCTCATCCCGTGCTGCTGTTGCTCTCCAAAGCCTTGCTTTTTGGAGACGTAACCCACAGGAGACGATTGGGACAGGAAAGAGGGAGGATGGGCCCCGGTTCTTTGCTGAAGTCTCAAAGTTGGAGCTGGGCAAATGTTTCTCTTCACTTTATTTCAAGATAACAAAAAATCAAAGTTTGCGCAAAAACATTTGTGCAACTGTGTCGTGTGTCAGCATATTGCAGGTCCTCCCTCTCCAAAAAAAAGAGGGAAAACCAGAAAAACTTCAGTCTTTCCTCCATATTGGCAAAAGGACATGTTTAACTTTTTTGATTGTTGGTTTCAAGCTTATGTTTAGGTTAGATGGCTACTTAAATCAAAATAAACATAGCCTGCTGTTGCTACCATGAAAATGTTTTTATTTTTAGTTAAGCTAAAGATTTGACCCAAATTTTGACCCAAATCACATTTTTTTCTTTTTTCCCACATGAGAAAACAAAGCAGAACTAAAAGTTCATTTCAGCTATTTTGGAAACAAAACCTTTTTTAATCCTTTTGCTGGGATACTATGTACTATGAAGCAAACAAACAAGAAAAGCAAACTCACCATCACCAAGGACAGCCCCAACAAGGATACCCCACCTTCATTTAAGGCGGTTTTGACTTTTATTTCAGTGATATTTTGAATTTCTGTGGTTCTTGGGGATTTAACTCTTTCCAACTGTGTTGGAAATGAAGGCGCTACATTTATGTAGTTACATTTATGAAAGACTGCACTTTTGTACCTAGGCATTCAAATTCTCTTGCTGTGCCTAGGTTGGGAAGCTAGGCTGTTTGCCAAATGGCTGTATGAATTTTCTTTCTTCAATAAATTTTCAGTAACATCTTCTGGGTGACAGCCTCTGCAGTGACGCTGGGATGGCAAACATCTATATTCTGGTCAAATTCCTCCTAGCCTGGCCATGCATCCAGCCAGACCGAATAGTGTCTTTAAGGAGAGCACGGAGTTAAAAATAAGATCCCTGAGAAATGAAAAGCTTATAAATGCTCTAAATGCTTTTTTAATAAAAGGAAATTGCTGCAGGAAGCGATTCCTTATATCCCAGGCTCTGCCAATTGTTTCCAATCAGTGCAGCTTGGGATAGCTATTAGCTCACTAAGTTGTATTAATGTGTTTGTTGTTGCTGCTTCTCCCTTTAAACTAATCTACAGGTTAACTTGGGTTCTGCTGCTTAACTTGTGGGTTTTTTGTTGTAAAAGCTGTTTTGTGGGGCTCCTTTCACAACTCTAATCCCTCACAGTAGCATGTAATCATCTCCTCACTTCTTATGCCTCAATGGACAGTCGGCCGATTAGCAGGATGCGGTGCTTTCTCCCCTCCCATTTGCCTAGTCACTCTTCCTTCCCTGAACCAAAGACCCTGAGGACAGCTGGTCCTTCACCCTGAGCATCTGAGCCCTTCCATGCACAGACAGCTCTGCACAGACCCATGTGGCGAGACCTGGCTGTTGGGAGCAGCTCATCACATAGCCAACAGCAAAAGAAACGGGACACATGCCTGAGCAGGATCCTGCACATGGCAGTTTAGGGGCTGCTGCAAGATTTGATTTCGTTTGGGTCATGACCCTGTGGACTGTCAAAAATGGTGCAACAATTTGGTATCTGATGTTTTATTGGCTCTGTTGACATTCTGCAGTCTCACAAAACCCTCATCCCAAGCAGACAAATGGCTTGTAATAACTTTTTAACTGGCAAATACTTAATGGTAGTAGCTGGTGACTAGATGGAAATGAGGGAAACTCCTCCAAAAGGTTTGTAAAAATAATAATTTGATTCAGAGCACTGAGAAAATCAAAGCATGTCATCAGCAGTATCGATGACAAACTCCTTCCCTCCTGCTAGAGGTTGGTACTGTGTTACAGCCCAGGCTTGTCCCTCCAGCTCTAGTGAAGCTGGTCCCAGGAACCGGGATGGACAGCCCCCAGCCCTTAGTCAGTGACAAGCTGGCACCATTTCCAATTCTTCCAACAGCTTCAAACACCAACCATTTTTAATAACCTCTACTACTAAAAATTGTTTCCTGCTTTCCTTGAAAAGTCAGATTTCTGTCCCTTGGTGATTGAAGTCAAAGAGACCATTCACATGAGTGAAGGTCGTGGACCGTCCCTTTGGTTTATAGCTAGATACTGTCTGTAAGGTAGTCCTAGTGCACAGCAGCTAGTGTGCAACCCCCTGCATGGGAGACCCCACAGAAAGAGCAGGGTACATGTGTAAGTGCTGCAAACCAGAATCATCTCTACAGCCTTAAAAAGAAGGAAATACGAAACAATGTATCAAAGATGGGATATGGACCACAAAACACCCTGTTCTATCATTGAATGCCAAAGGTGGATTTGCATGCAGCATTTTAAATAATTAAACAGCAAAATGGTGTTGCCATCTGCCAACGTCCATCTGGTGGCGGGAACACAAAGCCCTGAGTGAGAAGCCGGCACTGAGCAAGATCCACTCACTAACAGGGGAGATCCCAGCAAGCAGCCCATGGATGCCTTGTGGTGCTGTCATCTCTTCCACTCAGGAATAGCTGGCAGTCCTGATAGCCCCTGTCTACACAAGGTTGCTGCTGGTACAGGCAGAAAAGTGGCTTTTCAGCATGTCCACATATTAAAGTTTGCAATAAATACTTTATAATCAGAAACATTATAATGGCATTTGTAAATGCAGGGACATGCCTAGCTTCAGCACCCTTGTTCAGGTCTGACTACACTTGTTCCTGCACTGTAAAAAAAGTCATAGCAGCCAGAGACAGGTCTAGAAGGTGATGATAATGTTCAGAGACATGGAAAAGTCTCTGTGAGGAAGGATTCAGTATGTTCAGACTGTATTTTACACAAGAGAAAAATAAGAGGTGACATGACAGAGGTAGTAAAACAATGAAAAGTGCAGAGAAGGCAACCTAGCCATTCCCAGCCACCCTTTCAAATATTCTTTCAAATGAGAGTGAGCAGCAGCCTACTGAAATTAAAAATACATTTTATACACATCAAAGGAAATTCTGGGGCTGGTTCATGGCTAGTTGTGATTGTGGCACAAAGCAAATTCATTGAACCAGAAAATTGCAGTACGGCATTATTTCTTCATCTTTCTTTAACTTTTGCAGCCCATTGTTTTTAGTAATTTTATAGGGTTCTGAGACATTTAAACAAATATTCAAAGTACACACAGTTCCATATGCACAGGTACCAAACTGTAGATGATAATATCTCTCCTGCTGTGCTCTGCTATAGGATAAGAAATGTCCACTATAGACTGATGCAGGCATCCTTATCAGTTGTAGATAGGATGAGGAAGAGACAGATCCCATCACAGACTGGGGTCACAATTCTGGTAGTGACCCTCTGGACAAACAGTATCGCAGCCATACATCTAAGAGGGTTAACATCATCAGAGCATCCTCATCCTCCCTTAGCAGAGCTCCCACAGAGCTCCATTCTTACAGAGCACTGAACAATGCTAGCTGACACCAGAAGTCAATGGGAACGGTGGGTACTTGCTTTTTTGCAAAAACAGGCTTATCTCTTTCAAAAAGCAGAATAATACAGTGCTATTACTGGCTGCAATAAGGAGGAAGCTTATTCTAGGGAAGAATACATTTTCACTATGTGCTGCCCCCACTATTATTAGTGTTGCAATAATGCCACTGTGTAGATGGGTATATGGAAAGAGATATCTCTGGACTAGATAGCATCACTTCTTATTGAAAGCTGCCAGCTGAATGCATTTTCCCACATCACAGTGACACTGGCTTCATCTAGTTTCAGATTCCCATTTTATAAGCCCAGCAGCCTGACAGTGGGAGGTACCGCTGACTGCAAACAGATGGAAAAGGGGTGCAGCAAGGAAGTCTTTGAGGTTATCTGTGGGGCACAGGGATGGTTTTCCTGCTACAGATGCCCAAAGAACATATTTGTATCAGCTGTCTAAATTGCAACTCCACTTTTTTTCATAACCAGGAGATTTTCTACACATTTGGCCCCAGTCTTCACTGCCACTTACAATATTTTGCATGAGGGTGATGAAGGCATCAAGATCAATGGGCTCCCCTCAGCTGCCAGACCATTTAAAAGTGATAATTCTGTTTTGGACTCTCGTTTTTTATGACAGGTAGTATATCAAACTGCATCCTTCTCCTGGTCGATGTTGCTGTCCGTGGCTGAGACGGACAGAATGGCACTTTTGGTGGGATTCCATTTTATTAAACGCCGTACAGGTGCAGACAAAGGAAATCATCAGGTGGAAGCAAGGCAAAGTTGCACAAGTCCCCAGTAGGCTACTTTGTACCAGACATACCGTTTTCCCCCAGAATCTAATTTTTTGTTGAGGAAGAAGTATGTAGGTAATCTTTTCCTGAACAGACGAAGAGTTTTCATTGGCAAGGGGGCAAACACTTTGCTGGGGATATTTGAGAGGAGCCACATGCTGGTCTCTGCTCCTGTGCGGGCAGTGGGGCTTGTAAGGTGAAGCAGTGTTGGAGCTGTCTGTTGGGTGTCAAAGACCACAGCACCTTCACCACTCCATCCTGCTATTATACATGCATATTTACACATCCAGACTGTAGTTTTCAGCTGGAGTGTTGCATTTTGCCCAACACCAGAAAAGGCAGAACTGGAGGAGACAGATGACTTTTTCCTCAAAGTTTTGATGTTTCTGCTGTTCAGGCAGGAGTGTTCTCAGTGAGAAAAGTTAGCTTTGCTATGGCCTCCTTTTTCTGTTTCTGGAGTTCCAGGACTTTTAAGGACAGAGAGAACTTCCTGATAGAAAACAGAGTCAGGAATGTCACTTCTGCTTCAGAAACATTTGTGTGTTTTTGTGAAAAGATGTAACTTCATATTTCCAGAAAAAAAAACCAGGGAAAATTGTTGTCATTTTAAGATAATTGTCTGTTGTTAATCCAGGTTCAGCTGGAGCACAGGTGGTAGCTGATCTCACCCCAAGGAACCTCCGTCCGAGCTTTGTGGTACCGTGATCTCCGATTGCCACTGCTGGTGACGAGCAGACTCCTTCCCCTGTGAAATGCACATTTCTCCTGGTGCTGTAGGAGATGCAGTTTACATCCCTTACACTAACTGAAGTAAGCCTGCTCTGATGTATTTTAAATTATTTTGGCAGTATTTGGCACTTCTTGTTTGAAAGGCAAGTGCTAAAATAAATTGAGGCAACTTCTTATTTAGATCCTAGGAAGTTGCAGGATAAGGGAGGAAACAAGCAAAACGAAACTAAACAACCCAAACCAGCCAGAATCCAAATCTGTGTTTAAAATCTCCCCTATCTATTTCAGTTACTGTACTAGCTCAGCTCAATATCTAAAACAAAGAAAATGAATTATGGAACAGCACGAGGAGAGCTTGTTAATTTTCTCACTGATGCGCTGTGAAATGAAAGCTTTATTCTAAGAATATCATATCCTCAGGGCTCTGTCTGGAGAGACGCTGACAAATACAAATGTCCTCACAGTTTTTCTTTTATTCTTGTTTTATGGTGTATTCCAGACAGATTTCCAAAATTATATATAATAATATATAATCTGTAGTTGTGGTTTGGTGGAGTTCAAGGCTGTGATTTTCCAGGACATAACTATGCCCTGTTTGAAAATGGAAGATCAAGTGCACATAATGAAAGGCAGATCAAATTCTAGAAGAATTTGCTTATTTCTTAATCAATATTAATATATGTGACTTAAATTTCAGCATCTTTTCTCCTGTTGTGTACCAAGGGAACATTAACAACAACAGCAGCTTTACATTTTTATAGAGCCTTTCATCAAGAAGGATTCACAAGTGCTTTACAAACCTTGGACAAAATTCTCCTTTGATCAGCACTGAGAATCTCTTAATCCGTGGTGCAAATCTCTGTTGCACTTTCTGTGCCGTTTTCTGCACATAGGACTTTCATTGAGTTCTGCAGGAATCGTGTGTGTGAAACAAGTGCAGAATATGAAATGGAAATCTGCACTGCAGATAAAAAGGAGGGAAAAAAAATCCACATGTATGGATTCATTGCCCATCACAGAAGCGTACCACTGCTGGAGTGAACCCCGACTGCCTTCTGTATGTGTTTAAGAAAAATAATTTCCATTCTCAGTTCTCTAAGTAAAAACACACTCTGTGGTGTTGCAGAAGAGGGTCTTCCTTAAAAAAGAAAACGTACAAATATTTGCTCCTGTACACAAATTTGCTTCTTTGTTACAGGGAGCATTCCCTGCCAGGTCCTTAAAACCTCTCCCTAAAAGGAGAGGGTCAGATCCGACTGCCAGGTACTGGTGAGCAGCCACTCTGAGGGGAGAGCTGCGGGTGCAAGCAGCTTTTACCCACCCCCCACCCCCTTGCATGGCAAACACTCCTGGACCCTGCCTATTGGGAATGACAGGAGAAAGTGCCCAAAATTTCCAGAGCTTCTGTACTCTGTGTGTGTGCAAATCTTGCTGAGCTAAAAGCTGGCTTGGAAATCTCCCAAAGTCTTTCAGGAGATTCCTGAGAAAATGTCAGATTTAGAGATGCCCTCCATGTTTCAGTTTTCTAGTCTGCAGCTAAATCAGGAGGTGCAGAGAGGATGCAGCAAGCCAAGTTTCCCAAACTAATTCCAAGTTTGATTTGGGCTCAAACCTGAGTTATCTCTGTCTGATGACACTTTCTCATCCTTAGAGCTATGTTGTGTTTCTGATTAGAGTTTACAAATGCTAAGGAACACTTTCCTTTCTAATCATCAGAAAATGATGAGCAGCATCCCACTGAGCGGATAACCCAAAGATACCATTAATTCTGCAGACACTTTATTCAGTAATCAAGATTTCAATCCTTGTGTTGAACCCATAAATCTCTGGCCCTCTCATGTCCTATTTTACTAGGACATTCTGTTTCTCATTCTACTTTTTAATGAGAAAATCATTCAGAATTAAATGTCCCCTAGGGATGCTATTTGAAGAAGTAAAATGCCTCACTTGCAAAGACAGGTGTAATAATGTGGTGAGTGATCTTTTAACTACTTCAACTGAAAAAAGAGAGAATATTGGCTATATCAATCTGAACAATATTGGTCCATTTCAAAATAAAGTCTGCAGTCTATGGCATCACATTGATTTATCTCAGCTGATGAGCTACCTACTGAATTTAGTCCTATCTGTTCAAACTTTTCTCTTCCGAAGAGTGGAGCCTGCTGTTTAAGTGATTACTTTCCTTACATTTCCTCCTATTGGTACATCTATATCTGAGTTTGCATTCATGTCTTTAACATCTGTTACCTAACAGGATTGCCAATTAGTATGCACACCATTAGCAGCAAAAGTTCATGTTCTATCACTGGTGCTAAGCGCGTGTGTTAGAAACAAGATTGCGCAGTGTAAATGTGATCCTATCCAAAATTGGTTTCCTTTTAATTGCCAGGGTAAAAGAGCCCTAATTATACACTGTAAATTTAAAGGGGGCTGGAATTCATTAGGAACTCAATTGGAACACTTCTCTAAACCTGAAACCCCCAGGTCCAGTAAAGTTGAAGTCAAGGTGGATATGTTGAGCCCACTTCCCAGCTGCAGACCAAGAGGTGTCAGTGCAATGAACGGCTGCAGCTTTGCTCCCATCCCAGAGTCGTCACACCAGCCTCTGAAACTCTGCCTTGAACTCTTCGGCTTGCTTGTCATTTAGAGGGGAGAGTTTGGTTGTGTTCGAAGGTAGTTAGCCAAAGTCCTAAGTAACGTGATGTAAATAATTAAACTTAGTGATAAATTGGTGCTTTTCATCTTCAAAGTGCTTTACAAACATTAATTAGTGGGTTCAGCAAAGGCCCATAGAGTGGAAGCCACTCAGTCCCTATCTCCTGCAAAGTGACTTCCCTGGCCGTCCCCCCACGCACTATTTTCAGGACATGCAAGAGCCCACCTCACGTTTCCTTACTTTCTCCTCACACGGCACATACCTTTTCTGTGATGAAAGCCATGCTGGCTTAGTGATGGGGAGGCGGGGGAGGAAGGTTTAAAATTAAATAGTCTTTTAAAACAGCAATTAGTTTGGGTTTTCCTGGAAGAACTGAGGCGTATGAAGATCAGAGGCAGGCACCTTCATACCCTGTGCCAGCTTCCAAACCTTCAAACCTCCTGTCCCCTTTGAACATGAAAAGCTCTGTTTCAGGCACACCAAGAGGTGGATCCGCTGGCTGATGGTCAGCATGAGTGTGCGTCCCACTGTGAACAAAGTTACGGTGAATTTCAGCGCATGCCTGGCTGTCAGGTTTCCTTGCCCAGTAACACATCTAAAAATGTGCCCATGGGGAAGAAGAATACTATCTTCATGGTGCTGCCATCACTTTGTCACAGGGCTCTGCTTCTTCCTTAGGTTCAGGAACACGTCTGTCTGTCTGGAGTCTGGTGTCCCTAAGGAGACAGTCAACATTTTTTGCAAATCTACCTATTTTGTGACACAAGTGAACAATTTTTGGTTTAGCCGTTTTACCATGGCTGCTCTCCTTGCATGGGTGTCTGCTCAGCCCTGGAGTGGGTCAGCTTTTACTCCAGGAGAGCTGCTGGGGTTTTCCCTGCAGAAGCAGACCCATTTTCCCATTGCCTCCCTCTTCTCTTTTGGTAACTGTTCCAAACCTTTCCAGCTTAATCGGTACTGTGTACCAAGTCCAGCTGTGTACTTTCCTGTGTGGCTGGGCTCCCGATGACCCTCTTCAAAGGTTACTCTATTGCAGCCATGGTGCGTTAATGGTATTAAACAGCTGTTCAAGCACCAACCCTTCAATTTATTTGCCTGCCTGCCTTTCCTGATCTGGATGTTTGCTTTTCTGAAATAATGGGGCAGCCTTCCTACTACAAGTGGGAATACATAAGTGAAGACAGAGACCTGGTAGCTCTCAGTGCAGGAAGCACCTTCTGAAAAGAAAAAGGCAAATTTTTTTCCCCTTGCTTGTTTGTAAATAGGACAAATAAGCAGGCAGCCCAAAATAATCTTATTTATCCAACGTGGCAGATCCAAACCCTTGCTGAGAAGCTCAGGTCTCCTGGTTGCATGCCAGCCTATGACGAGAAAGCCCAGGGGACAGCTGTATTGCTGGTTTTCTGCATGACTTTCACGAAGTTGCTTTGCTTCTCAGCATCTCAGGTCCTCACATGACAGGGTGTAGTGGGAATACATAGGTGGAAGCGGAGGGGAGGGGAGCGGCCAAGTTCATCCAGAAGGCACTGGGGGGGTCTTGCAGATGCTCAGAGTTCCCCGCCGCTGCACTGCCCATTGGGTTTCACCACTTTCCATTGACAATGGCTTGACATCATTTCCTGGAACAAAATGAACACGTTAAACTGAGTATTTCCTCCATAACTTGCAGTTACTCAGCTAATTATTTCTGGCTGGCAATGCTAACTCGAAGTCCTGATTTGATTCTGTTTCCTGACCAACCCCAACATATTGTCTGTCTTCTAGAGCAATCTTAAAATAGTCTGTCCTGGCCTCTGGGAAAGCAGGCATGGATAGCTTTACACACTTACCTTGAAAATGTTCAGCTCTTTGGAATTGTTGCAGAAAATATTTGCAATGGAAGCTGCATGACACTAATCTTAAAAGCAAAAAAAAGTCCATGAAAAGAAATT
The DNA here is from genome assembly GCF_023638135.1 of Falco biarmicus. Lineage (NCBI taxonomy): Eukaryota > Metazoa > Chordata > Aves > Falconiformes > Falconidae > Falco > Falco biarmicus. The sequence goes on from NC_079291.1 coordinate 15,495,808, forward strand.
GTTTCTTTTGTCCTCCAGACATTAGTTTTGTTTCTACAGAATTGCCCCAAAACTCCAAAAGAAAGAGCCGTACCTCCCCAAAATGCTCCATAATGAAGTTCCCTGCTGTGTGCCTATAACACTCTGGGTTTCTGACAGGAGCATGAAGTGCCTGGAATAAGCAGCTTCAGCATCAACACTGGGAATGCAGCTACTGAGCAGAGCCCTGGCAAACCCCTTCATAGCAATATTTTTTCTCTCAGAGAAAACATGTGATTTGGTGCCAGTAAAACGGTTTTTAAAATTCCAGTGGATTATTTGTGCTACTGCAAACAAAATTCAGTAAAAAACAATATAAACATTTAATTTTGATGTTGAAAAAAAAATATTAGTGCCACTTCTTTTCCACTAACTTCTGCCATTTCTGATACTTCTTTCAATTTATTTTTTAATTATAAAAAATGGTAGATGCTGAAGTCAGAGAAAAAACATTTAATCTGAGGCTGAAGAAAATGCTATAGTTAACCTAAAGCGATTGCCAAAAATGTTGGAAAGAATTCATTGCAGTTCATGATTTTTCATCATAGCGAGGAAAAATAAAAATCTCAGATATTCACACAGCTGTTACTGATTTTTGTCATTATTCTTTATCTGATGGCTTCATATGGCAAAGTAAAGCAAGTGGGAGAGGGCAATCAGGACTTAAACCCATTGTATCTCTGGTAGGATTATATGGGCTTATTAAGTATTTGTTTGCCTCCCTGAGCTTCCACTTACAGCTAAGGGGCAGTTATTTCTTAATAAATCAATTGCTTGTGATCACTTGTCCATACCTTTTCCTTTTCACAACTGCACGTAAAGGACACCAGCGTAAATGAGAAGAATGCCCCATTAAGTTCACAATACACAGGACCTTCCAACTTCACCTCATCATTAAAATTGTTACAGACCTTCAGAGTTGTCTTTGAACTCACCTTGCTTTGCTAGATGAAGGCCAGCAGGTGAAGAATCACATCAGCAACAAACACAAATGAAGGAGATTTGAGAGAGCGTCTGTTTCAGGAAATGACTATCGTTCACCTAACGCTATTTCGGGGCATGGCATTTTAGAGACAACCAGGAAAGCGAGCATCAACTACAAAGGATACTTTTAAAGACCCTCAAGTGGAATTTTGGGTTGGTTGTGACTGTTCATTGTTGGGGGGACAGGGCTGTGAGGGACTCCTCCAGCTGCTAGCTGGGGAGCCAACACCAGGTCTGACATGCCCGTGAAGTCAAAGCTTTCAAACTCGGGGTTGGTAGCAGCAACATTGCTACGGGTGTTGTGTGTGGAACCACGGCCCCCGCCGCCGTGCACAGTGCTGAGCAGCGGGCACACATGGTTACAGTGTGACCTGGCGGGGCAGTCACCGTGCCAACTGGGGCTGGCAGTGACCCACTGCCATCGGAAGGACTTCTTTGCACTGAATGAAGGGAATGGGACTTTAATCTGAAGACCAAGCAAAACTTTTTGGCTGATTCCAGTCTTGCTGTTCTGAATTGCTTTATCTGTAGGACTCTGGCTAAGCATTCATCTCATCACTTGTTCTGCAACGGAGAGATGGAGAGTGGGGTTAGGAAACACCTTCTGCTTCAGAAAATTCAGAATTAAAACGTGAAGCAAAACACTTTCAGGCGTGAGATACGACATTAAAATATAGACCACGCTAGTAAGGCTAAGAGTATTATTTTGATTAAATACCAAATCAGTCATCTCTCTAAACATTGTACCATATATCTGCATGCTTTCAAGTGCAGTTGTCACTGGAGGTGTGTGTTTTGGGGGGGGGGGATTTCATCCCACCCGCTTTCCACAGGAGTAAGTCCTGCACATCACCCGATGAGCAAAGCACGTGGCAGAGTTGCCCTCCTCTACTTCCAGAATCCTTGCATTGCTGTTGAAAGTTACAGCAAAAGGAGACATCCACTTATTGTGCAGATGGCAGAAGGCACCTTCTGTGCAGTCATCGGGGGAGCCACACTCTTCTGGCAGCCGGGATCAAAGGGAATTGTGCCCCGGCCGAGGCGAGGCTCCTCCTCGGAGGGACAGCCTGTGATGGGGAACACAGGGGAAGAGGGCAGGAGAGCTTGGAGCGCCAGGGGGAATTTTCACGTGAACATTTCTCAGCTTTTCACTATTTCCATGTCTAATGAGTACCCTTCCACAACAGCGGGGCTTTCTCGCCCAACACATATGTTTAATTTGCCTCCTCCTGAGCCGCAGCGTGCTTGGGGATGGAGCTTGCCAGCAGCATCGCCGTGGGGGTAAAGCTAAGCAGGACCTCTCCTGCGGGAACTGCAGGGGAGCTCCCCACGCCTCACCCAGCGCGGAGCCTGGGCAGGCCAGCGCGCCCAGCGCCTCTGCTCCGGGCGTTGTTAATAACCTCAGCGTGGCAGCCCCCCGGGTCTGGCTCACCCCAGAGGCAGTGCCTTTAGCGGCCAGAGCAGTCACAGCAGATGCACGGAGGCTTCTTAACAGAGCATGTCTTTTGTACCAGCTCCAAGGGAATAATGCCACACACACAGCCACCAGCCCCACTTTCCATGGCGTCTGAGTTTTTCCTTAGAATTTTCCTGTTCAAGCGCTTAGCCTGACCAGGGCTGACCTTGCTTAGCTTATGAGATGTAACAAGATCACTGCCTGAGGTGTGAAATGACACTGGAATGGAGGTCATGATCTTACGGAGAGCATCTTCTTCCTCTGCTGCAACGTCTCCTCCTGGTTCCCCTGCCCCAGCATCTGACTAATCAGGCAGAAACAAATGCACCATGCTTCTAGCACACCACCGGCAGAATATAAAAATCTGTCCTTTTGGCTATTCAGCCATCTCAGCGGTATAGATTTATATATATATATATGAATCCAAAGATCAAGCAGTTCCTTTTTTATGATTTTTTTTTTTTTTGGTCACTACTTCAACAGAAACAAAAAGTGTTTTCTATAGCTCTGTCTCTGCAAGATGCCAAAACAGATTAACAGACAGACGAACAGACGGTAGCTTTTAAGCAATGAGGGCAGAACACCAAATCAATCATTCTGAATGAATAATACATTTAAGAACTGCAGCAATACGAACAGCAGAAAATTCATCTGCATCTACAGTGAAACTACCTGGACCCATTTCAAGGTGGAATATTCTGCAGAAAGTACAGAAGACACTTTTAATTTGGTATTTCAAATAAGAAGGAATTTGTGTATGTGTCAATCTTTCACACACAAGGCAGGGCTGGTTCTGTGAATGGGCATTACTATGTAAAGCTTTAGATGAAGCTATGGAGAATATATGAGGTTTTATTTACAGGGCATTAGAATAGCACAGTGTACAAACAACATTCAGAAATTACTTCTCATATGAACTGCTATAAAATCCCCTTTTTTGTAGGGAGCCATGGGTTGTATGTTTTTATTGTGATGCAGTAAAGAATGAGCTTTAGAAGCAAACTTAGCTGGATAAACTTGGAGATAAATCAAGCCCAAATAAAAAAAAGCATTGAAATTCAAGTACAGGTTTCAGTGGCAAGCCTAATTGACAAAAGAAAGGGGGCAAAGTGCCCCTCTGCAGAGTTGAACCAGGCTCGGATCCATGGGGACATTTCAATTGCCTTGTTTATTTTTATCATTGAAACTGAGCTGACTTTCTGAAGGGGAAGGAAAAACGAAAAGCCCCAAAGGCTGTTAACCTTTCTTTGGGAGCAGAAAGCAAGGTCATCAAACGTTTTGTGACTTTTATGGGGAAATAAAGCAAAGGTGGATGGTGGAGGCTGGTCCATGCTAAATAAAATGGGTGAAAGCTCCTGTGCTGCTGTGGCCAGCAGGTTCTTGCTGGAGGTGGAGAGGATTCCATGAGATGGCAGGGACAGGCATGGGTGATATAGGGAGGTAGCATTTTCCCCTTACGGTGGGGGAGTGGTTGCTAAATAAAGGCTGATCTGGTCGACGGTGATGCATCTACCTATAAAACTCCTCTCTGAGGAGCTCAGCTAAAGGCAGCCAAGCCGGCATGCAGGCAAGAGGCTTCTACAGGAGGGAACTGGCTCCCACTCTGCTGTGGGTGGTAAATCCCTCTCTGCAATGGGGTGATTTGTAGGAAACCCTGAAGAAGTACCTCAGTATTTTCCCTCATCTGCTGTGTCACAGTGACGTATGTTATAGGAGAACTTAAGGCCTTTGAGTTGGGAAAAGATTTGTTTGCTCAGGTCTGTCTAATGGTGATTAACTTAGGAAGGTTGTCACAGAGTAAACGAGAAGGAAACAGCCACCATTCATCAGCTGGTGGCCTCCTGATACAAATCTTGCTTTCAGAACTGCTACAGGAGAAGGCTAAAAATGATGCAATGTGTGGACTGCAGCAGTCATTTAATGTTTGCCTGTAAGTTCAGGAAGACGGTGGTATAAATGACTAGGGTATACTCCTGAGCTGTTCACTGAAACTGATTTAAGAGGTTTTGAGGGGTTTAAGTGGAAAAGAGAAACTTTTGCAAGGTTAAGGTGGAGGCTGATTTCCCCTCCTTAGGGGGAACCCCAAAAAGCAGAAGGGATACCAAGGAAGAATTGTGGCTGCAGACATGAAGCAACCTATTTCTCCTAGGATATGGCACGTTCCCGATTATCTTTGGGCCCAGAAATAGTGGACAAGGAGTAATTTTTCTAGGACTGAATTATCAATGTCAAAAACAATGCTCCTTTCCCCATTCTCTACCTTTCCAATTCTTCTCTGCCCATCAGATGAAGACCTGGGAATCTGAGATAGAGTATTTGTGAAAACACAACCCCAAAAAGAGAAGAAACACAGCCTCTGCAAAGTGGCACAAGTTCTTTCCTTTACATTTTTATTTAAATTACTAAAATCATGCTGATTACTTGATATCTAAGTGATTGCATTAATGCTCAAAAAGTCTTCATAAATCTATCAAAGGAAGGAAAAATTCCATTTTATGAAGAATCAGTAGGACTTCTGCTTTCCAGTTTCTGTGTCTTTTTAAAAGCATACTATGAGAGAGCGAGAATGCGCAACCAAAAGAGTATAAACTATATCATTCATACAGTCCCAGGCAAAATTAATTTCTCAGATACTCCTGAGGTCCCTAGCATTCCTGGACTCTGGGACGAGCTATAGGGTGACAAGGGCAGTTTTTTAAAACCTCAGTCAGAGGGAGCACTGTCCTCAAGAGATCAAACGAACACTAATCAGAAAGAATGTTTGGTTATTAAATGCATCATTGAGTCCTTTAAATATCACTTGTTGGGTCATGAATTCCTATTAAACGTAGATAAAACATCATTGTCTCATGCAGGTAGAGGATACAAATAGTAAGAGATTTGCCAGCAACCCACCGCTGTCCCCAAGTCCCTCCTTCTGTACACTTTAAGACAGGGGATACTGCTGTAATCTTCTACTCTGAATTTATTCACTGTGCTTAGGTTACACCGTACTTTCTCTAGATTTCACATCCTGCTCACTTATTTCTTTTTAGGCGCTCTTTGCACTGGTCAAGCACTCCTGTCACCCTTACCCTCTCTCACTCTACACGCAGAGAGTGCTTTCCCAAGCTGAGTGTTCCTGATAACAACCCACCAACTACCACCTTTGCAAGCTGCCCTCTAATGTTGGGGGTTTTCTCTGTCTGGGAACAACAAGCGCCTTTGGGAAGGGAACTCCCAAATGCATTAAACGCAACGAGGCTTCCTTCCTGTTGTTTCACCTGGCCACACTGGTGCCCATGCCAACCGTATGGCTTGACATCTCTGGCCTTATGCGTTGTAAGAAAACATAGTAAAGTTGTCTGCAAGGGAAAGCTCCAGCCCTGTTTAGAATATAATTGTACTCGTGCTTGTGAAAAGCTTGCTGCAGAGCAGCTGGGAAAGCTAGCTGGTTTCCTGGAGTGCGTAGGAGGCCATGAGTAGGTGGTAACTAAAATTTGTAACAGAGTTTGGAGGCCTTTTAAATCATTATTACTATTATTTTGGACTCTACAGCAAGATTACAAATCTTAACAGTTGCTTAGCTGTGTCCAATTTCCTACAGACATGTGCTATTATATATGCTTCTCACAAACAAGTGCTACATCAAGAATGGAAAATTATTGATCATTCTGTTCAGGCTAAAACGGTTTTCTTTTCAGTCTCCAACAGGGCTTTGGCAAGACGATTTTAAAAATAGCTGCAGTTTGGAACCCATGTTGCATTCCCTGCCAGATTATAATGATCACTTCAACCAGGGCTGGGTGAATTTAAAAATGCTTGGAGACTCAGTTCAAGACAGTGCCCTCCAGTCTGTGATATTTTTAGCAATGGGCAAACCCAAAAATTTGGGTGGTTATCCAGAGTTCATCTGGACTGCCCAAATGCCTACAGTCTGCAAAAACGGGCTGGAAAGTTCTCAAAGAAGATGGGTTTTGCACTATTTCCAGTACTGCCTATTTCTGCTCAGGTCAGGAATCCTAGGAGAAAATCCTCTTTCTTCATACTGTTTTGCTGCACTTCTGTTGCCAGTCATAGCTTAAAAGTGCAGTCTGGCAAATGAACTTGGAAAAGTAGCTGGGGAAAAAATGAACCCTTCTGAAGGCAAAATGATGGTTCAGGTTTGGGTGGTGGTCCAGATACATCCCTACCCTGAGATCCAATCCTGCTTCTACCAGAAGCAGAGGGAACTTGCATGGCTGATTACAATGGAAGATCTGTTTCGCTTCTTCCTATTAAAATATCCCTGAGTAGCCTTCTGCTACTGAGGTAGTTCCAATTTAGATAGGATAAAATTCCCTGAGGATTACAGCTTCCTGGCAATCTTGGGTAGTTTGCTTTTCTTTCCTTCTGTGCCAGATACTGGCCATGATGTAAAACTGTTTTGCAACAAATAAATGAGTATTTAATGTCCTTCAGGCAAAGAACTACAAGCTACCCAAACCAACGAACAACTGAGCCAAATTCATCCCCAGTTTAAGCTTAAACGATTTCAGTGAAGTAGCACCAGCAGGCAATCAGATTTAATCTAGATTTAATCTTTTGATTTCACATGAGAGTCCTGGCTATCTGTTAGGTCTTAATAACTAATCAGCTCAGCTGGCTTTTGGGGTGAGACTGTAGATGGAGAGGGAAGATGGCAAGGGTGGGTTGCTGAATACTATAAAGACACTCTGGAAGAAGTTCTAAATAAATAATGTTATCTTAGACCTCACCAGAGGAGAGACTGAAATGCTTCTGCCATGGGAAAAGTCCAGCATGCCATATTCCTAGAGATTTTTAATGACACAAACTCAGCTGTTTAAGGCATACCTTGCTTCTGGTCTTTGGGGCATGAGCTCCTGAATCTCAAGAAAAGAAGCCTACATTCTTGTTTTCTTCCAAATGACAAATGCTCTTTAAACTTTGCATAAATACCAAAGCATCGTAGTTTTCTTCCTGAAAGCACTTTCCCTCATGGTGCCTATCCCAGCCGTTGTCAGCACAGCCTTTGCCTGGCTCTGTATCACAGCACCATTGAGAGAGGCAGGAAATTTCCTTGAGATAGCAATTTCCGAAGGTGTTAAGGATCCACTTCTCAATTAGCCCTCTAATTGGCAGCAGCAGGGGCTGAATTCCCATTGCAGCAGTAACAAGCAACTCGGTTCAAGTCATGCCTTTGCCTGCTATTCGTTCCTGCAGGAGTTCACCAATAAAGATATATGCAGACCTCGGACCTCAGCACAGCAGGAATCTTTACAGCAGTACATATTTCTGGTGTTTGCTTTGAAGGCATAAACTTAGATTATTTTGTGCCATGCTACTTCTTGCATTAGTGTTCATTTTGGAGCGCACAAGACCACTTGGAATAAAAACAGAAGCTGAACAAGCGCCCTCAAGCAAAATTCAAATAAAATCCTTCGAGATACGGTGAAAATGGGAGCACTTGAGTCTGGGGTTTTTTTCCTTCCTGTTTGGAACTCATTTTTTCTTCTAAATTTGGGGCAGGGTCAGAAGCTAAAATATTCAAAATCTCCAAATAATATTTTTATAGCGTACAGTTTTGATCCCTCCAGGTGTTAAGGACTACCAGTAATATCTGGGGACCTTCAAAGGGAACTAGGTCCTGTTGGCTTTAGTGGAGGGGACAGTCTCCAACTCAACAGACCTTACAGAAGATGTAGTATTGATTCAGTTTTAGATGCTTCCTGGAGAGTGGGGACCTCTTCCTTCAGTGATGCTTCTGTCTTTTAGGACTTTCATGGCTCATGTCCTCCAAGTTTGAGAACGTGAGACTGAGCTTATATGACCCTAGCTGGAACTCCAGAGAGCTGGGTAGCAGCTCTGAGAGCTCTCTCCTTCCCCAGCACTGAGCATAGTACATTTCTGTGGTGTTTGCTCAGACTAGCTTATTTGAAATGTAGTTTCTGCCTGGAGCCAAAGTTTTCAGAGCTGATCTCCTGCCTAACTAAAAATTCAAATATAAGCAGCCACATTTGGAAGCCAAAACGTAGCCACTGGAGCTGGAAAATTTGGGTTCCAATTGAACAACTTCCTCTTAAGCTGAAGATCAGTGACAAATGAAAGGCGCACACCATGTATTTGTTTAGGCAAGCAGTGCCGCTGGGATGGAGAAAATCATTTGCCCAGGGCAAAGCTAATAACATCAGTTTGGAGGGCTGAGCAACCCAACCTTGGAGGTTTGCCCTTTGCTTGGTGCTGTCTCAGGCTGCAGCTCAGCTAAGCACATGCTGAACTTGAAGCAGATGCTGAAGCGCTTTGTTGAATTCAGGTCGCAGGAAAGCTAAGCTTGTTAATACTGAGATCACTTGAATGCCTTTTTGTTGAATTTTTTCGCACTTAATTTATTATGACAAGGGAGATAAAGTATAGACTATTAAGTCTAATTATTGGCACATGAAGTAACATTGATATGGAAGTGTGGAGAGAAGTGGAACAGTTGGAGCATATACTGCTGCCTCTGTCTTCCCCTTTTCAGAGTGCAACTGTCATGGAGGGCCTGATGCCACGCTTCTTTAAAGTTAATGGTTTTGGGCTACTTTTTGTCTGTGGACCTGAACCAGAAGCAGCATACACACCATGTTGCTCTTCTGCAGCATCGTTCCACTTGCAAGCCCCAGCCTTGCTTTCTGCAGCAGGCAATCAGGCAGAGAAAAGGGATGTAAGCTCCTTATGATTTGAAGCATCGACAGGCAGTGATGTCCGTGCTCCTCTCCTTCCACTCTGAAATAGCTCTCACAGCACTTCCTACAGGAAGGACAGTCTGCCGGGTCAATGGTCTCCCATAGCCTCCTGCGCTTACTTTCTTCCTGTCCCAAGCCTGTTGGATGACCTCTTCTTGAGACGAAACTGCTGTCTGAGGTTTCCCCCTCAGGCTCTGAACATCCACATGAGACAGTGATCAGCTGCGTTAGACACGGACAAACACACGGGATACAACAGACCCAGCAAAAGGACGCTTAAGCACACACATTAAATAATTAACTTTCACAAAAGCCTGGTGAGGCAGGATTCCCAGTTTCACAAGGAGGAAAGGCAGAAGCAGAAAGGTTAAGCAATTTGCTCAAGGTCGCAAGAGAAGTAATTGTCAGTGCAGGGATTAAGATTTAGGAATTTATAGCTCCTGGTCCTGTGTGCGGGCCACTAGATCACCGTCGCTGGCACTCCAGAGAGCCAGGCTGCTTATTCTTTCAGTAAAATGCTAAACCAAATGCTCTGACCTTTCCTGGTGTTATCAGATGACGTGCTTTCTTCACTCCAGGTTACAAAAGGCGATGCAAGTGGGGGGTGGGGGGGGTGGGGGGTGGGTGAGGGTGGGGGGTGGGTGAGGGTGGGAGGAAGCGACAGACTGGAACAGGTATGTGCAACCCTTGTGTAAGGGGGTTTACCTCCACCCATTTGAGGGGTGCTTGCGGCACGGGAGGGGGAGTGCAGTAACCTGATGGAAGTTTCGGGAGTATTTGCTTCATTTTCATTTGCAGACACTGACTAACTATTTCAGAGGCTGCACCGGGGTGGTGGGCAGGTTTATGTCATTCATGGGAAGTCAAGAGCTGCCCATGAACTTGAGCACTTACAGGATATATAAATAAGCTGCAATTTACTGAAATATATGTATGGAAATCTTGGGGAAAAGCTGACATGCAAAATTCAGTATTTCCAGCCCACTATTAATATTATTGTTCTGTGAATCTGTGGAGCTTCAGCTTCAAAGAAACATGCCCACCTGCCTCCTTTCTTGGAATCTGCCGCTATTCAATTACTCTATCCTACTTCTGTATCAGCCATTAGAAGGCAACACCTTCAAGACGTGACAGTCTGCAGGGCTACAAGCAGGGTTCTCAGCTCTGCAGGCACAACAGCTAGTAAATGTGTAACTGGCCAGAAGAGGAGAGCTCTGTGGATGAGGGGCCACCCACGCTCAGGACCCTCTGCCCGACATGAGCTCTTGCTCAGATGACCTCCTGAAGCAGGCGGCTTTCTCATGCGCATCAGAGCAGGGTTATGCTACAAGAAGATGTTGTTCCTGCTTTTGTGGTGTTTATGATCAGTAACTCAGCAGGAACCCAAACTACTGTATCATACTGGCAATCGCCTCCTCTGTGACTTTTCTTCCACCTGTCTGAGCCTGATCTCCTTGGATCTCAGACAGCTGCTCTTCAGCCCTGTTCATCCACATTTCACACAGGGTTTCACACAGACATGGCAATAGCTGGGGGACAGAACCTCTGTTTTTGATGAACAGAGAAACGTGCCTCCCTGCATAGCCAGCGCTGAGCAGCGGCTGGGCAGAGAGGGTCTCCCATTCTGTCCAAACACATTTACAGAGCTGCTGAGCAACTTTGGGAAGAGCCATGGAGGATCTCAGATTGGAGCCACCTCTATCCGCTTTGGTTTTACTTGTAAACCTTGACAGTTTGCAGTGGCCGCCTTGTCTGCAGGACTGGGAGGAACAGCTGGCCTGGGAGCAGTCACTGCCCTGTCAATAATCAACCCCATGCTGCCTCTGATAGTTAGCAAAAAACATCATGTAGAGCGTGAGTTGCACAAATCTGTAAATCTGTGGGCCTAAAGGGTGTCCTTCTGAAAGCAGAAGCAATAGCACATGGTGCCAATTCCCTTCCCAGGGTTTTGCCAGAGTGCTCTTGAGGGCTGCAGGGTTGAACGTTATGAGAAGGGAAGGAGTGTTTAAGAGGTTTCGAAAGGAAATGATCCCTGACTTTGTGAAATACACAGTAATTTCACCAGGATAGCTTCACAAGAGGGTACATTTGAGAAGTATGTGTGGGTTTGTGTGCATACATATATACATGTATATTTTCTAATTTTTTATACATACATATGTGTTTGTGTGTGTGTGTGTGTATATATATATATATATATATATATATACAATTTCTTATCTTGGAAAGTTCAGCTCTGATACATGATTGGTTTCCTTCAATCCTACACCTCATCTGTGTAGGAAACCAATCATGTATCAGAGCTGAACTTTCCAAGAAAAGATGAGAAGTGCCTCAAAGTCAGGCAGTTAATTTGGACTGTGTTACAGCTAAACACTTCTCTCTTTTCACTTGCCTACTCTAAATACAAGCTAATTTACATAATATCTTCTGACAAGCTGACGCTGAAGTCTTCTTGGGTGATTTGCTTCTCTTTGCAAAACAAAATGGGAGAGAGTAACATCCAAGGGAATGAGTGTATCTGTTTCCCTTGGACTGGGTGACTTCAGCTCTTAGAGCTCTGGTTCCTTTGGAGGTAGCAGCATCGGAAATTATGCAGCTGCCATGGAGATGGAGGCAGGAAACCTCTAAAGGGATCTGGAACTACGTCAAGTGGGTCAGCTCTCTGGCTTCCTGTTGCACAAACCAGAAGGTGCTCTGAGATGCTCCTCTTCTCCAGACAATGATAAAACATCCCTAGTGTCACCCATGCCTGGCAGCTGGAAGGGTTACATGAGCTGGGAGTTTAACCATGTGCTTTCTCTCCCTGAAATGATATGCAGTGGTGCTCTGCCTCCTGCAGAGCTGGGAAGTAAGACAGATTAATCTTTGCTAGTATTAAAAAAAAAAAAAGTTTCCTATGGATTATCTTTTCACAGAGCCATAAGCCTTTGAAAATTTTGTCCCAAAGTATCTTGCCTATGAAGTCAATTAGCTCCTAAAATGACAACGCTTTAGAAAGAACCCAGAAGCTGATATAGAAATACCTTGCTTTATTAAGCCTGACCAATTTTCTGTCAACAAAAATTATGCTTCTGAAGTGATGTGGAACAAGAATCAAACATGAAAGCATACAAGTATCCACTTTTGAGCCCTTGAACAGTTATAAGAAGCCACTTCTTGGTATTTCTGCTACACAGAATGAATTTTCATTACCTGAAGTATCTATTATCTAATGAATTAAAAAAACCTGCATTATGCATTAAAGTGTAGTATGAACAAACCCCCTGAAAAACATACATTGCTTCATGATGAATTCTTGTGGCAGAAATGGTATTTTTGGTGATTTCTGTGGCATGAATGATGTGTCACCAACCGTACTACTGAGTTTGCAGTCAAACTTCATCTTGACTTCTAAACAACGAATGCAATGAATTTCACAAATAAGCATATGCTGGTCAGGGAACATACTTTTTCATCAGGATATCATGCTCCTGATCCTTGGTTGTGATTGAGAAATGCAATTCCCAAATCCTGAGTAGTTCATATACAGTCCAAAACCTATGGCAAATTGAAGTTATAGCAATCAAAAATGGCATAACAGTCCAAAATGCCAAAGCCAGGTCTGGAGGCATCAGGCCACCCCTCTTCTGGGGGGGGGGGGGGAAATTGCAAATTAATCCAGCCATAGGCACAAAATCCACAGGCTTATAACCTGGAAAACCTCCAAATGCTGGGACCTGCCCTGATGGCTTTGGTCTTCCCTTTATAGCACTTTGGAGGAACTGTAGGGAAAATACATACTTTTGGCTCTGAAGGAAAGAGAGGCTATACTTTAAATCTTGAAAAAGCCATCTGTCATTCGAGCATTCAAGAATGGTGCCCCATGCCTACATAGCCTTCTGCTCCCTTGCCTGCATGTCATGCCTTTCCTACTGGCAGTGAATTGGACAGGAGGGTTTGCTAACACATCTGAATTTATCACAAGATATGTCTTGCTCAAACCCACCTACTCCATCCCAGTTTTGCACAGAGGTAAGCAGAGGCAAGTACACTCCGGTTGTACACTTCCATGAAAAGGCAGCCTTAATGGCATGGGAGGCTAACAACCTGCTAGGCTGAACACAGAGCTGGTTAGTAGCATGAGGTACTTTGGCCTCTGTGTCAGCTGTGAGAAATATAAGCAATTTAGCTGTTTGGAGAATGGCGGCAATAGCTGGATTACACCTTGGACAACACAAAGAACAAACACAAAGGCTGAGAAAGGCGTAGCTCCGACAGAAAGAGGAGTGCCTGGGCTGTGGCTGGGTCAAGCGCTTTTAACCTCAGGTAGCAGATGTGCAGATGTGCCAGGAGCAGTGCAGTTAGCACCGTGCTCTGAGGAGGTGTGAGGAACCATAAAGAAGAGCAAAACTTGTTTACAGAAGTCAAACAGCCAAGGCTGAAACTGCTGTGATAACAAATCCATAAAGTTACTCTGGAGCACTAGTCATGAGGAGCAGGAGTTTGGCAGAGTGCCTGTGACCGTGGAAATAATTGATATTTTCAGTTAGGTGGCCAGAACCAAAAAAAAAGGAGAAAAAAAAAATCAGTCTGAGTTGTCCAAAAACATTTTCTCCCCCTTTTTTCAGCAAGGAAAAAATAAACTGTCTTGAGCCAAAGAAATGTTTTCTTCAACCCAAGACATTTTGTTTCCCCACATCTTTCATCAGAGGAAAAAAGGGCAATGCAGGGCTAGATTCCCATCTGGGCTCAGGGGTTTCTCTCCAGACTGAGGAGGATGCAGGTGGTCAAAGGGCTGCTCCCTTCCTCTTCCAAAGCCCAGCAGCTCAGGCCCTCCCCTGCAGTATGGGTGGAGCATACTGAACCACCCGACAGCAAGGGAAACGAACGAGCTGGAGGAGCATGAAAAGCCCCATCCACGCTTTCTGCAGGATGCTGTAAGCTCTGCTAAGAGAAGCACAGAGGAACAAGGTCAGCATCACTACGGAGAGGTGATCCAGGGCACAGGCATCCTTGGGTGCCTGATTTTTGACCCGGGACAGGATTAAAAGCCACATGAAGGAAAGGTGGGGGAAGAGGTTCAGGCATGGGTTAGCTCTTTTGCAAGAAGCTTGAAACAATGTCAGTCTCCAGAGAGGTAGGTGGGAAATGTGGGGTTACTTTATGGGATGGAGTGGACCCAAGATGAACTAAAACACTCAAGACAGAGTGGGCAGAGATGCCTGGGGTTTTGTTTATTTTTTGGCAGGGGGCTACAAATTAGTTGTGAAGGAGGGATGGAGAAAGGGGAAATTTCAAACAACAAAAAAGGGAGTGAGACTGAAAGGGGTAAAATATTCAGCTCAGACAAGGCGAGAATAATTTGGTGCTTATACAGCAAGTGCAGCTGAGTGTCAGGGTTTGGTCCAAATATTCAAGTATCTTTTGCTCTGCATATTCAGGTATTTTTAACCTGAGTGAAAGAATTTCAAGAGAAAAGGAAGTCAATATCCAAAAATATCCTAAAGCTCAATAGTGCAGGGCCCTTCCAAAACTACAGATCAGGCAAAGGCGGCACTGGGGGTCAGCACTCCCCTATCCTAGTGTGTGTCCTCACACTTGGATGGCAACTATGCATGTAAAGATGCACATAAGGATGTAGTGGAGGGGAAGGGGAAGAAGCTAAAAGGGCTTTTTCTTAGCGATAACTACTCCAATTTTCAAAGATTCTGTCAAATTACAGAAACTGCAAAAGGAAAATCTCTGGGATGAAAATGCTACTACTAAGTCCGTTGAATACATCTGATTTTTTCTTCTTGCATTCCCTGAAAATATTTGCTGAATTGTTTTTCCTGCCCTGACACTGAAATAAATGGTTTGCTGATTAAAAATTTTCTTGAGACTTGTAGCACTTCAACTAAATCTATCAGCCAGGTAGGAATACAACGTCTACGCCCCTACAGCAAAGCGCACACATAGATATCCAGCTCCTGTTGAGAGCTGCAGTTTAAACCATAAAAAGGAAAAAGCACAACCCAAGCCTTGATTTAAATGCCATACCTTTAGCTATTTGCCCTCCAGCCAAATCTGTGCCTTATTGCACTCCCGCTCCGCTGCCTGGTAGCACCAGGCTGCTCACAACATAGGTGACAGTTGCACAGCCATGGAACAGGGCCTGGAATTAAACAAAGCCCGTTTCCTCCTCCTCACACCAAATCCTGCTAATTCAGATGATCATCAATTACTCCTTCCTACGGAACGTTGAAAACCCTCTCCAGTAAGTATGATTTTGTACATTATGATCTGTTTTTATACAGCTTAATGAACTCTTAAAAAATGGCTTTTAGGGCAAAAGCAAACACAAATAAGCTCTCAGCCTCCTCCAAATCCTCCTCAAATCCTCGTCTATGCAACACATAATTAGGAGCAATATATAATAACACTGATTTAGAGCCTGTTGTGATTTTGTCCGCATGGCTGGGAAGAACACAGTACATTAGGGACCTCATCCCAGCCTGAATGATGTATAGTAATACCACCTCATTTGCCAAGCCAGACCAAGTGAAACCTGGATTTGCTGCTACAGAAAGGTAGCAGAATGTATCTTCAGTGCTAGGGCCCTGCTTTTGACAATCTCTGTCATAACAAAGAAGAGTCAGGTCCCGTGAGTTTCTGTGAAGACTTTTTTTTCTTTTTCCCTAGCACCGACAGTGACCTTGCAATATTTAGGTGAGGAGACTCGAACACCTTTACACCCCACACCTGAAGCCTTGCAGCTCAGCACCAGTGGGTACATGGTGCACATCATCCCTGCTCAGGGCAGGCTGCAGACAGCAGCTGAGCGCTTGCAGCCGCAGCCCCACGGCGGCACCAGGGCATGCTGTGGGCTCCACTCCCACGCTGAGACCCCTCCGCAGGCCTGCTGCCCTCTCACACCACCTGTGCTGTCGTGGAAATCCTCCTGCAAACTCCCAGTACTCTCCTTCCGCTCCCACAGTCTGCTCCAAGGAGCAGAAGCATCTACAGATGACCCCCTGTTTTAGTGGCACGATCCTCCTTTTACCAGTGTGGTAATTAAGATTGCAAGTCCTGTTTTTTAAAAAAAAAACCAAACATCGACTTGAGAAGTAGCCAATTAAAAAAAAAATAAATTGGTTATTTCCTGTCTCCTACTCAGATCGGTCTGGAAACAAAACACTATGCAAGCACAAAAAGTTATTATGTGACTTGCAGCCTCTAGCATTCTGACTTCACTGGATGCCTTACAAGCATCTATTGTTCTTGGAGATAGCCTGAGACACGCTTCCCAGAGAGATTATTCTATATTCTTGCTACCAGGAGGAACAAACACTCTGACGCTGTGTCATGTCATCTCTTCAGTGGTATCTCATATGCAATACGCTGTGCAAGTGCGAGAGGGAAGAAAATAAACCTGTTATATGACTAGTGGTGTTGAACTATTTATACTATGGACCGAAAAGCCTGTTATTTTACTCATGGTTGGCTCTGACTCTACCTCTGTGCTCCTTGTCAGCTTTCAATACCTTTACACTCTGCCACCCAAAGTAGCAAACCTTTCTATTTGGTTGCGAAAGCTTTTTTGCTGCCTGCAAAAAGAAATCCTCCATTGCCTGCCTTGCTGCAGCAGCTGCACTCGCACGCACCCGCAGGGCTCCATCCAGAGCTGCTCCTGCAAAGGGTGGATCCCTCGCTGTCGCTGTGTGCTTTGGCCAACCCCAGCAGGGCTGGCAGAAGCTGTCCTGCAGACCTCATGAAGCCCTGAGTTCAGGCCTCTGGTTGCAATGGCTGGTGCTGTTGGCCTGTGTGTGGGAGCGTGCCGCAGGCGCTGGTGATGAGGTGCTCTTTGACCACAGGCACAGAGCTCTGCATCCACGTGGTCAGCCATAAGCTCGCTCCGAGGGACACTGTTCAATACTCAAGAACGGGCTGTGACTGGACACCACAAGATATGGCACTGCAATCTCAGTAAACCTGAAAAAATGAGTTTTAAACCCTCATAATGCTGTGTGGGTTACTAATTTATAAACAAGCTTCCACACCCACTAGAACTAAATACTGAATAATTTTCCTTTTTGGAACTGGCTTTTGGGGAAAGGAACAAAACCCAGTGAAGGAGGGCATCAGCTTGGTTCACCAGGACCAGAGGCAACGTGATCACGGGATGCAGGCAATGCAGTAAGAACCCAGGCTTCACCCCCACCTGCCCAGCAGCACCGAC
Organism: Falco biarmicus; assembly: GCF_023638135.1. NCBI lineage: Eukaryota > Metazoa > Chordata > Aves > Falconiformes > Falconidae > Falco > Falco biarmicus. The sequence continues at coordinate 15,513,170 of NC_079291.1, forward strand.
AGCACACAGCTGTGTTGCTGGTGGTTGCAGGGGGCCACTGCTCAGCAGCATGATGTGGTGTGACTTAAAGTGGAATGGCAAGTAAGTAAGTAAGGGAGCAAGCAGCAGGTGACAAGGTTACTTTCTCCTCCCACCAGAACTTCAGCTGCTTGTACTAGGTCCCACCTTTCCCAGACATCCTTCTCAAGAACGTAATGGGCAGCAGGATGCTCTCCGCAGTCCCGGTTGCTCCCATCAGACCAGTGTTTGCAGGGTGGATAAGGAGATGCTGTAGGGTCCCCTTTTCTGGTTAGATTTAATCCTGACAAGAGGTGACACGTACTATATCCTAGTGGATTATGGTTGAACCAGCAGCCCACACTGAGATTTTATATTCTAGATGGTAGTTAATGCTTTTGAAGTCTTGTAATCTCATACAGCGCAGAGGTAGAAAGCTAGAAACAAGAAAGTGGCAAAACATAGCAAGAGAAATCATAGCCTGTATAACAGAACAATAGCAACTCTCCCTCAGATTTTGTTTTCCTGTTTCTTTTGGGCCACAATTTGCAGAACAGCTTGTTATTATGTTTGCTTGGCCCTGATGTGCTGTTTCAGTTACGGTACTGTCCTCCAGTGCCTCTCCCAACAGGATTCACTGGAGGAAATCACAACAGGTTCCTACAGGAGCACAGTCAAGTGGACAGGGAAAGCAAACCCGACCAGAGGGGGTGAGGAAGCGGGAAGGTGGGTCTTGCCAAACCCATATGTGAGAAACCTGAGCAAGTGCCTATTTATTCCTCTCACATAAATCTCAGGGCAAAATACCCTGTGAGGGTGGGGATGTGCTTGACAGCTGCGGGAGAGGGAGGACTTTAAAACCAAAATGCATGCATCAGAGCAACAGCACTGCAGCCGGGGCGGGGGTTTATGCCCTGGCTAATTTCTGCTCAATCTCAAATGGGAAAACCGAAAGGACAATAAACCAGTGCCTGCCTTAGAGACTTTTCACAGAAAGGAGATCTTTAAAGTTAAAATTAAAATAAAACAAAATAAAATAAAACAAAATAAAACAAAACAAAACAAAATAAAATAAAACAAAACAAAACAAAATAAAATAAAATAAAATAAAATAAAATAATTGAATAAAAATCCAGGCCTTGAAAAGAACAGGGACACACATGAGTTTAATGTAACTCAGTGGGAAGATTCAGTGACCTGAGTTGTTTCCCCTGACAGACTGTTTCTCCCCATTTCTCCCTGCCAGCCGGTACAGCCAAGGTATCCCGCGTCTCCCATCCCAGGATGCTTGAGGCAGGGTAAGCACCAGTGAGCTGCAGCACTGCAGAGTATGGGGGAGGCACAAACCGTGCCCCCCTCCCCCCCATTTGGAGAGGAGCCGGTTCTGGTGACACTGCCGCACACGCAAGGGGGACCCCTGGGCACACGAAGGGGAGACAGGCAGGGGAGGCAGGGATATGAATATGACAAAGCTAGCGTGCAGGCAGGAGGAAAGCAAGGCAGTAACTGAACTGATGGCACTTTGAATGTTGGGAAGTAGAGTTTTCTTCTCTTTCATTTAGGCTTGAACCTGTCGCAGATTCGCCATAATGTATGTATCAGCAGGAAGAGGGAGTCTAACAGAGATAACAGCAAATAGCATGGGTAATTAGCAAACATGGTATCGACATGCAAAAGCATTAAGACTAAAAGAGTCTGATTACCATGTACTCTGTAATATTTATGAACAGCTCCAGGGACAAAGAGAACCTGAAATGAGACAAGTGGGCCTGTGAGTACCTCAGGGGGCAGGATCTGCATGGCTATTCCAAACCTGGAGCAGCGGTGGGAGCTGACGTGGGTGATGAGGGTCAGCCCTTAACCCACAGCCATGGGGTGGGTGTGGGAAGAGTTTCACAGGCTCTCAGAAAGCTGCTTCTTGGAATTTCTTGTGCATGAGACAAACATCCAAGAGAGAAACAATGTCTTGACCATTCTGCTCTGGAACTATTCTGTCCCTCCATCCCAAGCCACAGTGCTCCAAAAGAGCTGCCCAAGACCCAGGCCACAGGAACTGCCTCAAAGACAAACCAGTTGCTCCTGCATGAACTCCTTGAGTTTTGGGGTCGAGGGCAGGGTGGCCCTCATTGGTTCAAAACACTTCTTACAAGATGTCTTGAAAAGCCTTTGTGGACATTCCAGACTGATCTGCATTGCTAAAAAGACATCATGAACCTTTATAGCTTCTCTTCTAAGAAAAACAGCCATATAATGGTCTCTCACAGCATCCCTGGGATATCAGCAGAGATTATAATCTTTATTTCATTGAGATGGAAATAGGCAGGGAGAGGGCATAGACCACTTCAAAATTCATGATAATTAGGTGCCACAAACATAACGAGGAGAATCACAGGAGGCTAAGTACCTACATCAGTGTCTGGACAAAATGCCTTTTGTTTTAAGTCTCTGACACAGCTGAGAATAAAGCTCTCATCCCCTGATTTGCAGAGATTTACTTTATCCAGGAGACTTTTCCCAAAAGAGGTTATCCTAACAGCAGCCTGTGAACACAAACAAGCACATTGACACTTAGACGAGATTGCAACCTCCTCCTTCTACCCTGGCTGGGTGGTCGTTGGTCTAAGCCTCCTTCATCCTAGGTGTCAGTGATTGCTACTTTATGTTCCACACAAAATGTCAGTGGTGTTTTCACCCCACCCATGTTGTACTGAGAGTCAAGAGGCACTAATAAGCTTCACCTACTTAACATCCAAAATTTAGGACCTCGCATGGACTAAGCCCCTTGCTGTTCCTCTGCCAAAATGCAAAATCAAGCTTCACATGAGATTCAGCAACATGAAAGGCAGAAGGAGAACAACCTAGATTTCTTGTCAATGAAAGCCCCCTTCTGCTTTGGGGTCACCCTGGAGGTGAAGGAGGGCGTGAATATTCGTAAATATTTTTAATTAAAATTCTTCTGATTCTATAAGTCATGTAGAGGAGTTTATAGACTGCCGTGCTGGAATTGAAGGTTATCAGCTCATGAGTAGTGAAGGTCCCTCAGAGCCACAGGAGTAGGAACTGGAGCTGAGCAAATCATTTGCAACTAATATTTTTTTCATGAATTTCACCTTTGTCTGAGAACCATCTATAAACAGATTGCAACATTCTCTAATTTATTCATTATTTATGTTCAATAGTAATGTCAACAAAAAACTTTCTCTCTGTAGAGCAGTCCATTATAAATTATAACACTCAATGTGTGCCATATCCACCTATTTCACTTTCTGTTCCCTGGTAAGAGGGAGTTAGGTAACAAAGCAGCACGATGTAAATTTTTTCAGAATGCACTGATGGTCACTACCTGAGCATCTCTGTTTAAAATTCACTCAGCAAGCCCTCATGCTTGTAGAGCTTGAATATACAAATAAATGCAAAAGTCAAACACAGAAGGACTGCTGAACTCAATCAAATCAAAATTCACTTTCAAATTCAAATTATTATATACATTTTTTTTTCTCTTTTCCTACTCACTCTGCTCTGCCAGGTAACACAGAAGTACTACACATAGCAGCTTGAGGTCCAGGAAGGTCTCATGAACTTTTCCCCCTGTATTTTTCCCGGCTATGCAATCAAAAGATCTCCAGAATCCAATGCCCGATTCAGCATAATCCATGATGCTGTCAGTCACTTAAAATTATCCTCTTTTGCTGAAACCAAATGATTTCAGTATGAAATTAGACACCAGTTCATTAGAAAAGTTCCTTTTCTCACCTTTTCCCTCTGCCAGGTCCCCTTGGAAAGCTGAGGTGGGGCTATAAAATACGAGCAGACATGAAACCAAGCAGGGTTGAGTTTCATAGGGAAAGCATTGCTCGGCCAGCACCGTGCAAGGCTGGGCATTATGTGCATGGGAAGCTTAATCCATTGCCAAATTCCCAGGAATGACTTAACCAAATTTATGCCCAGTCTCTAGTTCATTTTACACTTGAGTTGCAGACTATGCCCCAAACATGCCTGAGCTGGTATTCCACAGTGCTGGGCCTTCCATACCACTCCCGAAGGACATGAGCCAGGACTCCAGCCTCTCCAGGCATGTCACCAAGCCATGGTCTGTCTACCAGAAAGTCAATCCCCGGGTTACCTACAAAAACCATGCGGTCTACTGGTACAGACAGATGCAACCAGCTATATGGCGTGTGAAAATACGCGCCTGGAGACTGAAAGACAGCTTGGGAAAACTGTGGCATTCCAAACAGAGAGTGTATATGCTACACTCTTCAGCAGTAGCAGACCCCACCTGTCCCAATACCTTCCTTTATATTGCCTGTAACTGTACTACACACTGCATTTCCCTGGAGCGCGGACAAATATGCCCATTTGAACGATGTTGTCTACCCATCGCTGATTAGACAGTGTGCGCATGCTTATAGCACCGGGGCCAGACTAAGGCTTGTTGCAGTTACAGGGAAATCAAGGCAGGGCCTTCATTGCACAGACCTAGAAAGGCTGAATCTTCTTCTAAAATGCAAATTTTTAATGCAACATATTGCAAATGTGCTCCAAAGAACTCTTGGAGGAAAAGCATTTACTGTGAATACGTATTACGTGCTCCCAGTTAGCTGTAATTTGTTCACATCTTGCTCTGCCTTGAGACCTTGAGGCAGAAGGCAGCAAAAAGAAAAAATTTAAAGCTTTTTTTAACAAAAGAAATACACTTCTGAAATTAGGCACACAGATCCTAATCCAGTGCATGCACTCTCTCTGCTGAAAATCAGAGTTTTTATTTTATTGAATGGCTTGAATGCCCAGTTGCTTCTTCAAAATCAAAACAAAACCACATAGCGGTCTCCAGTATGGCCCAACACCTGCATAATCATGACCACAGGATGCTGATTTTTTTCTGCAGCTGTAGAATAATGGAATTTCATAGACAGATTCAACTCCTTTGTGCTTCAGTGTGAAAGATAATGACTGCTCACTGGAGGCCAGATCTTGCACACCTTAAACAGATGAGCTGTCCCCATTGATTTCAGGCTGTCACTGCCATCTTTTCCACCTCCTCAGACAGTTTGCATCAGCACATGTGCTGCAAGCATGTTTGCCAGGTGAGGCTGAAGATCAGAAGTAGCAGTCGCGACAGAGCTGTCTGTACACACCGCTTTGGGAAGGAAGTGTTGGCGTGGAGATGTCAAAAAGTGATGAGCCTTAAAAATATTTTTATCTCATGCTCCACTACTTTGCTTTTGCTTCCTGCAACCGAATGCCGGCACAATGGAGACGCTTTCATATTAACTCCAAGCAGCCTACATGACAAAAGTCTTTGTTGCCATGTGCAGTATCAAAGCTCCCTCTGTGTTTAAAAAAAGCGTTACAAAATTTTTAGTGTTGTTGAGTTGCTTGGGTTCATTCACTCATTCCCCTGTTCTTGTGGCCCTTTGAATTCACTTTCCACCAAAACATTCCGGCTTAATATTCCCAAAATAGCTGTCGGCAGGAAATGTTAAGAGTTCTCAGTCTGAGAAATAACAGGGCCGTCTGTTGATCTGAATCACCGAGGGTGGGATTTTCACTCTGCGTGTTGCTGAAGCGGAGGAAGGAGAGGCAGAGGGAGAGCGAGCGCCTCTCCCAGCAGCTCCCCATGGCATTTGCAGCAGCATTCATGGGGGTGGCGGTGGCTGCAAACCCTCACAAGTCACTCGCTGTGGCTTACAAGTACGGTGTGAGATGTAAACTGTGAGCTGGTTATCAGCAGAAAGTCCTCAGCACCTCCTGAACAGAAATAAAGAAATAAATAAACAAATGAAGTGGTAACTGAGATCATCACCTTGTCCTTGGACTGCACTAGGGACCTGCCTCAATGCCCACTGAGACTAGAGGAAAAACTCTCCCGGACTTCAACATGCTTTGGGACAAGCCTTGTTTGTTTGTTTGTCTCTTTTGCTTTGGAAAATAACTAATGGCACCTAATCTTTACCTGTCAGCAAATCCTCTTTCCCCATTTGTTCTTGGAGTTAAATACTCATCTGTCCCACAAAGTTTCTGAACTAATGAGTATGGCCCAGGCATCTCCTTCCTTGACTTGGTTTCACCTCTGCCCATTCAGTCCATCCCATTAAAGTGACCATTATTGTTCCTGATGGCTTCCAAGGTTGTTCAGCCTGGAAGCTGTGTTGTGGTACTGTACAGAGAAATGAAATGAGGTCTTGTAAACTCTGGCATGCAATTACATCTTGCCAGAAACATTGTTTTCTGAGTCAAAGTAACCCATTACAAAAGGCTGGGCCAGGGCATATCACAACGTTGTCAAAAAATGAAAAGAAACCCAAATCATCATGCTGCAGGTGTTCTGGCCACCCCTGCAGCTAGCCCTCCTTGACCATGCTCTGGAAGCTCAGTGGTAGGAGGACACAGTTTGAAAGACAGACTGGAAGATAAATGTTTCTGCCCAGTATGGGAGAGAAAGTGACAAATCCTTGCTTTGTTCTCTCACAGGATTGAATGTGGGGGAAAACAAAGAGAAAAAGATTTGCAATTCAATTATCAATAAACCAGGGAGGCTGCTGGAAGAGGACTGGGACTGGGACTGGGACTTATACGCAGACCTTCCCAGGGGCAGTAGCAGGAAGGGCTCGCTCTCTCCCTCCAGCAAACATGGAAATCTGAATAAAAGCATTCTTACCCTTTAGCCTGCATGGGTCACCGTCCCCAGCACACAGCAGAGGTCCAGCTAACAGGCGGTGGACGGGGCAGGAGTGAGCTGCTGGCTGCCCTGCAGCCCTGCGGTGAAGGTGCCATGCTTGGGCTCAGACCAGCTGCTGCTGCCCTTCAAATCTCTCTTTCCCCTGTGGCTGTGGCCTTATGTCAGTCAGCGTTTACGAGGTGCTACGGCACTTCGGTGCGGCATACCTGGAAAAGCCTAACCTTACGGATTCATGCTGTGACCCACCACAAGCTGCTGGAAATAAAGCCATTCCCAGTTATTGCTTTGGCACCGTTTCACTCCTCGCTGCAAATGCTTCCCACATTTCTGAGCGTAGCAGTCACCTTCCCATGCACCCCATTGCCATATTAAAACCAGACGTGGGTCAGATATGGCAACAGTTAACAAGATGCATTCCCTTCCCTAGGCTTAGCGCCTCAGCCATAGCAAGAAGCACTCGGTTGCCTGCCAGAGCTGAATTAATAAGAGGGGAGACTGCGAGACAGTCAGATGCATTCAGTTCAGCAAGAGAGGAGGAAACAGACTGTGCCTGAGTTCTTGGGTGCCTGATAATAGAAATTTGCGGCTTCGTGAGGAATGTGGGAGCTGATGGACATCAGGCTAAGCCCTGGAGAAAACAGCATGAGAGGTACAAAAACAGCTCGGCAAAAAGCAGTGAGCATGCTTGCACTCATCGCTGACTTGGTAATGTACATCTTGGTTTAAAGTGTGAGCCCTGAGATCAGGCACCGCTGTATCTCCCCTGGCAGCATCAAGCAGCATGCTGTACCACATTCGTGGGTGGGAACACATTCAGAGCATGATACTGGACTTCCAGGCGCTCTTCTCTACCCTGCTTTCCCTCCCTGAGGTATAAGGTCTCTCCGGATGAATGAGTAGCAAGGCTCCTGCTAACTCTGTGTACATCTTAATGATCACTCAGAATGGTAATTAGGTGCACATACATTGCAGAAAATGATCTTTGTTAATTAAAGAAGGATGTTAGACATGAGCAATGTTATTTTGCACTGGAACTTTCCCATTTATATACAACAGAAGTTTAGTTATGATAGACATATCAGATTCAAGAAGGGAATGTAACTTGTTACATATTTATACAGGGCCAGTCATCGTGCAGGGAATAGTGATTCCCCCTTGGAGGCCTTGCTACAAGGGCTTTACGTAGGGGAGGACCATGGCCAAGTGCAGAGGCAATGCCCAGAAAGAGCTCACCTGTGGCAGAAATCACAACTGCCCAGGGCTCTGCTGGGCAGAGCAGACCCGACACCCCTGTGGGAAAGCCCTAATGACACTAGTGGTGTCCCGGCTCCACCCACATGAACCATCACTGCTTGTATGCTGAGGACCAGATGTCCCAAAGGTGTGCTTATCCTTGAGCAAGCTGTGTTTGCGTCCTGTCCAAGAGCAGAGGCAACTCAGTGTAGATGTATCATAATTTACCATCCTGAAGGAGATTCCCACTAATGCATGCTCCTGAAGGATCCAGGTATGTAGAGAGAAGCAGAGTGAAATGGTTCCAGACCCTTCATTCAGGACAGAGCAGACTAATGAGCTTGAAGATCCCAGAGCAGAGGAAGCTGAAGTATACAAGCTTGGGTTGAGCTCAGGAAAGAAATATGACTCATGTGAAGTATTTCTCCAGGTGTCGGAAGGAAAGAGCTTTTAAAAACAGCTGCCAATATCTCAGTGTCTTCTCTGTTGCTGCCATCTAAGTCCTTCCAGAAGAATGCTGGGTGAAGGCGTCTCCAGTGGACAGCCCCCAGGCAGGACAGAGCAGCACTCTGCTCCCCACTACCCAGGAGGAGCAGAAAGCAAGCAAGGACTGCACTTGGGACACCTACCACCTCTACTCCCTCCATGGGTTTGTTCCTCGCCATAGCGCTAACTGGGGCCACCCCCACTTGGTGACCTTCATCAACCCTGCCCCTCCAACAACCCTTCCCACTCTTCTTTGGAAAAGGTGCGATCAAACCGCAGTGCTGAGATGGGCAAGCTACTGCAGCTCTGCGCTGGGACAAAAAAGCTGGAAGTGGCACAGTCCTCTTGCCAGGCTCGGCTCGTAGCATGGTATTACAGGTTTCCCGGCAGTCGATTCTGGAGATCAGAAGAGCTGGAGACCAAGGAATTGCTGTTTCTTACCAGGCAACTCTTCCCGCAGCATATTGAGAAGAAAGCAGTATTTATAGCTTGTGGGAAGCAGCTTCAAGGTCAGCTGCGGTCTGGCTTGCACTCAGCCTGCCCACAGCTGCTTTCCCTGGTCAGAAAGCCCTGAAAAGCCCAGGGAATCCAGCCAGGGCTGTGCTGCAGAGGTACAACCCAGGCACTGGAAACCTGCACAGATGGTGTCTTTGGAGAGCAGGCTGTGTGTGAATGCAGGCTGAGCAACTGAAGGAAACATCCCTGCATGGGGTCTGGTAGACTCATTGTACTGCCAGTCACCATTCTCTCTGACTTTGCTCCTGCTCCCAGGTTGATATATCCAATATTAATGAGGCATTTCTACTCTGTCATGGAGCCCTCTAAGAACATGCATTTACTCTTGATGGGGTGTGCTATTAAATTAATTAGTATAATTTAGATCTTTTTTTTTAATTATTATTTTGGGAGGGAAGATGTGTACCAGGGGCTTTCCCCCCCTCTGGAGCAACAAAACCAACAAGCAGCAGGGTGAATGTTTTGTGCTGCCCACGGTCTGGCTGGTCAGCACGGCTGGCTGTAAGTAAGTGGGAATATGTGCTTGCAGAATATTGTGTGTTTCTCAGAGTACTCTGGGAATATCAGCGACATGGAAAGCGACAAGCGTATCAGTGACAGTAGGACAAAGGGAAATTAACTGTGAGATGGTGAAAACCACAAAAGGAAATACATTTTCCACTCGAATGGTCCTTCCTGAGTCAAATACCCAAGCTGGGGAGTTTGTTGACCTGCAACATTTATTGTCACAGAATGCAACCATAGGCAAATCCGTCATGTCTCACGTGTTTGGTGACTGCCATTTCACCAGCATGGGTGGGTACCTTGCCCCTGACATGGAGATGAAGGACCATTACCTTGCTTCATCCCACGTGCCAGAGGAGGCGATTCTTACCGCTCTAAATACTAAAGGATTATGAGTCTTGGAGAGAAACAGCGGGAGCAAAGACTCCTTTAGGAAGAGCTGAGCTGAAAAGGAAGCTCAAGTTCATGAGTGTTTATTACACATCAGCAAAGAATAAAGAAAAACCCCAATGTGCGTGCATGCACTGTAGTAGGAGCAGGAAACAGACAGACCTAGAGGCATATCTGGCCACAACTATGCAGAGATTTTAAAACACAGGCACACAGGCTCATGCGTTCACAGACCCAAGCTGAAGATCTCCTTAGCAGAAGAGACTGTCAGGGCCATGCAAAATTATTTCCCCATAGTTTTGCATTACAACCTGGCAGGTCTTTAACACGGGGATTTCGATAATGTTATCTACTGAGGGAAGGAAAGTGCAAAGTTCAAACAGTCTGGAATATCACAGAAAATTTATACTCTGCTTGCCGAGGCTCTCACTCTTGCAGCATATTCCTCCAGAAGGCAGCAGCAGCAGAAGCCAGATTTGCGCATCTAATTTGGACGGATTTGAAGGGAGGGACAAAGGATCATCTGCGCATCTTTTCAGTATGAAGCCTGCTATTACCTCCCTGCTCAGGATGTTATCATTGCACTCTCAGGAAACATGCCTGGACTGCAGAAGAGGAATGAACTGCATTAATTCTGCCAAGCACCTGGGTATTCAGTAGTCCTTCATGCTAATATTTACTGTGCATAATTGTATCGCAGAGGTGGATGCTGGACATGTCAGTGGCTATGGAGGGAACATTTGGAGATACAGCTCTTAAGGGCAGGGAGGAGCTTTGAGATTGAAGGACGTGCATTTTAGAACTGATGGGTAAGTGCACAAATCCTTTCACCAAAGAGGTATCAACTGTCATTAGGTTTAAGGGGTGGATGTGAGTTCATTCACCTCTTACAGATGTCAAAATGGTGCGCACTCCCTAACAGTGTTAAATATCTCGTTATACCCCTCATGACTTATCGTTCCTGCCCCCCCCCCCCCCCTTTTTCTTTTTTTTAATAAAAGTGTACATTTTGAACCATGACTCATTGCAAGAAGTGGAGCTTGTGGTAAACTCTTTCGTGGAGGAGTGACAGAAACAGCACGAGTCCTGCTGGAGGACGCACATGGTTTCAACATGGAGAACAAACCACATGAGACAACACCATTATTTTCTCCTGTCTCCATCAGCTCAGGCTGTGGGGTCTGCCCCATCTCCCACCAAGGACTCTGGCCAAAATCCCAGCCACGCGGTAGTCACCATGGGGGGTCCCTCCCAGCACATCCTCATGCTGCCTTTGTCAGGACCCACCTGAGCTCTCACCAGAGCCGACTACACCGCACTTCAAAATCCTCAGACACACGAGCAGCAGAACTTTTTTCCCCCTGTGAATTTGACAACAGAAATGCTTCTCCTGCAGCCATGCATAGCACACCTTCGCCTCTCTCCAGCAGGCGTGAAGCTGTCTGGCCCGGCACAGAGAGGGGTCCTAGGCGTTGGTGGGCTCAATGGCATTGCAAAATGGCAGTGCCAGCCCCCTCGCAGCCCCTGCCCTGCCTGTCCCCAGCACCCGCTGCAGCCTGCCCGCCTCCCCAGCGCCAGCTGGCCCCTTGGCAGGCAGGTGCCCAACACGATGCTCAGCTGCAAGCCGTGCACCAAGTCACTTTTCTCTCTCACTGTGGGCAGTGTGATAATTTAATAAGCAAACTGATGTCTTGAAGGCTACAATGTCAGCAGAGGGAACATAGTAGCAAGGAGGAGAAAGTGTCATGCCAGCAAGCAGCTTTCATTGCATGATGTGAGGCAGGGAAAGCTTCCAGAGGAAAAATGCCACTCCTAGCTAAAAATAAAGTCAGCCCAGGAAGCCTAAACCCAACAGCTTGGCTGCTGCTAACTGAAGCAGTGCTAACTGAGAGAGAAGATATTGATCAGCTTCTGCAAGAAGGCAACAGACTGTCTTCTGCATTTGAATATATTTCATACTTACTAGTTTGCGGCAGAGTATAAAATGTGAGAGCTTTGCTGTTTCGACAGCAGGATGAGATCTTCCCATGCAAATCCATAGAGTGGAAAGCGCAAGACAACACCTACCTGAAGGGAAGGATTTCCTACCGGAGTGACGGAGGCTTTGGGTTCGGAAACCCAAATTCTGTTCCACAGGCACCCACAAGGGCTGGCTGCTGCTGCTTGACTCTCTCTCTGAAACTGGCGCAGGGTTTCCCTGTATTACCCTGCCTCAGCTACAGAAAAACTTAGATCTGCCTGCCTTCGTGTCTCGGAGGCTACATGGTGTCCTGCTTACAGAGAGATCTTTGCTCTGAAGGCATTAAAACCTGCTTTCAGTGCACAGCCATTATTGAAGTGGTGACAGCATCACCCTCTTCACAGGGAAAATGACAATATCACCCTTCATAAATGCCACTCAAGGGGGAACTTAAAAGGCAAAAACCTCTGAGAGAGGTTTATTATGCAAACAAGCAAAAATAGCTACTGTACACATTGCATTGGAGTGAATACATGACCAAAATCACTCTGGGGACTTGCCTGTCACTTACAGCCACTCAAAGTTATGTTCTCGAAGTTTATGAAGCCATTAGCGGTTCCCAAGCGCATTCTGGTTCTCCCCTCATTTGGGGGCTATCCACCATACCTGCAATGTGAGGCACTGCGCACACCTGTAGCTTTCGTGGACTGCCTGCAATGACATGCTGGTGAGGGGCCGTCAGACTTCCACAGATGGAGAAGAACGCAACGCCAAGGAGCGAGGAGCCCGCATCAATCATGTCTGCAGCAAGGACAGATCTTTCTATTTAATCACTTACATGCTATAGTCTCATCCTATTCTATCCCAGGAAGCCACTTAAAGAAAATCACTGCCGTAGTAGAAATTAGCACCACAAAATTTGCCAGACACGATGCATCTGTTTCAGTGCGCTCCCCGTGACAGCGCAGGGTGCTGCAAACAGGAGAGGCTCCTCTACGAGAGCAGTTTGCAGCAAGATTATTGCTAAGCCATTTTCAGAAACACAAACATTTCCTAGGGCAAAAGAGGTTCCTGGGACAAAAGGTGGAGGGAACCTTTCGTCATAATAATCTCAATCACTTTCGCAACACACCAGATTCCCTGGCAGCATGGCGAGTACAAGCATACAAGACTCGAAGCCTGCTGGAGTTGTAGCGATGGGGAGAGAAAAGCTTAACACTCATGGCACTGTTCCCCACATTCAAAGGCTCTCAGAGGAAACTGCCAGGAAAGCAAATATGGTTTTAAGCGGGGATGTCTCCAGAGACTTAGAAATCTTTCTACTGGATGTTCTGAATATGGTTTCAAGTCTCAGAAATCCTGATAAGAAAGTTCCTGCTGAGATGTTCTGTTGAAGTTAAAATGTCTATACAGAGCCACAGGAAATCAGCAGATAAAACGTGCGTTAGAGACTCACTATGCACATTTCTGAGCCTTCGGAGAATTACATTAAGTGCAAAAGAGGAAGAATAATTTATGGAGATTTACAGAATCGGTAAACATATTTATTTTTATTATGAATATTATAACCATGTACATTGTACATGAGTACTAATCCATGCATTAGGCTGTGAAGATTTTTCTGGGTTTTTCTTGGCTGTTTGTAAAAAGGCAGACACTTGCTGCACTGATTTGTGACCCTGTCCCCTTTACTCAACCATGGCATTTGCTCCTGCATTCAGCTGTGACTCAGAGATCTCCCAAAGCATGAGGATGTTCAGTTCCCAGGACATACCTTTAGTCCACCTCTAATTTTAATGAACCAGAAATGGAACAAGGAACAGAAAAAGGAGGTGACCGAAAACCAGGGCAGCATCTCCAGAGGTACTCTGATAGCTGGGGACTAGGAATCCCAGCTAGAGCATAGCAGTGCACTGCTGCCATGGTGCCCGCAACATGTTTTATCACAGAAGCATCTTGTGTTTTGAATGCCCGCTACGGATATGCTTTTAACACACCAGGCAGACAGCGACACTCTCAAAGCTCTTGTGTGCATACTGTTTTATCTACTGTCATCAAAAATGTAAAAAGGGGAAAGAAAAGGGTGAGATTTTGTTTTTCAAGTACATGTGAAAACAGACTTTCTCTCTGTTCCTCCAGGGAGAAACTCCCTGACACATCTTCCAGGGCTGTGGGCTGGGTAGACAAAACCCAAATGGACAGAGGGCAAGCCCAGGCCCTAGGAGAGAGACCAAAACCCAGGTCACAGCCACCAGGCTTCTGCCTGTGGTGGCAGGGGAGGGAAGAGAGGCAGAAATGGGGCATTAACATCATGCAGTGCCGTGGTGAGGGCAGTGCAATGCTGCCTGCACCAGCTGCTGTCCCTTCTTCCCTCCATCGCCCTGCCCTGGTGCCACCCTGGGCAGACTTCCCATGCAGCTGGGGCAGCTTCGCCTCCGTACATCAGCCCCTTCATGGCAAAAGCTGGGTAGCAGGCAAAGGAAGGGAAACCCAGAAACAAACCAAGGATGAACAAATGCATAGCAGCAGAAATCACTGAGAGATATTTGCAAAACTCTGCTGCTAATGTAACTATGGGTGCAAAAGATACAGGGTCAAAAAGAGACCTTGCTTCATCAATCTGGTTTTTGAAGGAGAAAATGGATGTTCGTGGGAAAAGGGCTGCAAATGATCAAATGAAGGTGGAATAGGAGAAAAATACTATGTATTTATATATACTTATTTATAGAGGTGGGACAACAGAGGACTTTGCTGTAGCTGCAGAGGAGGCTGGCTTTCCCTCTGAGGCACAGGAGATTCATGTAAACAGGAAGCAGTGAGCAGCTCCATCATCACAAAGGTGTAAAAAAGCCCTTTGGCCTGGCCCTGATCTATATGACACATTTAAATGGTCTAGATAAGACAGTACAGAGGCAGTGACTTCGCTCTAATCTAACTTCCTGATGAATATGTCTGCAGTTAGCAGGACACTGGACTCAATAAAGGCAGTGAGTGGGAAGGAGATAAGCAAGGGAACAGTGATATGTTTGTTCAGGTGTTAGCATGACAAACATTTTACACCTGCAAACTTCTTTTTTTTTTAAATTAATTCCCTTCCCATTTGCTGAAGGTTCCCGTCTCTATGACTGTCTCTTTGGAAAAGCAGATAAATGGCTTTTCTAGTATCAGGTCTAGACAAAAAAAAAGTGGAGAGGCTCATTTGTGTGCACCATGGCCACTCCGTTGCCACAGAGGCAGCCTTGAGAGAGGTCCCACTGTGGCAGAAATGAGTAATAAAGAAATGGGAATTTCTGGGATACACTCTGTCTCTTTTTATGAGCCAGGCTGTCCTCCCATCTGCACCAGTAAAGCCCCTCAGTGCTCTAGAGCTGGCATCTGGGAGATGCTGTGCTGCCTCCAGTCTCACTGACTGATGGGAGCCCTGGGCAATAAGGATCCCTGAAAATCAGACTAGTGGCTTTTAGCCTTTTTTACATTTTGTTTTCAGGGGATTTCCTAAAATGGAAACATTACCTTATTAATTCTTCAGCCACAACAATCTTGGAGGGGATTTTTAGCTTATTAAAAATAATGCAGTATGTCAGGCAGTGCGAAGCTAACATGAAACTAACTCTACCTAAAAGAGCAACTTGCTGAAAAAGAAAACCTGATTTTCTACATCCTTTATCTACTTTATAGTCACTTGTCATCATGATAATGGTATAATAACTAGCATAAAACTCTGACTTACTAGGGGTTTTATTTTTCTTTTGTACCAATAGACCACTACCAAAAGACTGCAGTTGGTGAGCAAAGAAAATTGGACCATGATAAATACCCTGTATCTCTCTGAGACCCAGCTCTGCTATGGACTTTCTCTCTCCCCAAAGCCCATCTGAAACATTTTAAGACTTCAAGGCAGACTGGACCCCACTTGCTTCTCTGTTTCGGTCCTGGGGGGG
The DNA here is from genome assembly GCF_023638135.1 of Falco biarmicus. Lineage (NCBI taxonomy): Eukaryota > Metazoa > Chordata > Aves > Falconiformes > Falconidae > Falco > Falco biarmicus. The sequence continues at coordinate 15,528,879 of NC_079291.1, forward strand.
AGGAAGCAAGGAGAGGAGACATCTAACCCTGCCTCACTGAAGCTGCAGGAGAGTCCAGAGATGAAATGTCTGTCTGCCAGTGAGCTGGGTTTGCTTTGGGCAGCAATGGTCTACCCAGAGGAAGGGATCCTGGATGACTTAGTTATCAGGCTGCTCTCCATCACCATTCCCTTCTCCCTGACAGAGAAACTACATGAAGCCTGGCAAATGTGTGGGACAGACTGACGGTCCCCCTGGCAGCCAGCAGCAGCAGCTTAGTGGCAGGGGAAAAGAAACACTTGATAAGAAATCTTCAGAAAGGATTAGAGGAAGACTAAATTTGCAATCTTAAAAACGCAAGAAGGTTTAGGTTCACACCATTTCCCTTGTCACTACCATCTTTGTCTTTTGAGTAAGTTCAGTGAAATCTCATCCCTGGTTCTGACAGCAATGTTTCAACTGATTTCAGTGTGGATCTGCAATGTCACCCTCTGCGTACTCAGACTTTGTGCCAGCTGTACCTGCAGCTGGCGTGACTGAAAACTGTGGGCCAGAAAATCAGCGGGGGCATTCTGATGCAACATCAGATCGTTACCCAGCTCAGGATTTGGCCTTGTCTTTCCTAACTGCCTTTCATGGCTTCACAAAAATCCTGGCAAAACCGACCACAAAAATGAAAGGGTGTGAAGGAGCAATTTTAACTCCAGTACCTGATGCAGCTTTCAGTAAGATGTTAGCACAAAACACCCAGCAGCGTCTGGTCTCCTCTCCCACTCCCACCTGAGAGGCTGCTTTTCTCTGCACCCCACCAGGGCAGCAGCTGGGGCAGCTCATCCCGCTCCACAGCAGTGGTCCCACGGGAGCAGCGGTCCTTGTGGGCGTGGGTGCGTGCCCGCACACCTCCATGCTGATGCTATGGATGTAAACACTTGTCATCACTTAGATCTAGCTACCGTCCATCCTGATTTGCTCTTAGTGTGAATTCAGAAAGGTGTGACGTGACCGGTGGATGACACAGGGTGGTTTAGTGAACCGGGCTTGAAAACAGTGAAAGAAAAAGGAACGGGCAAGAGAGTCTCTTCCATGAGAGAGGTATCTTCACAGCAAAATGAGGGACATCTGGCCAAGCTGTGGTTTCATCAGCAGAGATACCAGCAGCACGGCATGGCCTTCCCACTAACTGGAAAACACAGCGTGTGTCCCTGGTTCTGGGTGTCCCTCCAACAGCTTGCTCCACAGCCCTGCAGCTACATCTGCCCTCATATTGTTTTCCATGCTCAGGAGACCAGCCTCCCAGAGATACGCCTGTCCACATGCCACCCGCAGTGCAGTCCTGACCACGGATCCGTTCAAAGTTTGGCCTTTCATACTGGCTCTTATTTAGTGTATAATTTCTTCTAAACAAAGCCACCCAGACTGCTGGGGGAGGGAAAAGCAAACCGAGCTTTTACTCTGGAGGTGGAAAACAGGACAGGATTCCCTACCACATCACAGAAATACCCAGGGGCTCTGACCAGAAGGGATCAGAGCGCTGGTGTGTCTGCACAGCACCTGGTCTGTGGTGCGAGGCAGTGGGTGCCCCAGGGAGCTCACCTCAAGCCAGCTTGGGTAAGGCAGGTGCTGCCTGGCATGCTGCACGGTCTGCAGCTTCCCCAGCAGCTGGGAGCGGCGTCCACATTTTGGGAAGGTGCAGCTCAAACCCAGGGAACTCTCTAAGGCTGGAAAGATAAAACAAGGTTGAACCAAAACAGTGCAGGTCTTGCAGGGCATACCATGTTCTTCCCTAGTGTCCTACTGACTTGCAACCAAGCCATTGTCTCTCTTTCCCAAACCTCCTGGAAAGGTGCCCACCTGGTTTCACTAGTCTCTTTCTTGGACATTGAGACGAGAATGGCAGAATTTTCGCAGGTCAGGTATTAACCTTTTTCCAGTGGATTGTCATGACATTGAAGTTCTGTCCCCCCTTTTTTTTCCTGGCTTTACATGTGTGCGTGCCTGAGAGAGAGAGAGATGTGTTTGCACGTGTTTAGCAATTCATTTATTTAATTATTTAATTCATTGTCCTGCTTTCAGCTGGGATAGAGTTAACTCTCTTCCTAGTAGCTGGTGCAGTGTTGTGATTTGGATTTGGTGTGAGAGAAATGTTGATAGCACACTGATGGTTTTAGTTGTTGCTGGGTGATGTTTATACCAAATCAAGGACTTTTTGGTTCCTTGGGCGCTGCCAGTGAGAGGGCTGGAGGGGCACGGGAAATTGGGAGGGGACACAGCCAGGAGACGTGACCCAAACTAGCCAAAGAGGCATTCCATGCCATACGATGTCATGCTGAGTATATAAACTGGGGGAAGGAGAAGCAAAGGCAGGACCTTTGGCATTATGACGTTTTTCTTCCCGAGTAACCGTTACGCGTGATGGAACCCTGCTGTCCTGGGGATGGCCGAACACCTGCCTGCCCATGGGAAGCAGTGAATGAATTCCTTGCTTTGCTTTGCTTGCGTGCGCAGCTTTTGCTTTACCTGTTAAACACTTATCTCAGCCCTTGAGTCTCACATTCCTTTCCAGAGGGGGAGTGAGTGAGCGACTGCGTGGTGCTTGGTTGCTGGCCAGGGTTAAACCATGACACTCATCCATCTCCAGTATCGATCCCTGCGCAGGCTGCAATGGCCAGGTGCACCCAGTGGCTGCAGTGGATGTGAATGGCTTGCAGCCACATATCTTCAGTGGACGAGCTGGATACCTCCCCAGGGCCACGGCAGAGACACCCACAGGTCCCCTCCGGGTGTCCCTGCACAGGAAAGCAATGGCTGCATGTTAGCCAGGGGGCACAGATGGAGCAGAAGGTGATGAGTGCCTTCATGGGAAATGTGGTTCTGCTTTGGGCAGCAGAGGGGTACCACCCGGCTTCTGGCTGTGCTGCAGCTCTCAGCGCCTTTCCAAGCCCTTCATTACCCACTCACGGTGTCTGAAATTATGCAAAGGCTGCTTTCATGAAAAAGCAGAAATATCTGGCCTAGGATCCACCATCTTAAAGCAGACACCACAGAGCGATCCCAGCAGGCTTGGAGGACAGCATACCAGCAGAAGACATGACAGGCTTGCTTTGCAGCTATACACCTTTGCAGCACTCCTCCACTGCAGTGAGGGTGAGGATCAGATCTCCATAACTGTGTTTTCATACAGTAAGAGGATATTCTTCAAGTGGTGTAATCAAATTCCAACCTGAACATGCACAAAGGAAATAAGTAATCTTCCCAGTGTTTACATTCATTACACTCAGTAACTCTGTTCTGGGCACGTCTCAGAACTAAGTTTTGAAGGGCAAACATGGTTGGACCAGGCTTGTACTAGTGGAAGAAACAAAAACAGTTTGGGAAAATGAAGAACAAACCTTAAGCCTCAGCTGCAATCTAAAATTAGGTTTCAAAGTGCAGTAAGAATGTAAAGATCCAAGCAATTATTTTGCCACCATTTATTGCTGATTGCCTCTGTCTTTCCAAACCTCAGGCTGTTCTGGAAGCAGAAACATTAGGAAATATATCTTTAAAACGTTATTGAGTTTATTAATAAGACCTGTTTCAATTTAAATTTTCAAGTCCATGGGATAAAAATCAGTCAAATAAGAACAAAATTTCACTCAATCTTTTTCTTTTTGAACAAAAGATGGGTCAACTCAATTGTGAAATTCAGATCTGGGGACAGCTTTTGGATGCTGCAAATGTCTCGGCTTTGCAATCAAACTTCACTGTAGCTTATTACCGAAACACAGCGGTCACGAATCTTTGACCTGGATCAGCAGGTTAAATTCCTTCTCAAGGACTACAAAGTCCTTGAGGGGCCTTGGTATTCCAGGATACCAGGGTTGTGCATCTGATTCTTCTGATTCTCCACTAGCTTTGTCAAAAGCCATTTCCCCCTCAGCTTCTGCAGTGGGGCAGGTGCGTAGCCCATGGAGTTACTGGTGGCAAGAGCAGACCTGGCTTTGATAGTTTCCCTCTAGGCGAGATGAAAGGGAAGGGAACGCTCACCAGGTGATGCTATCATCATCAGGCAGCTGCCAGGATTGTCTGGGCACATTGCAATGGACTTTCAACTCCCAACAGGGAGCACGGGTAATTTTTCCCATGTATGCTTTGTGACGCATACCCAATGAGTCACTCCTAACAAATAAAGCTCCTCAGTGGCAGCAGTACCACCCCTTTACTCCCCCAAGCATAACAGCAAGATAGTGCAGCCAGTCTAATTACCTCTTCCCCCAACTAATGATCATTCATTGGATTTGAGATGACTCATAGCTGGCCTTTGATCATCACCAGTCCTGCACACAGTGGGTAAGAGCTGCGGTAGCTATGCAAAGGACTTGGCTTGCTTGCAAGACTCTGACCTTGGCAGCTGCCACCAGGTTTGCAGGGGCAGGTGGAGGGGGAGCCAGCCCACCCCTGTCCTGTGGCAATGGGTTGCTATGCACGGCTGGATGCGGTGGGGCTGGTTTGACTTAAGCTAAATGCATCTCCCCACCATCGAACCTCAGTGTGGTCAGACGGAGGGTGGGGGGCAGCTGTGGGAGACAGGAGGAAGAAACACGGCTGCCTCCAGCCTCTCTTGGTGTGAACTCACCACTTCACCTTTGCAAGCTCTAACAACCATGGCAACAAGGCCAGTTACACTGAAAATGAGATGGGTTCAAGGTCCAACATCAAAGGGGAGCAGTTTCTACCCACACTGCTCTCAGAGCGCAAGGCTCCGCGGCAAATTTGTGGTTAGCCTGCTGAAAGCACCCAGGAATTGCTCAAGCCAGTCTGCTCTCATCAACAAGGAAATCCCTGTCCTTGGGGTTTGGGATCGTTTTTTTTTTTTTTCATTGCTCTGTCTAATCTAGGGGGAGGGTTTGGGGCAAACAAAGCAAAGCCCAGGTGCCCCTGAGCCTTCTCCTCCCGTAGCCTAACATGCCCTGCAAAAAAGCAGCAGCGGAGCTTAAGATCACACTGTTGCTGGGATTTGGGTGGCTTGACCATCATCAATTAACCCCCCCCTCCACCCCAAATTTGTAATAATTACACAACTGAGGTCTTCAGATTTGTAATAATTACACATGCCTGAAGTCTTTGTTTTTTCATGTCATTCACCAGTTGGTTACATGTGAAGAAGTTAAATAAAGGCACTCTTGCCCCCCACTTGCACTGACCCCCAACACCTGCATCCCCAGCAAACTCTGCGAAGGTCAGTGAGAAAACTCAGGCCTGAGCACAAGGGAGAACTAGAGACTAGAGAGGGAGGAAAATCTCATTTGCTACAGGATCCTTACCTACAGCTGTGCTCCTCTGTGATTTAATGAAGGATGCTGGCTCTCCCCATGTTACAAAGCTGGCTTTTCACTAGCCCTGGGCTGGGGAGCTCTGCAGGGGGTTCTCCCGCAAGTGTTCCCACGAAGAAGGTCAGGGCAGTATCCTGCTATACCTTCTGTGCCAAGAGGAGCGCAGCTCAAGGTTACCCTGCAGCCTTGCTGCAGAGGGGAATTTGGGACATGACTCAGGGATTCTGCATCAGACGGTTCTCTCCCCCGCTCTGCCCAAAGCAGCATCTTCAGTTTCAGGTGCCTTTGAGCAGATGCCCAGTGAATCTAGGATTGAAATGGTGCAGCAAGGAAGACCTGGGAGATAGCTAGCACTCACACCCCTTGCTCAGTGCAGGGAAGAGGAACATGTGCTGCAGTTAATCTGTACGGCCCCCAGGCTCTCCTATAGCACAGGGGCCTCACATGAAAAATAGGTTGGGAGAGCAGGACTCATTCGTGATCAGGACATAAGGAGATGAAAGATAATTATGTCTGTAGCTGTGCACCATGTTTTCAGACAGGACGTTACTGCATTTTGTATTCTGACTTTGAGACTCCCCTATTTTTTTCTGAATGGCAGCATCACCATGAATTGCAAAGCGCTGTGTGGGAGTTCCAATTAAGCAGCTTTCACTGAATGGTACTAGGACATATTTTGAACTCTTTATGGGGTCATGCATATTTTTAACTCTTGGAAGAAACTTTGTTTCCAGGGAAGTATATGGCTGATAAGACCAGCTCTGTATATAACCAGGAAACCAGCTTTTTCAAGGTGGGAGGAATTTGATGCTTCGAGTGAGCAGGAAGCATATAGCTTCACAGCATATTTGCATTAGTGCCAGCCTCCCCAGCAGCATGAATTGCAGCACCGTAGAGCAATATTTACTCTCTGAAAGCAGAAACATATCTATATGCTAAGGCAGAGCCATGACTTTTAGGAAAACATTTGGTTGCGATTGAATCCACCTTCTGCTGCAAAACTTCACCATGCAATCTGGAGACTTAAGTTTTAGACTTTCTAGCTGGAATAAATGTTATTTCTTTTTAAAAGTTGAGCTAACTCATCTGCCTCCCCAAGTTTGGAAGAGGCTGCTGAGGAAGCAATGAGATAAATGTTGCAAGGTGCCACAACTACACTGCAAGTATGACAATACTTTGTGTTCCTCTCCAAGTCCTGACACTCCCAATCTTTACACTAGCAGCTCAGCTGTCTACGGAGAAAACTGCTCCTTGTTCCCAGTTTCAGGGAAAGCTTTAAAAGTGCTGGCACAAAAAGGTCAAGAACTAGAAGGCAAATGAAAACATGATTAATCACATCGGTTTTGGAGGCACGTAGTACACAGACTCCCGAGTGTTAATCCTCAAAGCTGAGCTTGATCCTACAGCTTTCAACACTTTTACATATGGAAGTGCTGTTGGCTTCAGCAGGACAGGGCTCCTCATGCTGCCCAGCCTGAAGCTGCCTCCCCAGCCCTGCAGGGAGAAGCGCCCAGCTGCCTGGCTGCCGGCACCTCCTGCCTCCCCCAGCAGCTTTGCCAGTGCACTTCGGCATGGGGTACACATGGAAAAAAACCCAACCAAAGTACATGATTTTCAGCTGTGGAACGTGAAATTGCAAGTGCAGAGAAACAGCATAAATGGACACTGTGACAGGGATGAGACAGAGGACAAGCCACACTTTGTATTATTAACACATTTGGTTAATTCAGTGGATCTGTTGGGTTTTTGGGTTTTTTTCTGCTAATGGGAAATAAGCTGCCACAGGATTTTTAATTTTGTGCATCAGAGCCCTGGTTGCCATCCAGAAGAGGAGACCTTGATAACAAGGTCTTGCTACACATTCAAGATGACAACGCACAAGGGCTGGTGTTAGCAACATTTTTTCTGGGTACCATACAAGGCATCCAGATGAGGTGAGGGAGACAGAGGCTTCACACCTTTCACTGGAGAGCTGTTATCACTGTTGCGCTACTGCTGTGCCTCATGGGTTTATTGACCCCCCTCGCCCTAGACTTCAGAATTGCTGCTCCAGTTCAGTGGGGTGGGGTAATAGACAGCGATAACCAGACATCAATAAACAGGGAGGGGACCAGCAGGTAAATCTATCATGTGTGTCCCTATCAATCCAGAGGTGCAGCCTGGTAATCTTTTGGGCAGGGTGCTGAGAACATCAGAGCTCTGGCAGGCTGCAGTCACTTTGACCCGGCTGTCCCAGTGTTAGCTCATGTTACTAACAGGCTTTGCGGCCCTCCTTGAGCTCAGACTTACAGTGACTACACTGTCACTGCTGGCACCCGAGCACCGCTAAACTGAGACTGGATCTTGTCTACTGGATCTAGCCATGCTCTGGGGTAGTGGTGGTCTCCTGTCTGCAGAGTGAACTGAGAAAAAAAAAACCCACAGCCTCAGAGAAAGACACAAAAACCTCTTGCAGGCTTTAGAAAACAGGTATTTGCACTGGATGAACTGCAAAAACCTTTGGGCATCAGGAAATGTTAGGAGGGATAAAGGTTCAAAGCAATAGTGGAAGGAATAGATTGGGAGGAGGGCAAATAGAAAATAGGAAGTGGGTAGACAAAAAAAAGAGGGAGAGGATGAGGGAGGAGTATGCCACTAATAGAAAAATGTAGCTGGATCTGGAAAGCATCATCAGTGTACAACCACAAAGACAATCTCAATCATTCTCATTTATTTTAACATTTTGTTTATTGCTGTGTCACAGTTGCTATCCTGTTCCAAAACTTAACAGTTCCTGTAAAAACATATTTAGGCAGACTGTCAGTGTCAAAGCATTTTTTTTATTTTTTTTTTTTTATTTTTTTACTAGAAAATTTGAATTTGGGTCTAGACTGCCTGGAGACAAGCATTTCAGGAAACACTCCTTCTTCCTCCCTCATCCTTCCTAACCCCAGCTATGCCCATCAGATGGGCTCAGCATCATGCAGCCTGTCAGAAAGATGGTAATACAGGCTGGTGTCGAACTTTTACCTTTCTGCTCAATCAGCCCTCCTGTATTCACCCTTTCATTCTGGGAGAGAAACAAAAGCAAAGAGAAAAATGAACATGAAGATCCCTGCAAGCTGAAGTGTTATCTCAGGAGTCACAGAAAGCTCCGCACTGACTTCACCTGGCCGCTGCCCCCAGCCCAGGCTGTGCCTGTCAGAGCACAGATCCTGGGCACACAGCAGCACCACAGCACACACAACTCTTCAGCAGCCAGGCAGGCTCTCCTGCACTCTCCCTTCCCCCAGGCCCTCCCTTCCTAACAAATCAAGTATAATAAATCTCCACTCTGCCTGAGCAAAGATCAACCTCAGAATTCGCACCATTAAATGATAAAGTGTAGAAAACTCAACTTTGTTTCCTGGGAGCCTGTTATGCCCTGTCTCTCTGCTGCTCCCAAAAGGGCAAGTTCAAAAGACTGGAAAAAACTGCAGTGAGCTCAGCTGCATTTCTCCGGTCAAGCTGCTGCCCTGAAGTGCCCAGCGAGACCTGGCTGCCCCATCAGTCCGCCCAGCCCAGAGCATCCAGAGCACTCCTGCAGGAATGGGGCTCCTGGCACTTCCCAGAGGGGCAGCTGCTGCTTTGGTGGAGGACCAGGAAAGCTGGTGGCACAGACCAGGCTCCCTCCATCCATTGCTTCAGCCCAGTCCTCGGAAGGGACTTTTCCCTGCCCCAGGACAAGCTGGCTTTGCAGGTCACAATAGGGCACGCAGGCAGGGGGAGGAGAGGGATGCCCTCGCTCTCCCAGCGGTCTCTAGGTATGCTTCGGGCTGAGATTAACCCAAACGACCCTGTGTTCCCCGGAGAAGTGAGTCAGAGTGAGTCAGCTCCCATGCGGCCGCCCTTTCCGCTCTCAGCTGCACAAGAAACACTGTATTATTGATGGCAAGCTTCACGGGGAGGTGAAAACAGCGATGGAGAACGATTGTACTCCACAGTGGTGCACATGCAGGCTTTGGTGCCCAGAAATGCTCCACGTCTTCTTCCCCACTGCCCACAGACACAACATGTGTCCAAGGGTTGCTCCTCCTGAGAGCTGTCCCTCCAAAGAGAGGTTTCTTCCCCGTGCAGGATGACCAGCTTTCCCCTTTCCCACCAGCACATGAACCGAGACTCTCCAGGACAGGATCTGCCACCTGTGGAGACCTGCCACCAGCCTTCTCCCCATCTGCAACCAGCTTGTGCTTCCTCCTAGTCAAATGGGGGGAAAAAACCCCACCTAAGCCAGGGTCCAAAGAAATGCATGATCAGATACCGACTCTGCTGCAGCTCATGGGAAGCGACGAACCCACAGGAAAGGATCAGGCTGCCAAGGAGCACAGCAGGCTCGACCGCGGATCCACGCGCACCACAGATGGCTCTTTGTGAGCAGGGGGTGAGCCTGGCCCATGTGTTTCAAGGTTGTATTTCAGCCTGGTTTAGCACACATTAGTCTATTCGAGTTAATTGCAATTGAGCCACCCCGGTTTAGCCTTTTTCAATTGGAAAAAAATGGCAGCTGGATCAGTGTCTGCGAGATTGCACAGAAAATTTGTGTGAAAAGATGGTAACGACCCTGCTTGGGTTTTCCAGCTGGGCCAGCAGATTTTTCTTGTGGCAGCTGCCCTTGTGTACGGCAGACTCTTTTCCTTCGGAAAGGTGGTAGTTTAAATTGGAGTTAGATGTGCGGTACCTGCCAAGTTCAACATGCCTCCGAGACAAACACGGCTCTGTCCGTGAAAGGCCCCCGCGCTGCCGAGGCTGCGCAAAGGCCAGCTCAGCTATGGAAAACAGCAGGGAGAGGACTTGGCTGCCTGAAAATGCAACTGCTTCTTATAATGTAGACATAAACTTTTCAAGGAAGGGTTGCTGGAAGGGCAGAGAGAAATGTGAAATACAGGTCTGACTATTTTTTTTTGTGTTATTGTTAATAATAATATTACTATTATTATTGTTAGTATTTTTGCAAGAGTTCATTCCCAGTCCCCCCGCGCTGTGCACAGGCATTGCTCTGAGTGCTGGCTGCCCCTGCACCAGGACTTCTCAGCCCCAGGACCAGCAGGTTTCAGCCCCTTCCAGCAGTCACACCACTTGTCCTACCTAGGCTTGGAGCCCGCCTCACTCTGCCACTGTGCTCACCGAGCTGCATCCCCAGCAAGAGGGGATGGAGGACAACTGGGATCCATATGCTCTCGAGGATCGATCTCTGAACTGCCTCTCCTGGGTGCTGCTGGAGAAAAATCATGGTCACAGTTTGCTCTCTTCATCTTTAAATCTTGCGGTAGCTGGTGCTGAAGTGCTGAGCTCCTGTACTCAATGCAAGACTAGGATCTGTGATTAAAGTAACATAACCAGTAACCTAGTCATTCATAAATCCATTCTGCCATCCTCATTATCTACCCCAGTTAGCCAGCAGACCCCACCAGGAAGGTGTCTGCAAGCAAAAGAGATCTGAACCTCTCCAGGCAGAAACCCTTTAAAAAGAGGCCCTACACAGCCACACGACCTGGGGATCCCCAAAACGTGATGCCAGAAGAAAAAGCAGAAGCCATGGGAGATGACCTACATGTCTTTTTGTGAGTCCTTCACATTTTAGGCATCCAGAAAGAGCAGCAAAAGGGCCTGATTAACCAAAATGAATCTAATAGCTCCTTGTGCAGCAGTAAAAGATGAAGCTGAAAGGAGGGCTTTTCCAGACTGGTGCATGAACCAGCCCCACAGTGTGGAGAGAGGGATGGGTTGAAAAGAGCTGTGCTGCCAATGCTAAATCTACTGCAAGGAATAGTTTTAGGAACACTGGCAGCTTCAATGCCTCCCTAGCACTCACTCCCAGGACTGTGTTAACAAGCTCAGCCCTAAATCCTCCAATGTTTTCTGCATGAGCAGATCCCACTCCTGAGCAAAACTCATTGGATCTCAGTGGCCCTCCTGGGACTGGACAGGGGATGGCTCTTGGCCACAAGGGACAGAGATGCTGGGAAGGGAAAGGAAGAGGAAATAGGTATGGGAACATTTGGATACAGTGCAGCTGAAGCTGTGCCCATTCAGAGAGCATAAGGGTATCAGGACTTACTGAAATATAGAAGAGATGGCGTTGAACTGTGGGCAAGGGCCTTTTGACACAACGGTCTGTCTTTTGAAAAGTCTGTCTCAAAGAAACTGAGATTTCCCATGGAAATGCATCCATGTCTACAAAAGTTTCATTGCCTGTACCTGGTCTTGCCTGACGTGTCTCACTTCTCTGCACGGTTTTGCCAGGAGAAGCCCCAGAGCAGCTCCACAGTTTGAACCCCGCTCTGACCAGCTCCAAGCAGGAAAGTGGAGGATCTGTGCCTGTGCCTCGCATCCCAGCTGTGTGCCCCAGTGGTTGGGTCGGTTTTTCCTCCACTACAAGCCTCCTCTTTCTTTCCATGCCACCCAGCACCCAAGCAACCCATCTGATTGTCCTTATTTTCTCTGCCAGTATGACTCACTCTCAGACTACCAGTAGATCCAGTCGAGTTATTCACTGCAATCATTATCATTAATCCAGCCTATTTGCTGAGCCAGCCCTGATGGGTGAATATATTTGTCATTCCTAAGTATTTGCCAAAATAGCCTCGGTGAGCCATTTAGCCCAGGGCCATTCATAGTAGCTATTTGTGTTCCTTTCCATTAAAACTCCTCTGTTCTGTAACGGCCAGCACAAGCCCTGTGCAGTGCTGAAACCCCGCTCAGGTGCTCTTTTGAGCACCTTGGTGCAGGGCACGTGCCCCTGACCCATTTCTGCCTTAGTAGCCTATCTGTGCTGCCAGGATGGCACGACGCAGCTTGGCAGAGTGTAGCACTGGCTCCTGGAGGCAGAGCTCTAACTGCCCAGATAAATGCTTTTCCCCTCTATAACTGTTCCTTTTTTTTTTTTTTTTTTTTTAAAATTCTCTCTGGTCATAGCTTTTCCTGGCTACAGGCACCAGACTTACGTGGATTTTCTGTTTGCTTCTTCAAAAGTGCACATGCATATGGGTGGAGAAAATCTACTAAATGCCAAAGATTATATTTTTCCAAGTGTTGTAGTAGGTTCTATGGTTACGGTCACAAAGAGCAAAGGAAATGCAAATGCTGAAGTGGCTGCAGGAGCTGGAACTGAGCCTCTGTGCATAGATGGTGTGTATTTAACATGAGCAAAGCTAGGTGATCTGTTTGAAAACATAACCATGTACAGTGCTGAAGCCTAATGTGTTGTGGGAGGAATTTCTGGTGATGGCTGCCTCAAACTATGCATTGTGTTTCTTGCTTGTTTCCATTTCCTAAACCCTGGTAAGGATGTGCGACATTCTCAGTTGCACAGAACCCTGTATGATCACCATGTAGCTCATCATTAGTGTAATGCAATATGTGTTCAATATAAATTAAGCTATTAACTATGCATGTGTTTGCAATTTGAAGGATTCACCCCCTATTAAATATGGGGCAAGTCAGCAAAAAAATCCTTTAGTGACATATTTGTTGTAAATCCTGACAAGTTAAAAAAGGCCCTCAGATAAAAAATACTGACATCTAACCCAGAAAGTGGCAAAGCTGAGCCCAGTCTGGTCTCTGTAAACATAAATAAAAATTCAGCTTTTGAGATAGGTGTTGTTCAAAAAGAGCCCTGGATTAGCCAGACAGCAATAACTTCATTCCTTCAGACTCCACAACCACAAGGATCCCAATGTGTGGTGACTGTTAAACAAAAAATGACAGAAGAGACAAATTGCTTGAAACCTCTCCCAAATTTAAGCCCGTGGAAGTCAAAGCTGATTACACCAGACATGCATTTGGCCCATAAACTGCTGAAAAGCAGGCAATCAGTTATTTTCTTTGCTTGCAAGACAAAGACTCCTCTGATAGAGGCCCTGGATGTGGCCACAGCACGTGGTCAGTGCGAGGACTGCTCTCCGGATGAATGCAGGTTACCACTACAGCCATAGCTCTTTGCACACACATTTACGTCTCCTCCCAATATCTTTTCACATTCTCTGTTTGCCACAGCCGTCCCTGGATCAGACAGCCTGTCTCTGGCCAACTGCTTCTACCATCCTTTGATTAAAGAGGGATAATCAGCCTCACATGTAGCATCGGTGACAAGATGCACACAGGCAGGTGCTCCAGAGCTGCTGTCCCACTCACAGCTCACACTGAGTCACTTTCTGTCCATATCCATAGTATGACACCTTTGCCTGGCCAGAAAGGAGTCTGCTTTCACCGTGCCTCCACCAGGGCTGTAGAGCAAACAATAAAAACATAGTGTGTCAAGACATCAGATTTCAGAGGTTCTGCCTGTAAATTTTTTAGCCTCTGATAATGACTTCTTGCAAACAGGTGATAAAATGCAATTGCTCCCTCCATTTTAAGTGAAAGTGGTGTACGATAAACACCCCCGAGAAGAAGAAATATATCGTTCCACAGCTCAATATATTCATAGTTTTAGACCTACATGTTGCATTAAATGAGTTGCCATCAATCAGCCAGAAAATGGTTTAGGTCTGTGAAGACTGTCATGTTTTAGAGAACCAAAGAATGTACTGCAGAGCCCTTCATCATGAGGATGGGGACACTGCTCTGGGAAATGGTTGTTTCCAAAGATAAAGCCTCATGGATCAAAACTCAACCCAAAAAATAACAGTAAAATTATACTGATGCTCTGAAACGGCCCTGGACCAGCTCCCAGAAACACACCATTAGCAAAGGCATTGCAGGAAGTCTCTGCTTGTGGTGCTGCATGGCGGCTCCCTGCCTTCCTCCCTCTCCTCCCCCATGTGGGCAGGAACCTCATTGACACAAGCAGTAATTCTGCCCAGGTACAAAGACAAATTTATATCACATGGAGATTTTCATAACTGAAGGGAGAATTTTACCACAAGACCCATTTTTTTGAATAAATGGGCCAGTCTTGAAATTTATAGTTCTTAAAAGTTTGGTGGCTAGGACTCATATTTGCCTGAAAATTATACCAGCTTTGTGCACCTGATCTCCACAGATCTTTACTTGTGACTTGGATGTTAATGCAAGCTGGGAAAGTATCTCTGAGGGGAATTAAATCCTTTCTTGCTTTGATTCTGCAGCAAGGACTACTCCAGGAGCAAGGTGAGCACACTGGGGAGGTGGGAGGTATGGCATAAAGACTGTCATCCTTCCCCAGCCTTCTTGTAATCAGATCCCACGGATCATAGAATCATAGCAATCATAAAATGGTTTAGGTTGGAAGGGACCTTTAAAAGTCATCTAGCCCATACCCCCTGCAATGAGCAGGAACATCTTCAACCAGACCAGGCTGCTTAGAGCCCCGTCCAACCTGACCTGGAATGTCTCGAGGGATGGAGCATCTACCACCTCCCTGGGCAGCCTGTTCCAGTGCTTCACCACTCACCATAAACAATATCTGCCTTATATCTAGTCTGAATCTACCCTCCTTTAGTTTAAAACCACTACCCCTTGCCCTATTGCTACCAACCCTACTAAAAAGTCTGTCCTCGTGTTTCTTATAAGCCCCCTTCAAGTGCTGAAAGGCTCCAAAAAGGTCTCCCTGGAGCCGTCTCTTCTCCAGGCTGAACAACCCCAACTCCCTCAACCTGTCTTCACAGGAGAGGTGCTCCAGCCCTCTGATCATCTCTGTGGCCCTCCTCTCGACCCACTCCAACAAGTCTATGTCTTTCCTGTGCTGAGGAGCCCAGAGCTGAATGCAGTGCTGCAGGTGGGGTCTCACCAGAGTGGAGTAGAGGGGCAAAATCACCTCCCTCGACCTGCTGGCCACACTTCTTTTTACGCAGCCCAGGATACAGTTGGCTTTCTGAGCTGCAAGTGCACATTGCTGGCTCATGTCCAGTTCTTCATCCACCAGAACCCCGAAGTCCTTCTCTGCAGGGCTGCTGTCAACCCCTTCATCCCCCAGCCTCTGTTGATACTAGGGGCTGCCCCAACTGTGGTGCAGGACCTTGCAGGATCCATTTTGGAACTCCCTACAAGTTCAAAAGTTGTCTTTGCTGGAAATGATGACAAAATAAACCAAGTGTTGAATGCAAAGCCCCCTCACCATTGTAAAAAAGCTGCCTTTATACATGCTCTTCTTCTAGAGCAGAAGCGTTCAGAGAGGGACCGCTGTAGAACAATGTTGGTTTGCACAGACCAGACTTCAACAGGCTTTTCGGAGGGCAAACCTAGTGTTACACTCCTGCCAACATCCTGGCTGCAGTATGCTGAGCAGGTACTGCTAGAAGAAAAGAAAAAAAGGAATATGACATCGCCTTCTCTAGGCATGGCTTTGTAAATCTGAATCAAAGAAAACTGGTGGAGCCTGATAGGCTGAAACCAGAAAGACAAAGCAAAGTGCTCAGCTTTGAAAGGACACAGGGCAAGCAGAGAAGACTGGCAATGACACAAATTTCCTACACTCCACTGCTGTTGTACACCAACTCCTACCTATACCATATGATTCTTAAGTGATCCCAGAAATACATGGGAATCATGCAACCATAGTCCCAGGTTCCCTGCACCAGTTCTGCCTCTGGTCACCATCGTGCAACGAACCCCATCACCGCTGGCCCCACGCCCGTGGGTGCTCCCAGCTGCACACAGCAGGGCTGGGGATGAGGATGAGGAGGGCCACGGGAAGGGGCCAGCAGCTGCAGGGAGGAACAGAAGGCCTCAGCCTTCCCACCGCAGCTGCAATTGCGTCTGTTTAGAAATTGCTGCAAAGAGCCAATTTTCATTATGTGAAGCACTGAATACTTGCCCGGTGGAAACCACATTTCATCATAACTTACACAAATTGAATCTTGAATGGCAACCCGGTGATTAAATGAAACTCTATTAGCCTGGGTCTATTTTCAAATCGGGTTTTAACCATTCTCTCATTTTTACACGCGGGCGATTCTCATGCAGGCCCTCTCCCTGCTCACCACTGCAAACACATAGGAAGCTGAGCCCAGCAGCCTAACACAGGGAAAAGCTGCAGGATTTAAAGAAGACAGAGGATGTGTGGAGCTGTACCCGCCCCTGGCTGTCTGCAGAAATCCTGCCTGGGGACCGGAGCGCAGCTCTGTTTAACGGTAGGGTCAGATGACTGCACTGTCAGAAATTGCTGTGCTTTCAGCTGAGATACAGTATCAGTGCACACTGGTCACCTTGGATAAAGAATTACTTGAAAGGAGTTATTCTCACAGGAACAAAACTCACCTTGCTGCCTGCTCTGCCTGCCCGCTTCCAGGCAGTGATCTGCAACCCACCGCAGGAACAGGAGGGGCGGGCAAAGCAAGGGAATTGAATGCTTAAACACTTGGCTGCATATTATGAAATGTTTTACATGTAAAATAGGTTAAAGAACATAATGAGATGGAGAGAATATGGAAAAGCAGGTTCCCAATTACTGGTATTGGTCTAACACGCGTTCATGGTAAGGTCAGAGCACATAGGAAAACCTCATCTCAAGGAAAAAATAATGCTCAGACCAGATTCTTGTGTATCCAAGAGTTTTAAGTCTTGCAAAGAATTATGATTAACCTGAATGACAGCATTCAGTGCATCAGGAGAGCTCAGTGAAGCAAATCGTGCTGAACTAAAATTAGCAGTGTCTAAAATTCAGCTGTCTACTTGGCATCCACACGCGATGCTTCCCTGGCCCCAGACCCATCACATCACTCAGCTTTCCCAGTGCCGTCAGCTCCTTGCTTCCAAAAGCACTGCTGAGTGAATTGCTGCTGTTCACATGCAGCCTGCACCTGCCTGGAGGCAGCAAGCCCAACTGCTAGACAGGGGTTGTTTTTTTCCCCATATTTCCTCCAATGTTTATTTGCTGATTGTTTTCCAGGCAGCTGGAATTCAAGATGTGAAGTGGGGACTGTCTGTCAGTGAAAGGATGGAAGAAGACCAGATATAATAGACAAGATCATAGGTCTAGAAATATGCTGGAATCCCACATGGCTCAAAATGGATGTGAACCATGTCCCAGGAAAAGCAAGCAGGGGTTTTACCATGGTTCACATGCTATAGGGCAGTAAGGCAAAAGTTAAGGTCTGCTTCCAGGGGGACTTAGCACAGAGAAGGAGTGTGGAAATGAAGTTTTGTTGCTCTCCCCAGATTCTGTGTATTTGTTGCATTTGTGCACAGGGTATGGCTGAACTCGCTCACCCTAAGCATCTTCGCAGCTCCAGGCTCACTATTCCCATTTTGCTGCCTGCAATCCCATACACACATAGGCCAAGCTCTGAGCCATGCTTAAATACTCCCTGCCCTTACTCAGGCCCACATTCTTGCTCCCAGCATCTGGTGGAACTGGTGTGTTTGTGCTACAGACCGGTTCACAAGCAGTAATACCAAATCCAGCTCCAGCTGGAAACTTTAAGCCCAAACTGTGGCTTAGCCAAGAGCCAGCAACGTAGAAGGAAAGTACTCAGGTAAAAGGGTCCGGTGTTTTTCACCTCACAGAGCCCATGAGTGCCTTGTGAGGAGTAACTTCTAGGGAGCATGAAAAGATGTCACAGGGCATTAGGACAGAGTAGAAATCTAGCTTCCCATGGAGCATGCATTTCCACCTGTAGAAAACCCCTCAGAAATACTGGGAAATGCTGAAGGTAGTTTTTTTCCCCTGAAGAAGCCATAAGGTGGGAAACATTGCATGATGCACAGTGCTCTAGTAACATCCAGAGAGTAAGAAAACTTTGCAACAGCTTGCCAAAAGTGAGAACGAACAGCACAGTAGCGGTCAAAATGCCAGGCCAGCAAGCACATGTTGGAGCAAACCATGCAGAAGGCAAACCAGAAAACCGCATCACTTCAGGAAGACAGGGTGGCCAGCAGTAAATCAAGGATGAGGCAGAGGGAACCCAAAGCAGGCAGAGAAAGAAAAGCAGAGAACATAAATAAATAGTATTTAAAAGCTATGTGGAATTTCCTCTCATATTCCAATGCAAACATCATTGAAAGAATCTGTCAGGGAGCAGAATAGAGACAAGAAAACACACACGTACCCATGGAGCTCACAGCCATCAAGGCCACAGGTCTCTCATGACTCGTATTATGAAATCTTCATATGCACAACTAAATAATAAGAGAGTTTCAGGAGCAATAAAAAGCCCATGCCCCACGGTTACACAATGTCAATAACAGACATGAGGAGAAGACTCACCTCTTGAGAAGACTCCATATGTACCTGCAAGGGTTTTTCACTTATGTCCACAAGCATTTCACATCAGATACAACACTGGACTGGAGAGGCCACAGGACTTACCTAATACAAGTCATTTCCATGCTACTATCTTTTCTGACAGCCTTGACCTTCTGATGTCTTATAGTGGTGTTTCTTCTCAGCTGTAACCCATTTCTGCACAGGTACATGCTATCTGCAGCCTTGTGATGAAGTATTTCACAGACTTGCCTGGGTACAGCCTTTGAAAGAAGAGATGCAGTCAGGAGGATGCTGGTGGAACCTGCTGTGGACTACCCACTGGGAAAAAGCACAACTTGCCAACAAGGAGCAGTAGAAGCTGTGAGATGAGAGAGAAGAGAGTGAGGAAAGGAGGAGGTCCAGATGCCGGTCCTGCCTGGCACAACAGCCAGCCACGTGCTTCATTTAGTTCATCTCCCAGGCTCCATTTTAGGCTCTCCAGACACTTTTTCCTGACTCCATATATTGCTGAATGCAAAGGCGTTTGCCTCTCAAGCTCCTCCAGAGCAGCTTGTTTCCCCTACTGCACCAGCCCCACCACCTTATTTTTATGCATCTTCCCATCTCCTCGAGGTGGTTTACAGATCATCATCAGTGCTGACCTTTCCTGCTCACCTCCTCCTGGCTGGACACAGGCAATGGCACTCAAAGCTCCTACCAGCCAGCCTTGGAGAGCAGGTTTCCATCGCTACCCCAATGCCCAGCCATACCAAGCCAGCACTGACTTCCGAGAATACTTCCTGCCCCAATAGCCATCTTACCTCGTGACAGAACACAAAACATGGACCCATTTCACTGGGGCCACCAAAATGGACACTTTATGGTGCACAAGTGGCCAGTTGGTTTCCCTAGAAGCTGATAAACCAGCCAAGGTAAGGCAGAGGGCAAAGAACACTTTTGCTTGGAGCACATAAATGTTGGTTAAGAAACAGGTGTAAAAAGCAGTTTGAGGCACAATCATTCAGGCTGTTACTTCTGTATTTAGGCTGCCTAACATTTTGCATAATAAACAATTTGTGAAGGTTTCTTGAAATGCTTGGAGATTACTATTATTTGCAGCAGATCTCAAATGCAGCAGGTAGAGCCCTCAGGCTAAAGCCATGCCTTTTCCTAGACTTACGAACTGCTATCCCAATTTTGTTCCAGTAAATAAAGCATTATAAACGAATAACCTTTCTGCTCCCTCTCACCCCCTCCCCCACTGTTCTTCCCCATCCTCCCCAGAGTATGCCTCAGAAACCTTTCAGCACTGAACCAAAATACCCCACAGCAAACTAGTGCCCCTTCTAGAGGCTTAAACACCATTGCCACACATTGCACTGGGGATTCTGGAGACAAGGGAAGAGGAAAGCATCGGGGAGGAAAACAAGCAAAGGGTGGAAGCAGAAGCATCATGGTTTAACCCCAGCCAGTAACTAAGGACCACGCAGCCACGCACTCACTCCCCTTCCCATAGCTGGATGGGGAGGAGAATCAGGAAAAAGGTAAAACTAATGGGTTGATATAAGAACAATGTAATAATTGAAATAAAATATAACAACAACAACAGCAACAATTGTAAAGAAAGTAAGAGAGAGGGAGAGAGGAATAAAATCCAAAAGAAAAAAACAAGTGGTGCACAATACAGTTGCTCACCCCCTGCTGACCGATGCCCAGCCAGTCCCCCCAGCAGTGATCAGTGGCTCCCAGCCACCTCCCCCCAGTTTATATACTGTGCACAACATTCTATGGTATGGAATATCCCTTTGGCTAGTTCGGGTCAGCTGTCCTGGCCACGCTCCCTCCTGGCTTCTTGCGCACCTGCTCACTGGCAGAGCTTGGGAAACTGAAAAGTCCTTGATCTAGAGCAAGCACTACTCAGCAACAACTCAACCATCAGCGTGTTATCAACATTATTCTCATACTAAATTCAAAACACAGCGATGTACCAGCTACTAAGAAGAAAATGAACTCCATCCCAGCCAAAACCAGGACACAGAGGAACAAGGGCTTTGCCATGGCAGCTGCTCTCAGGCCTGACTTGAAGGCTGTTGTTTGCCAATGGGAAACTGCATGCAAAAAACTTCCCCTGCAGGAATGTCAAGGAAGTTATGAAGTCAGACACTTGGGACTTGGGAAATACCAACTTTCCCAGAATATCCTGTCTTCCGCATACACATGTCAATGAAATGCTGTATTTTTCCACAGGACCACTGCCTGATTTTTAGCCCAGGACGGAGGCACAGGGGAGCAAAATCTGGACGTGAACAGTCACTCACAGCATTTCCTAACTTTCAACTTTGTACCTGCAGGAGCCCTCTTTTATGACTTGTGTGTCTCAGTATGTTGATGCACACACAATACACGGACATACACAAGGCAAATTTTCAGTCACCACCAGTGCACAGAGCTGGGAGCTGGGAAGCCAGGCAGGTTGTACAAACCGAGAGGCAGACTCCAGAGCAGAGAGATAGCAAGTCTCCCACGCAGAGCAGCACTGCACCCATCAGCTGAGTCACAGGGGTTAGGCACCCAGGGAACCGCATCAGTCATTATTTTGCTCCGGTGTCATTTTTGGGAGGTCTAAGAAGAGGCAGCACAGTTACACGGGACACAAGAAACCAGCAGCATCTACTTCTGCCATCTTCCTGAGCCTGTCCAAATGAGTGGTTTGGATCAGTTATCCCTCCACCAACCAGCAGGTATGTCCTCTCCATCAATGCACTGATTTAGCAGGCAATGAAGAAATGAGCTTTCCCTCTTGCTCTGCATGCTTAAAGAGAGGGTACCGCTGGCCAGAAACATGTTACCCGACAAGACTAAACACTCATCATTCACCAGCCTCTGGCAAATTGCAGCCTTCCAGGTTTATTTGAAGCTACAGGTATTTTTCCTGCTTTTAGGA
The DNA here is from genome assembly GCF_023638135.1 of Falco biarmicus. Taxonomy (NCBI): domain Eukaryota; kingdom Metazoa; phylum Chordata; class Aves; order Falconiformes; family Falconidae; genus Falco; species Falco biarmicus. The sequence goes on from NC_079291.1 coordinate 15,550,237, forward strand.
AAGGACTGCCAACAATTTATTGCAAATGTCCTCTTCAGTAGCAATGGGCCACCCAAGTCCCATGGAAGTGTTAGTTTCCTGCCTGGATAAGCACGAATCTTGTAATCAGGAGGAGGTTTTGCAGAGTCTTGGTGGCTTTCACTGCCTAGGGACAGGAGGCAGGTAAGGTGTGACTGCAAGTTTTATACAGACCATTTTCAGCTTTTCCTCTCTGGGCCACACATACCTTTGCCTGAGGCACTGCTACTTAAAAAAAAAAACAAAACAAAAAAAACCAAAACAAAAACACACAACAACAAAAAAAAACCACCCCACAAGCCAAACTTCAGCAGCTAGACAGATTTGTTGGCAAGATACAGATCTTACAGTTAATTCTGTCTGAGTGCTTGTTAGACCTACTTATGCACATGCATGTTTTTATTTACAGAAGACTGGCACACCCATGTCTGGCTCACTTCATAGCCTTTGTTCCAGAGACCTGCGAGAGCTTTCTGAAAACAGGATCCCACGTTGAAATCTATTATTCCATTTGCAAATAATGAGGTTTAATTTTGCTTTCAGTAGGTATCGAGAGGAGTAAATCTGGACTGTTTGTATGTTCACAGCTCATGAATGCAAGAGAGGTGTGAACACAGATGAAGCAAGCATATTTTTAAGTCAGAGCAAATACTCACAGAAGACATACTGCATTCTTCCAGTCTGGTAACTGGAGAGCATGCCCAGCTGCTCTGTTTACTCTGGAAAGGAGTGACTCCCATCTGTGCAAGAGTTAGACAGAGGCTCTTAGAAGTGACCAAGCTATTTGTCACAAATAATTTTAGAGATTTCAGCCTTCACCATTCACAGTTTGTTTGCAAGCAAGGTTCTGTTTTAAACAAACCTCATCTGTATTCATAACTATTTGGCAAACACTCTGGGCAAACACATTTCAGCCTCCTAATTGTTTGCAAGCCGTGTCCATTTGCTATTATTAGTGCTGTTGCAGAGTGGTGGACTCCAGGTTCCTGCAGGAGAAGGAAGAGTTCCCCCTGGGCTAGGCAGAACTTGGCAGCCCAACCCTGATCAGACATGCCCTGGTGGAAATCACACCCTGCCTGGACAAAGGTACATATCCACCACCTCCTCCACTGTAAGACCACCAGTTAATGGCTCTGCTGTAAACTCCAAGACAAGACACCCAGGAGCAACCGGTGCTGTTGTGGTAGGTGCTTATGATATTTCTGGCTGGTGAATCGTTTATTGGCTGGTGATTTAAAAAAAAAAAAAAAAGGCGCAGTTTCAGGGTGGCCAATGCTATTTGTACATTCAGGCAGGCCCACTCTGCATGGAGCATTGGAACATTTAGCAAGCCAGAGACAGGCAGACCGAGGGCAAACTGTTCCAGTTCCTGCTGATGGAGGCGAGAAGGTCACTACTCCCAAGCACACATGGCTGTCCCAGCCTTTCCCCACACTAAGGATAGTTATCACATTCACTTTTTTACTCAGTTTGAACAATCTGATTACTTCCAAACTCAAATGTGTACATTCTCCAGCTTAATAATAATAAAATAATAAACCTAAGAACATACTAATATTAAAAATATTTTTTTAAAAATTTCCCAAGACCTTTAATCGTTGCACAATTGATAGAAAGTTACACAGATCTGTTAAAGTTACACAGTGGTAGGAATTGATGACAAGGATGTGGGAAGAAAGTTATGACAACCAGCGGGGGACAACAAGGAGAGAATATGTAATCTGGGCCAACAGCTGGAACAGGTCGTCAAGTCAACAGCTGGAACAGGTATTCAAAGGGATAGCAGGCGAGCTCATGGAAGAGAAATACTTTGGTTGTTACTAATACATAGAAACCACATTTGATTCAGGAATACCCTGCAGATAGTTGAAGGCTGGGCGCGCACTCAGGAGATGCATGTTTGACATGCTTGAAGTCTTCCCCAGGCACCCACACCTGGCCACTGTTGGGAGCAGGACACAGTGGTAGGCAGATCCTTGGTCTGGCACTGGAGTCATAGTTGACACCTGGCTAGACAGGCATGGTGGGCAGCCTAAGTGCCGGAGGAGTTGGACAGCTTGGTTCAAATCTGTTTCAGTTCCAGCTGAGAAAGTCTAGTGAAGAGACTATGCGTTTGGGTGGTAATGATAAGGGGATAGACTGTGGGAAGAAGAGGGGGAAGGTGGTAACGGGCCTTGACTGCAATCTGCTAAAGGTACACTTATCAAGCAGCACTTTTTTTTTAAGGATCCTTGAAGGCCAAGAAGCAAGGCCAGATCACTGTGAGAACAAGTGATGCCAATGTATGAGGAATATAAGCTGATGACAGGTCTGTTTTCTACGTCTCCTGCCAAGGATACAGATGTCCCTGTGATCAAGTAACATTTGCTAATACATTCTTCCGATGAAGCACTTTTCTAGTCCTTAGAACCTCTCCTAACAGTTTTACAAAAGTAATATTGCCTCCACTTTTTAAAGTCAAAAAGACTTTATTCTTTTTTTTAACAAAGGCTGTTGGAGCAAGTGCAATAAGTGACAGCATCTAGATTTGATCTGCATCATTAATGCTGACTTCTAAAGAAGGCAGTTCACACAGGGCAGGTGACAAGATCAAATATATTGTGTAAGTGGGCACAAGAAGAATAACCATCCATCTTCCTTGCATTCTGAAGCTCTCCAGAGCGTGTAAACAACACCACTTTCATGTCACTAGATCAGCCAGTTGGAACAGTCCTGGGACCACTTCTTTCAGCAGCTAGTATGGCTCATACACCATCTCCCTGCAGGGCAATCACGAGGACTTTTTCTAGACGTGCTAAGAGAACTAAAGCATCACCTCTCAGAAATACCGCAGTGACCTGGGTAGATTTACTTACACTGTTGGCTTCTAATGGGCAAATTTAGGCCAGTGAAATGTATGTTGTGGGCCACACATTATAAGCCAATAAAATATGTTCTCCTATGGCATGGGGGAATAGAGTTTCTGGAGTATCAGGAGTATGTTGAGCCCTTGATGTCATATTTAACTTTTGTCTGGCACTGGCAAACCTTTGAACATATTTAGCACAGATGTGAGGGCACCGAGGACAGGTGAAATGTTTGGTAGAAACCTCAGGTTAACCTCAGCATGCATCCAAGTCATAAAGCTTTAGTTTTTGAAAGACATTTGGGACTAGCACAGACAAACTTTGAGGGATCTGTAACTTGCACTGAACTACTGAAAGCCAGGTACCACATTGAGACATGAATTCGACAAACCCCATGCCTCAGGTACTGGTCCTGGGAGCAGTTTGCTAAGTCAGCCACACGTCCAGCCTTTCCAAGATATCTAAGTTCATTGGCCATTGCAAAACTGCTGCCCAAAGCCATTAGGAATGCCTGTCTTAATGGAGAGAGCTGTAAGCCCCACAGGTTGTGTTGTGATTTCTATAGAACTGCACATATTCTCCCATGCCAATGGCTGATCTGATTTTTCTTCACTAATAGTGTCCAAAGCAAGGTGTAACACTGACCCTTTCTCCCCATGGGTATGGTAGTGTGGAAGCCCATGGGCAAAGAGCTACACAGCCTACACCCTTTTGCTAGCTTCGGAGAATGGGCAAACCCATGCTTTTCATTCCTAGGAGGACCAACCCCGCTGGTGGCCAGAGCCCTTCAGGCGGATACTGTGAGTAAGCCCCTTCTGCATCGGTATTAATGGTGAGCCTTGCACATGGGGATCCCAGCTCCTTTGCTGTATGTCAGCCCCTGTGCCTCATTCAGTAAGAATTGGTTAATCTATAGGGTACCTTTTCTAGTCAGAAACCCTCACAGCTAGAGATAAATTAAGCCAGAACAGGAGCTGGACCAAGCACATTTGAGTAATCTATCCAGCCCAAGAAAGATCCTCCAAGACACAAAACTCCGTGAAAGCCTAGAAAGAGATTATAAAAGAAAATAACCCCAAGCAGCACAGCCATGTGCTGGTGGGATGGCCCAGCAGAAACAAAAACACATTAGGGCCCACAAAGCCCACTGCCCATACAAGCTGTTTCGAGCACAAGTCAAAGCATAAGGCAACTCCAGCTGTGACCAGAACTTCTTTTAGAAAGAGAAACATGGCATGCTTCAGGACCTATGGTTTATTTTTGTGACTCTGGTCTACAGCATCTTCTGCTTTTTCCTTTCCCTGAGTACCTGTGAAAGAATGGTAGAGGGAAAGCTAATGAAGCCCATGCATAAAAGCGCACACTCGGGTCGAGCCACAGCCTGTTGGGTCTCACCACAGAATATGGTAATACCATACATGTCCTCAGAGGGAAAAGTACAGGAAAAAAGGTACACCCTTGTTGCACTCACAGTCCAACTCTGTCAGCCTCACACAGGGCACAAACTGTTGCAGCACAAGCAAGCTATCAGGCTGCAACACGGCTTCTACTGTCCATGCTGTCTCGACAAGACTGAAGACGAGACGAGACGAGACGAGACGAGACGAGACGAGACGAGACGAGACGAGACGAGACGAGACGAGACGAGACGAGACGAGACGAGACGAGACGAGACGAGACGAGACGAGACGAGACGAGACGAGACGAGACGAGACGAGACGAGACGAGACGAGACGAGACGAGACGAGACGAGACGAGACGAGACGAGACGAGACGAGACGAGACGAGACGAGACGAGACGAGACGAGACGAGACGAGACGAGACGAGACGAGACGAGACGAGACGAGACGAGACGAGACGAGACGAGACGAGACGAGACGAGACGAGACGAGACGAGACGAGACGAGACGAGACGAGACGAGACGAGACGAGACGAGACGAGACGAGACGAGACGAGACGAGACGAGACGAGACGAGACGAGACGAGACGAGACGAGACGAGACGAGACGAGACGAGACGAGACGAGACGAGACGAGACGAGACGAGACGAGACGAGACGAGACGAGACGAGACGAGACGAGACGAGACGAGACGAGACGAGACGAGACGAGACGAGACGAGACGAGACGAGACGAGACGAGACGAGACGAGACGAGACGAGACGAGACGAGACGAGACGAGACGAGACGAGACGAGACGAGACGAGACGAGACGAGACGAGACGAGACGAGACGAGACGAGACGAGACGAGACGAGACGAGACGAGACGAGACGAGACGAGACGAGACGAGACGAGACGAGACGAGACGAGACGAGACGAGACGAGACGAGACGAGACGAGACGAGACGAGACGAGACGAGACGAGACGAGACGAGACGAGACGAGACGAGACGAGACGAGACGAGACGAGACGAGACGAGACGAGACGAGACGAGACGAGACGAGACGAGACGAGACGAGACGAGACGAGACGAGACGAGACGAGACGAGACGAGACGAGACGAGACGAGACGAGACGAGACGAGACGAGACGAGACGAGACGAGACGAGACGAGACGAGACGAGACGAGACGAGACGAGACGAGACGAGACGAGACGAGACGAGACGAGACGAGACGAGACGAGACGAGACGAGACGAGACGAGACGAGACGAGACGAGACGAGACGAGACGAGACGAGACGAGACGAGACGAGACGAGACGAGACGAGACGAGACGAGACGAGACGAGACGAGACGAGACGAGACGAGACGAGACGAGACGAGACGAGACGAGACGAGACGAGACGAGACGAGACGAGACGAGACGAGACGAGACGAGACGAGACGAGACGAGACGAGACGAGACGAGACGAGACGAGACGAGACGAGACGAGACGAGACGAGACGAGACGAGACGAGACGAGACGAGACGAGACGAGACGAGACGAGACGAGACGAGACGAGACGAGACGAGACGAGACGAGACGAGACGAGACGAGACGAGACGAGACGAGACGAGACGAGACGAGACGAGACGAGACGAGACGAGACGAGACGAGACGAGACGAGACGAGACGAGACGAGACGAGACGAGACGAGACGAGACGAGACGAGACGAGACGAGACGAGACGAGACGAGACGAGACGAGACGAGACGAGACGAGACGAGACGAGACGAGACGAGACGAGACGAGACGAGACGAGACGAGACGAGACGAGACGAGACGAGACGAGACGAGACGAGACGAGACGAGACGAGACGAGACGAGACGAGACGAGACGAGACGAGACGAGACGAGACGAGACGAGACGAGACGAGACGAGACGAGACGAGACGAGACGAGACGAGACGAGACGAGACGAGACGAGACGAGACGAGACGAGACGAGACGAGACGAGACGAGACGAGACGAGACGAGACGAGACGAGACGAGACGAGACGAGACGAGACGAGACGAGACGAGACGAGACGAGACGAGACGAGACGAGACGAGACGAGACGAGACGAGACGAGACGAGACGAGACGAGACGAGACGAGACGAGACGAGACGAGACGAGACGAGACGAGACGAGACGAGACGAGACGAGACGAGACGAGACGAGACGAGACGAGACGAGACGAGACGAGACGAGACGAGACGAGACGAGACGAGACGAGACGAGACGAGACGAGACGAGACGAGACGAGACGAGACGAGACGAGACGAGACGAGACGAGACGAGACGAGACGAGACGAGACGAGACGAGACGAGACGAGACGAGACGAGACGAGACGAGACGAGACGAGACGAGACGAGACGAGACGAGACGAGACGAGACGAGACGAGACGAGACGAGACGAGACGAGACGAGACGAGACGAGACGAGACGAGACGAGACGAGACGAGACGAGACGAGACGAGACGAGACGAGACGAGACGAGACGAGACGAGACGAGACGAGACGAGACGAGACGAGACGAGACGAGACGAGACGAGACGAGACGAGACGAGACGAGACGAGACGAGACGAGACGAGACGAGACGAGACGAGACGAGACGAGACGAGACGAGACGAGACGAGACGAGACGAGACGAGACGAGACGAGACGAGACGAGACGAGACGAGACGAGACGAGACGAGACGAGACGAGACGAGACGAGACGAGACGAGACGAGACGAGACGAGACGAGACGAGACGAGACGAGACGAGACGAGACGAGACGAGACGAGACGAGACGAGACGAGACGAGACGAGACGAGACGAGACGAGACGAGACGAGACGAGACGAGACGAGACGAGACGAGACGAGACGAGACGAGACGAGACGAGACGAGACGAGACGAGACGAGACGAGACGAGAGAGAGACAGAGAGAGAGACAGAGAGAGAGACAGAGAGAGAGACAGAGAGAGAGACAGAGAGAGAGACAGAGAGAGAGACAGAGAGAGAGACAGAGAGATGCTCTTCCCCCATCCAACCACCTCTCCCACCACCCTTGGTGCTATTTAACTACTTAGCAGGAATGAGCAACAGCTGCACATCATCCATGCCAAACAACCCACTGCCATCGTGGCAAGGCCACAGCTGCATGTTATCAATGCTAATCAACCCACAAGTCTCTGGCATGTAGGAAGGTGGGTAAGCATAGAAAGCATGAGAAATCTGAGTGCAGACAAAGGGGACTTGTATCAGAAGTAAGTGGGAGAGGATAAGGATTGCCAAGAGGAATTTCCTTTTAAGAAGAATTGGAATTTAATGAAGTGATTGAACAAAGAAATTGAAAGCCTCCTTTGCCTCCTGCAAGGGTCGAATGGATCTGAGCAGTACTTGGCTTGGCTGCATTACAGGGTTGTTATTTAATTTTAAATAACTTGGAAGCTTTCAATGTACTTCATAATTCTATTGACATTTATGATTTGAGATACTTAATCTTGAAAACACAAACACAACGCTGATCTGCCTCTCACCCAAGAGGATTGGGAATCAGCGCCTGCAGCTCTGTAATGCAGCAGATCTAGGTCCTGCTTGCCATGAGCCAGCTTTTACCTAGCTCCATCGCTGATGCTGGGCAGGGACCTTGCATTTTTCAGAGCTGAATTATTCAACCTTGATACCTTGCAATTAGCTTCCTTCGTACTGATCTTGCATGGCTGTGACTCTGGTCTTACTCTTGGAAAAAGCTCCCAGCCCTCCCATCCCATAATCCTGGCTGGAATGAGTGGAGCCACGGCCACATCATCCATACATCAACAGCAAAACTCGTGCAGCTTTCTCTTGTTAGATCCCTGACTTGCATGGGGGACCCAAGGATTCAACATCCCAGGCTCATTCCCGGGTACCCCTGGGCATCTGCAAAGCTACAGCTGACCCTGTGTGTGTGTTGGGGTGTGTGCACAGGATATTGTACAACAGGAGCTGGCTGGGTACTTTTGGGTCATTGTCCCTCCACTAGCAAAGGATGCCACAGAAACCAATGTGAGAAATGTTGGTATATTAAGTCTTATATTAGGACCAATATTCGTATATTTCAAAGCTCAGGTCTGTTCACATGTGAGAGCAGATGTTGCCAGTAATCATGCGTTTTAAAATGGAAGAATATATGTGGCAAGCCTGAAATTAATTAGGGTCTCATTCGGCTCTCATTAATGGGCATGCAATTCCCATTGACTAAAGAAGATGTTGTACCCTTAGAACAGACTTTGGTCCTTAATTTTTACACCATGAAATTGGCGCTGATGTTTCAAAGCCATTTCAGTAGCAGAAAGCTTGACCCTTGGTGTTTGCTACCAAATGTATTTTCAGAGTATGACCAATTTGTAAAGCCTAACATTACACTCATTAGTTAGTGAATGAAGAGCACTTTGAAGATCAAAAGTACTGTTATTATTTCCATATTTTTGCCAAACCAAAGCTCCCATGCTGAAGCCATGTGTGTCAAATGCAAAGAATTACCTCCGATGCTTTCTTTCCAGGCAGACCCTTCCCACGTGCCCCTGTCGCTCTGCCTCCATCTGTGGTTTCAAGACTGTTTTGTGAGGATGCAATCAATGATGTGGCAGTACTGCAGGGATGGTGGAAGGTGTATCTGGACAGGAGGGCAAAGCAAGCTCTGATTTGGATTTCACAACCATCTTAGGGAGCAGCCACCTAACAGCCATTTCAGCAGAGGTGGAGGATGCACCGGAGGCAGGGCAGTGGAGTACCACTGTTCTGGGATGGCAGGCTTGAGGTGAGGAGGAAGGGAGGACCAGGGAGCAACCAAAGATGAGAGAAAAAAGGGACACCAAGAAAAAACATGCTCACAACTGCCTCACACTCAGCCCCGCGCCTGGCTGACGGCACGTTACAGTGTGAGCGAGAGCATGGGAAAGCAGATGAATCGCAGATTCGGACCAAGTGGAAAACTGAAGAGCCTCACGCTTCATGCAGGGAGACAAGGCTCCGTTTTGTGAGCAGCTTTGCCAAAATCCCCCCCTCCGAGCTCCCACAGCCACTCTGCATGCCCATACAGCCAAAGCGACATAGCCAGATGGGAGCTGGAAATAATCTAGAGAACAGCAAAGCCTGCAGGAATTTTCCCATTGATTTTAGCGGACTTTTGATCAGACCCTGAGCAAAGCAGAACTTGCATGTTTAATACTGAATTCTGTTCTGGCTCCAGAGAGAAGGAAGAGGGTCGGACAGAAAAATGGGAAAGATAGGAGGTGAAGCTGCCTCTCATTTTCGTCTCTTCTGTAAAGCTTTCGCTGTTTCACAAACTAGCGGGTGCAGAGGAGAAGGGAGACGAAAAGGGCCAAATCACTATGTGAAGGAAGAATGTGCAGTGCTGAGATGGGGAAAATCTGCCCTTTGCACGATAGTATTTCTGATCTGCAGGCACACAAAGCCTTCATAATTGCCGGAGTCATTATTTGCTGTAGATGGCAGAGAGACATGACAGGTACTGCAGGACACATAATAAGCTGGAATGAGAAGTGATGTTAATCCAATACCATCAAAGATTGGGCTCATCACAGGATCCCATTTAGAGTCCACAACAGCAGCCCTGATATTGCTAAGGGAATATTTCATCTAAATGCAGACCTCACTCAGTGCAGGCTTCAGTCCACAGCTGTACATTTGCTATCTCCTCCTCTGCTCCCAGATGCTGCGGGTACAATCTATCCACCCCAGTACACCCCAGCCATGTATCTGACCCACTGTTTGTTAGGGCCGGACCACCTGCGTTTTATTTCACTACCTAAACCACCTCCAGTAATGAGGAGGCTGGTAACAACCTTAAACAGCGTGTGTAAAAATGCACTTATCTTTCAGCCCAGCTTCCGAGGCTGCAGGTGCTGTGTGGCTGTTGTGCTAAGCTGAGTTTCAGCTCTCAGACATTTTCTATTTATCGTGATTCCCAGACGCAGCATCAGTGAACACCCTGGTGTACCTCCTCGCTTCCACAGCATGCCAGGTAAGGAGAATATGTCTAGACAGAAGGCAAGGCTGAGGCTAGGGATAATTTTTCCTCCAGCAGCCCCTTGACAGCTTTCAGCACAGGAATGGCAGCTAGGGATTTATGGCTAGGTTGCCGAGTCCAAGCCAACAGACACCTTACTCAGGTGTTTTTGTGGGGCTGGGAGACATAGGAGACAGCTGCCGAAACAGAACCATGTAGGAGGATGTGTTTAGTCAGAGCTTTGTGAAGCACATTCCTGAACATTTATTAAATTCATATTTGACTGCACAATTTATGGCCACTAAGCTGGATACAAGCATTCCTGCAGACCGACCTGTGCAATGAGGCTGAGCTGCATTTGACTTCAGTGGAAATCATGCCCAATGTCTTGGGCATATGACCTGTTATTTATTTTTAGCGCTTGAATCTTGCACTGTGGTCTCTCTCTGAACTTCACCACTTTGATAGTAACCAGAGTGCTCCATGCCAACAAAACAAGAGAATAAAGCAACTACAACTTTTAACTACTGCTGTAGGGGAAGCTGCAAGATGCAGCAAAAGGCACGTGAGTTTATACCAAAGAACCTCATTAGCTGACTGCTTATTTAGAAACTATAGCAGCGCAACCTAACAGCCCCAGCATCCACAGATTCAGCAGAGGCCTGGTTTGGGTATGCAGATATGCTACAGTATAATAAAAACAAAATGGCACTTGTTTTACTACATTTATGAAATACAATGGCTTTTCTTCCACTCCAAAACAGCAGAGAGTGCCAAATTTCAATGATTGCAATTAGCCTCCCATTTGTGTTTTGCGGCTCTTCTGTGTATTGGTTCTTCTCAAGGAAAACCTGTTCCATGAGGGCTCGACTCTGCCTTGAAACTTGATTAACTTCTACAGGAGACACTAATATAGCCTGGAAAACCAAGGACAGATCACTGGGAGGAAACTGAGGAACACACAGAAAACAGCTGCAAGGGACAGCTCTTCGTACTAGGGAAGCACCAGCCACTCCTTGATATTCAGATACCAGCTCCCTCCTTCAGCTGCAAACTGGAACTCAAACCTCTTTACCTGTGATTAATGCATTCACACCTCTAAAACTTGCAGCACTTTGAGTATGAAGTGAATTTGCAGGAGATTGACAACAATATCCATTAAATGCTTTGTGTTAAAAATAAAGATTGGGTCTCTGTGATACTTAGCCATTTCTGCCAGTTCTCTGTTCAACATCCCTGTACAGTTAAAAATGAAAATTTTGTGTATGCCCAGGCTGTATCTGAGAAAATTAGCTTGCAACTGAGCCAAGCTGGTAATGATTTCTTTAAGTTCATACAAGTCTATATAATCTTATTATACCTATATATTACATATATAGATATATAATAATATATTTTATATCTATCTATCTATCTATATATATCTTATATGATCTTTTGGCAGGGTCCACTCAACAGATCAGTCATTTCCGCATCTGCCTGATAGGTCATGCACCAACTACCAGCATCAGTGCTGGCTCATCAGCACTGGATGATAACACGCCACGGCCTATGGTCAGAGCACTGGTGGCAAACAAAGGGCACTCAGTCCCTCGTGGCTTATTAGCTCCACCTGTACCCAGCCTAAATGAGCTGCCTGAGTTTTGTCTAGGAGCAACGGAGGGAGAACGTGACACTTCCAAGAGGCAGTTCATCCCTTCTGACCTACCTTAGGACAGGTCTCTCCACAGGCAGGTCACCTTACAGAGCTGCACTAACTGGAGACTTACTTAAGACAGCTGAACTGAACACTTTGCTTTGATCCAGTGCGAGTTAGACAAGGCATGCTTGGGATTACCACCAATACAACAGGAACTTTCAGGTAACTCGAAACGGCTCTAAGCCAGGTCGTACCCTCCTTCACATTGCTCTGCTTTGCTGCCCAATTCACTGTCTGAAGCAAGCGTTCCAGATTGCCAGAAATAACTGGCTATGCAGGTGAAATAAAAAAGATTGGCAACTCATTGCATTAACTGGAGGGTTAGGAGATCCCTAAAGCGTTGCTCAGTTTGTGCTCAAAAACACCTTACGCCCCTTTCAAATGTTGCCTAACCTCTAGACTAGCAAGACCCCCCTTCTGCTGGCTGTAACTCACAGGGAGGCTACCCTACACTGACACCAGAGCCACACCACCCTCCAAGAAAGCACTTGAGCTTTTACTGCTCCAGATCAAGTTTTTTGCATATGGATTTAAATTTCCTTTGCAGAGCGAAATTGGGACTTTTTGGCAGATTTAACCTGTATTTTTCTTGCAGTAACATACAAAGATTTCTTTCAAATGTCCCCCAGAATGCTTTTTATCCTTGAATTGCTGAAATAAAACTCAGCCTTAAAGGACTTTGAATTCCTTGAGGTCAGAGGAACTGAACATTTATTCAGTGATAGTAGTACCATTGCCCCTGCAATTAGAAATCATCTTCAGTCCATTAGATCATCAGGACAATGATATTCTGCATGACTTCAGATAAAAATCTGTGATGTGCTCTAATTTCCAGGAAATTAGTTATCTCTATTGGAAATGTTTCTTTAGGTCAGTGTTCAAGACCTATATGATGGCTTGCATTGCCATGAACAATGTGTGCATTTAAATCTGCAAGAGGATTTAGCAACCCTCTTCCAAACAACAATGTCTTGCTGCATGATGCCTACCATGTGAGTAAATCTCATGTGCCTTTCAGAGCTTGTGTGTCACCTTGTAGAAGGTGGATACAATCAGTAGCCACAAATACAGACTTAGAGGCCTCAGCCACGTACACATAGCTCTTACCACACTCAGGGGAGAGGAAGGTGTAAACAAAGGATCCCTTACATTTCTTCAGACTCACCCAGAAAATCCAATACAGTACATTCCCTAGGGCATCCATTGAGAAAGACCTTCTCTGCCATCCTCATGAAGGGCTGCCCATCAACTCTGAAGTCAGTGGGAGCCAGCCTCCACAGGGAGAACCAAGTCAACTTTATTACTTGGCAGTGATCAAAGTCTACTCACGGTTTCTGAGAGTCACAGATAAACACCAAGTCCCAATGGTTAAAGCTGTCTTAGTTCCCCTCCCTTCTGACCCTAGCACCTGCTAAAACTCTCAGGGAAAAAGGATCAGAGCTCATATTAACAATCCATACCATGCCCAGGCACTCGCCCTTTCCACTCCAAACCACCCAAGCTCCCAAGGCTTTCAGAAATCCTCAACCATACAATCCCAGCCAGCATCTCTAAATGAAAACTTTGCATGCTGTCCCACTACTAACAGATTCAGGCTTCTGCCTGGCAAGGATAGAAGCTGGCTTAAAACATGAAGGTCAGTCAGTCGGTCAACAGCCATTTACACCAGAAGGCTGCTACTTTGAACAGCACTGGACCACACTGCTCAGATGTCAGCTTGGAGGCTTCTGCCTCCTCTGCCTGAATGGTGAGCGAGGGGCTCATGAGCTCTGGTCCCGAGAAGCACAGCCCTCCACCCCACCAGCAGTGCAGTGCAGCTTTCAATTTGCTTTTTCTTTAATAGCCTCCTTCATGCAAGCCACATCCCGGTGTGGCCTCTGGAGGTGAAAGATGTGGGAGGGCAAACCACATCTTCTGTCAGCCTGGAGAGCACTGGTGGGAAAGCCCATTGTATGGGGAACAGGTTAAAGCACTGTGTCAGAAAAGCAACAGCAGCAGGAGAGAGACGTTAAGCAAGAGAGGAAGGAATGAGGAAAGACAGGTCCAAATTGGTAGTAAATTACATTTGGAAGTAGCAATCCAGGTCCTCCTACTGTGCAGGTGTTCACATTTGTCCTTAAAACCTTCACTTATTATGTGTATACACATAAAAAATGGCCAAGGCATAGCAAACCTTGCCAGAAAGTGCACTTTTGGGAAGAGCAGAAGCACTGGCAAATTCAATCCAAATGTTATTGTTTCAAGTCCCACAAAGGGAGCAATTTTTTTTTCCAGTGTTGAAACATTCATTGTCAACTTAAGAAGCATTTAATTCCTTCCAACACTTCTTTCTGAGATGACATTTCTCATTTTAAAAGCATCCCAAAACATGCAAAAAGTCTAGGCACCCCAAAATAAGTATTTTCTAAATAAAATGTTACAGGTCAACCCAAAATTATTTTTCCGGTTTGGTATTTTCCCAGATAGCCTAATAAAACCTTTGGGATTTGATTCAAAACCCAAATTCTTCTAGCTGAGCCAGAGCCCAGACAAACCCTTTATTTTCTGAGCTCTACTTGTATGGGATGTTTCCACCATGAGATCTGTGTTTAGTGCTACCAGCTTCTCTGGATTTATCAGACATAAGGTGATGTTACCCTGGAAGAATACAGGCAAGCCCATCGATTTTTTGACCATCCCAACATTTAACCCTCATACTGGCTACAGGAGAGCAGTGGGTCACAACTACTATGGGAGACAGGGAGAGCCGAGAGGAGATTTCAGACAGGACACATGGCAAGGAAGTAACTGGCATTTTGACAAGCAGAGAGGCAAAAGTGCAAAGCTCGGTCATACTAAGTCTGTGGCTGCTTTGTGTCACCAGAAGCAGTGGAGGGCCCACCAGAAGCCTGCTGGACCTTCTAGTGGGGGCAAACGTGGCTCTGACTCTGCCATCGCCTCAAGAGCACCTTCTCCATCCACACACCCCCATGCAATATGCGCACCAGACTCTTCTGATTCAGTGATGTATTTTTTTTTTTTTTTACCCTGAATTCTCAGATATCACATCCATGAGAGGGGGAAGTGTGGGGAGGGGGGTTTAATTGCATTTCTTTAAAAAATTAGGAAGTTAAGCTTATCTCTCTGCCTGCATATGGGGAGCCGTGTGTCCTGGATGAGTGAGCTGACACAAGATGGTTTCTAGGCAACTTCTGCAACTCATGTTGGAACAGGAATACGAATTAAAATTAAAAACAAAACCCAAACAAGTCAAACAAAACAAGTAGCAGCTACTCCACACAAAACCAGTTTTGACTGACTCGTAAGGTTCATGCAAGGTCTTTTGTGGGATTAGTATTGCTTTACTGCAAAGGAGAGAAAAACTGGCACCCCTGCGCCAGCATCTATTGTGAGACACGTGATAAGCCTGTTTATGCGGACAACACACATCGCTCGTGTGTGATAAGAGGCCTGTCATGCCACTTCCATGCGATGATATTACTTGATCGCTGAAATGTCACAGCCAAGTGTTGCAGGAAGGACAGCCTGAGTACATCTAAGGGCTGGAAAACAGTGTCATTGGCTCCAGTTCTTTCCTCTTTCCCAAAGAATTTTGCTTTGTATTCATCGATTTCTTATACCTCTTTTTTCAAGGGTTTGGTAAACTTTAGGCAAAAAGTAATGTTCTTGGGAGCTGCCTTTGTTTGTTTCTTTTCTGCATAGTGCAGAAATGAGGAGGACGTCTCATCTGCTTAGGTTATTCTGCAATATTAGGAATCGATCGCTGTGCTTTTTTAGTCTTAACCCAGGTTTCAGGATCAAGGTGAAGTGATCCCATTCCCCTCAAAATTTATTCTTCCAACATCTTCTCCAATTTATGGAACTACAGAGGTCTCAGACAGAACATAACCTCACCCACATAAATCCACAGTTGCGTCATTTTTCCAGTGTCAGAGTAAAATTTAGTCCTCAGAGCCACAGCTCAGAGCCACACCCCACACTGTCAGTTCTGTTTCTGAGCCAGCATAACAAGGGGTATTGGATGTAGTGTTCACAGACTTCCCTCAAGTCATGGAGGGCAAGGAATGCCTTCCAGGGATTTTAATTATCAGGTTCCCATTCTGTTCCTGCATTTGCCAGCGTGAATGAAAAGCAACTGCCAAAGTCTGAACCTGACTGAGATTGGGACATTTGCATTGTCAATAAAGTTGCTAGCAGGTGTTTTACAACCCAGAAGCACCATCATTATTCAAAGTTTGTGTGTGTCCGTGTGCATGCATGTGTGTGTGTGTGTTCAGGTTTCAAGAAGGGGGATGCCAAAATCAAGTGAAGTGGTTAACAATCAGGCCTCCAAAGCAGTTCAATTTACAAACCACCTTTTTATTCCCCTCAAAGGCTGTATGGCACCATTTGCCTAAGAGTAAGACTCTCTTTCCCCCAAGAAAGCAGGTTATAAGGAGTGACACAACAAATTTTGTTGTTCGGGTGAAGTCAAAGCAAAGCAAGGTTACAGTTAGAAAATAAAATCTCTAAGCCCAGCTCAAGCTTTCTTCCCAGCTCTAAAGACATCATCGACCTGCAAAACTGCTGGGCTTTCCTCCAGTAGTAAGTTACGTACGGACCCAACACCGGCTTTAGCAGTAGTGTGTTTTCTCTGCTCAAGAAGCCTGGGCATCATCCCAGATACTTGAAATCGCTCCATGTGCACCCAGCTCCCAATCCTTCACAGCTTCTGACAGACGGCCAGTGAGTGAGCACTCCTGGGATGCCGATGGAAGTGGACTCGCCCCCAGGGACCAGGCTGTGCTGGATCGACACTCCTGGCGGTGACATACTCGGGCTCCATCATCCAGCAAGCAAGAGGGCTGGGCTTCCCTGCCTTAGACATTCTGTGCAGCAGAACCCTGCCTGTTGCTTCCACGGCTGCTCCTGTTGATGCTGGCTGGAGTTTGTAAACCCAAATTTAATCTCACTAGCACTTCATTCCCACGCATTTGGCCTCAGTTTCTGGAGTCAGCCAGTCCTTAGCACTGCTGGGTGACCATGCACAGACTTACTTTTTTAATGCCTCCCAGATTTCTTCATGGCTGTCTTCTTCAGAGTCCCCATGACCCACGCAGACCTCTAAGGCTTTGGCAGGCTCAGCCCAGCCTGAGTGAAGCTGAGGCAGACACTGAGGCTGGCCTCCTTTTCCCTGCACTCTTCCCATGTGTTCCCAAACTGACAGCTCTGCTCCCTGCAGTAAATACTGTCGCCTGCTATCATTGCCGGAAAGCTCGTTGCCCAACTTGCCTGCAGACAGAAAGGGGCCTGTATAATAAAATAAGGAGGAAAAATCAGCAACAAGGGCATGGTGTGACACTGATTATAGGGAGTAATGATAGCAGAGGCATCTGCGCTGGAATTCAGGACACTGCCTCTCCACTGCCAGGCTCTGGCCCTTCCAGAGGGATACACCCCAGGACCACATGAAGCGACTCACAGCACTGGGACTGAAGCGCTTGCCTTCTGCAGAGCCTCCTCCGCTTCTCACTACCTTTTAGTAACCAGAAGTTTGTGGGCAGTAAAAATACAATTGGGTTATGCATACACACCATCCAGAAGATACACCAAGTGCTATTTTAGGGGATGTCTTGGATTAGTCACAGAGGTGGCATGAGAACAAGCAAATACAATTTCTCTTCTTAGGGATTCAAGCTACTGCCTCAGGAAGACTTACAAACAGCCCTCAGAAACCCAGGACTGGACAAACACAAAAACTAGATGATGCTTATTTTAGTTCTAACCCAGAATGAAGGGCACCAACTGGGCTTGAAGTGCACCATTATTAATATTAATATCATTATTATCATTATTGCTACTACTATTACTAATGCAGAGAGAGAATGCAGGTGGTACCCAACATTGCTCACATATTAGAGAAGCTAAGTGCTGTCCTGCATTACCTCTTGGAATTTTAGGTTTTCCAAGGGAACTAGCTTAGCCCTAGGTGAAAATTTAGCAGCAGGGCTGATGGAGCAACAGTTCCTCCAGCTGGCACCTTTCCCTTCCCACCCCCACTGCTTGGTGCAGGGCTGAAGCACTAGACCACCCAACACGATAGCAGTCGCGTGGTGATAGCAGTGCCCTTTGCACACCTCGGTTGGGCACCCCTGCCAGCACAAGGGGGAACCTGGCATGAGGTAACATTGGAAGATGCTCTTTGGAAAGGTCAAATAGGAGATTTATGGTTTGCAGAATTAAACCTCAAACCATGGGTGGCTCACATCTAGGTTCTATCGTATCTGTACCCCAACAGTCTGCCAGGGAAAGAGGGCTCCAAAAAGAGGTCTTAGTTTATCTCCCCTGTGTAAGCAAATACATGGCTATGTATAAACAAGTGTCCCAGCAATGACTAGGTGTGTTTCAGAACTGTTTGGTGTTTTTAGGAATTTAAAAAACTAGTCACCCATGAAAGGCCTTTTCCATACCCTCCAATAAGCTACTCAGAGCTTTGTCATTTCTGTTCCATGAAGGAGCTATCTAACCCAAAGGCATGGCGGTCCCGTACAGGTTTTGCCATTGCAAGGATTTCACAGAAGATGGCTGATATTCACTTACTAGGTTTATTTGCCACCCACAAAATTTTCAGCATTCTCTGTTATGATATAAGCAAGCACAATTCTTTTACTGCAGATTAGAAATGGCTGCATAGAAGGATTTTGGAGTAAATATTTGTACCATTTGTTCATGCCTTTTTTGGGAATACTGGAGATTCACTTTTTATGTAACTTTTCCTTCTGGATCTTTGCAGTTTATCTCTTTTAGAGATCTGAGGACACTGCAAGATACAGGCACATCTGTTTCCTGAACCCAGACTTACAGGCAGTGACAGCTTGCTCTGTCTAATTGTATGTGTGAGTTTGTGGGCAGTAAAAATACAATTGGGTTATGCATACACACATACACACAGAATATTTCTATTGGTGGCTTAAGCTAAAGCCTTACATCAAACCACCAAAGGTATCGAAATCACAATTCTGCAGGCTCACCTCACATGTGATTTCAGCAGAATTTTACATCTTGCCTTATGGGTTGCTCTTGGTTGCATTTTTCTAAAGGAAAATTGTGAGTAAACTACAGAAGACAAGGGCTTGATTAGCTTTTGGAATCTGGTGCCAAATTTTCAGCAGTCTGAGTCAAAACAGGAAAAGAGGAGAGATGAAGATGATTTTTCGTCATGCTTGCTATTACGACTTAGAGATGGGATGCTCAGGGCTGTGTCATAGCACAAGCACTTCAGCACATGGTGCAAGTTAAACGGCACAGAGCGGTGTGGGTAACTGCCTGCCAAGTTATCAGATCATCAGAATAAATGCATAGCTGTGGTGTGAAGCATGCTGCATAAGGCTGCAGCGTTCTGTACCCTGCCATATCCCAGCAAAAAGCCATGCTTGTCTCCGCATAAAACAGCTCAGTCCACATGTAATGCCTGCAACAATTAACTTTTACATGTTAATTACTTTTCTGTCATCAATCTACTTCATTACAGCCCATTGCTCTGATTTTCATTGCTCAAGACTTAGTAAGCCAGATCCTCCTCTTTTTGTGGTTGAGGAGAAGGTAAGCACCACGTCTTGACCGCTTAGAGCACATATCAGGCAAGGAGTCCTGGGGGTGTGTGTTACTGCTTCAGCATTGCTGCCTCCGGTGAGAGATAAAAATGAGCAGAAGTTCATGTGAAACATCATTGTATGATGTTTTCAGCGACTAAACCTCAAAAGGTCTGCAAAACGCTTCCAGGCAAGTTACAGATGGGTGACCATACCAACACCTCAGAGAGATGCTGAGCTGTTCAGTATCATTTCCTGAGGAACATTGGACTGCAAGAGGGAAATTCCCATAACAACATGAATGCGATTGATTAGATATCTTTCTGACCAGGCATTTCACACCAACCTGAGAATCCCAAACAATTTTTTATGCTAAAGGACAGGAGCAGCAAACCAGCATAAAAATATATTGCTTTTAAAATGCTTCATTTCCATTATATGTGGATTTTTCTAGAGGAATTCCATTGCATGGAATTCCATGCATAAGCTTACACCACTGGGACCAGAATCTGCCTGCTCCCCCCATAAGGAGGGCCCATTAAGACATCTTAATGTGACAGCATTGTGAGGGGCCTAAATATTAATAATTCCTTATTAGCAGCATTTTGAAGCCTTCCAAAGACCTGAAAGAAGAGCAGAGCTGCCTGGAGCTGCACAGGAAACCAAACTCATGGTCCTGTCCTGTCTTAAAATTTGTTCCTTCTCCCTAGTAAAGTGTTCATGTTCTTACTTAAAGGCATCTACAGGCAAATTGCTCTCTGCCCAGTCTAATGGACCAATTTCTGTGAATATAAATCTTGGGCTCACTTTTCTGACAACACAGGGCATTTCAGTGTAAGAATATTTTTTTTTTGAGTCATACAGTTTATTCTTTATATGAAAACAGTGTATGAAGAGGCACAGCAACCTTACCACAGATGTCAGCAGCTTATCCATACAGACCTTTCCAGAAGACAGTCTTCTTTCCACAGTCAGCTGAAGGGCAATAACAGACCCAAACTGTAATGAAGAAAAGCGAAGACTGAAAAACATCTATTCTGTGGGCTTCTGTGTTTAGCATCTGCAAAAGAACGTTGTTTTTCTAACAGCTGCTTTTTGCAAAAGGCTTTTACTGCAGACAAGATGCAAACTTTATTTTTTAACAGCTTTTAATGAAGCAGTTTCAGTAGTACAACAGGCCATCTTAGGAAGAGAAAACATTTACTTTATTGTTTCTGTGCCCTGCTTCTCTCTCTTTACGCTGGTGACTGACACTCTACCAGCATGCAGGATGTGTACCACCATCCCACGCGCAGCAGCATAAACGCAGATCTTCCTGAGACATACAGCCACCGTTGTTTTCCCCTGCAAGAGGGTTATATCTGTAGATATATGAAGGAAGAGAGAGTTTGGTCTCTACTGCTGGTTCAGTAAGAAAAATGTAATGCAGAGAGTCAGTGGGGGGGGGTGCAGAAGCCACTGCTGATACCTGTGTGAAGTGTTGCTTTTCACCCAGGATGGGTGGCCACTGTTTGAAGTTCCTGGGTTTGAAAGGAGTGGCTGACCTTGCTTTCTGCGCTTCTCCATGCGCTGACCTTGATGCTGGAAGGAAGGCAGAGCCATTAGCCACTTTTCCACACTGTGGTATTTGCCAGCTAAGTAGCAAGTGAAAAGTAGTTCTTAAAATGGCACCTGGGGTGAAGCTGGGGGGAAAGGAAGGTACCTGAGCAGGGTATTCAAGCGTCTTGCACCTGATAGATCAATCAAGGCTAAATTCAAAAGCAGATGTTTAAAAACTAAAATAAATTAAGATATTAAGGCCTGAATTTTTAGCATCTAACACAAGACACTTGCATGAAGGCCCTATACGATCAATCTAGAACTCTTCATCGCTGGAAAGGAAAGGGAGAGCTATCTCCTCCTCCACCCACTGCCGAGGAAGCTCCCAGGAGCACTCTCCTCGTGGAGGACTCTCAGCTGAATGCTTGAGGCTAGGTGTTGGGAACAGAGGCCACGATTAGTAAACTCGGCTGTAGTATTCAGGCTTGAGTTTAGACAAAAACTCAGTCATAGGCCTCACTGCTCCAGTGATGGTGCAGCAGAAGTGTAGCTGCTGTGCAGGTATGATTCCTGCCTCCAGATGCTCTGCAATGTACATGGTGGTTACCTGCAGAAGAAGGAGCTGGAGGACTGGAAATAAGATAGTGGTAACCAGAAAGTACTGAAGCAAACACAGCTAGTAGAAGACAGCGGTCAGCATTTTCTAGCCTTCAAATCATGCGGTGAGTCACAGTCCAGCTTCCAGTGCACCAGCATCTCCCTTGCAGAGACCTTCATGGTCAGTGATGCTGAAACAAGAGGCCCATTCCCTGCTACAGTACCTCTTCATGCGGTGCCTTTCAGCTCTGTGGACCTGCCTGTATACGCTGTTGTGGAGAAGACCATGAGTTCATAAAGGCACCCTGTGAACTGCAGAGCCCGGTCTTGTCGACACCTGTCCTTCCAAACCCTCACTCCCACTGTGCTTTTTTCACGCATATTTAAAGCTTCCTTTCATGTAATTGGCAATTTCCCTTCCCTCCCTCCTACAGGTTAGGTTAAAAGGGGCAGGAGGTCCTTTTCTGTATTGATTTGTTTACCTGACCTTTCAGATACATGCAGAGAAGATCAGCAAAAAGACACTGGAAAAGGAGCAGAACAAAACCACAGTGCTTGCTCTCGTTTAAAGAAGTAAAAGACAAACATGACACTTAGCATTGAGTAGAAAATAAACTGTCCACTGAAGAAAAGAAAGAAGCTGCTGGTACAGAGAAGGGACTGTGAGGAGTACTACGTTGCGCTGCAACACCGACGGAGCAGGTTAAGGAAATGAAGAGTCAGCCTTCAGAGAGCAGTCATGATCTCAGAGGGTTTGGGTTTTTTTGTTTTTGGTTTTGGTTTTTTGTGTGGTTTTTTTTAAGCAATGTAATTTAAAAAAGATAAATCCTATTTCCAAATAAAAGGAAATCAGATAAATTATTTTTAATCCTTGACATTTACACCCTGCTATTAAGCCACTCCCCACCACAGTGCACTCACTGTGTGTGGTACCGTTATACGTGCTGTGGATTTGGTTAGACATAAAGCAGATGCCCTGATTGCTAAAGCTCCCCTGACATTTTCTAGTGAGTGCATCATGGTGGTTTGACCAAATTCTAAGCTGGGTAGTAACATTTCTTTTCTTGCTTAATTCCTCCCATGCATTCAAAAAGGCTTGATACTCATCTTCCCTCCCATATCTTGTAGCACTGCTTTGCCTTGCTGTATTCCACACTAAAAGCAGACATAGCACAGCAACAAACGAAGCAATTGTTACAAAGCTTTTACCAGCCTCACAGGGACATGGTGAGGATTAATTAATTGCTTATTCAGAGCTTTTATATCCTAAGATTAAAAATGGTATAATCATAATAAAAACAGATTCCTACATTACCAGAATCAGTTACTAAAATCCCCAGTAAAGACAATACAACTTTCCTACAAAAGAAAAATTCAGGACTGTATTCCAATCTCACCCCTGCTGGGAGACACAAGAAAATTAACCCAGACTAACTTTTACGGTCAGTAAGTTATATCTCATTAAAGACCTGTATAATGTTCTCTTTCATAATTACACTGAAACAAATTAGGACCATTTAAATTCAAAAAAGAAGAATTTAAGGAATCCATCCATTTATGTGGCATTGCTAATCCACTTTGAATTCACACATTTAGTTAATTCAGATTAAGTCTTCCTCAGTGACTCTGCATAAGCAAATCCTCACTCTGAAGCAACCACCTCCCATCACAGATAAGCAGCAGCAGCTTTCTTAAGTTCAGTAACCTTGTGGATTTATGCGGTTGCACATGGGTGGTAGTTTCTTCAAAGCCTCAGATCTCTGGGATTCAGATCTGAGCTCTAGAGAAGTGAGGGAACTGCACAGGAGATTCCTGTAGCCCCTCATTCGAAATGTGACCCGGGATGGCTCCAAACCACACTCCAGAGACAGTGACCCTCGAGGGCTGTCAAGCAGCCAAGAGCAGACAGGCTGCAGGTCCTTCAGTGCCGGTCCCTCCCACACCTCGCCTATCCCTGATGCTCAGAGGCAGCAGAAGTTGGTCTCTCCATGCAAAATTCACTCCTTTGCATGCGAAGTCCATCCTAAAGGAATCCTTCATGAAGCACTTGTGTTCACATGGTCAGAATAAGATTTAGGAACGAGATGTCAATGTCCAGTTTTTGTACCATGAATACCTGCCAGGTCTTCAGGACCTCACTGCAGCCATGACTTCATTGTTTCAGAGAAAGAAATACTCTGTCAAAGTTTCAAGCCCTCTGAAAGATGGCACTAATCCACTCCACTATTACCCTACTACCAGGGAGGTCTGCTGACAGACACCAGCACGAGGGCAAAGAGCCCACAAATGGGAAACTGAAGCAGAGTACCCTGACACGCAAAAAGCCAATGCTCAATTCAAAACAGCCAAAACAATCCTTTCCTTGTGCCCCGAGGCAGTGAAATTCTCTCTGAGAGTGACATTCTTTTAAAAGAAGAGTAATCAAATATAAATGCTTTTCAGCGCCGAAGCTGACGCCTGCACCCACGATGCGCAGGGACGAATGCATCTGTAAGAAAACGCCTTTGTTCCTTTTGGGCTCACATCGGGGCAATGTGCTGTAGATGGCTGCAGCTCCTCTAGCTGAATGTAAAGGCGGTGCCCTAAAAAAAAGAAACCAACATTGCTTTTGTGTACAGTTAAATCTGGCTTGCCACCAGGGATTCGTTTAAGATACAGGGGGTCCTGAGGCTACCTGCCACTGATGTATTTTGAAGTTAGGGCAGATCTATTCATTTCTAAACAAACCTTTACAAATATGTTAAGCCATGGGAGGTGTTTAGGAGATTACAGAGGGGTGTTCATTAGAGCCGCTCAGCGGTGAGGAACTGAAGCACCAATGCATTCTGCTGAGAGAGGAACAAACACACTGCTCAGAGCAGGCTTGCAGATACACACACCACTATAAAGTGTTCTTAGTGCAGAGTTGTGTCCTTTTCAGTTTCTTTGCTCTAGCTTTTTTTGTGCTTTTTTCCTTCCTTTACTCACCTTCATAATTCCCAGTTGCTCCTCTGCCTTTACCTCGCTGTTTTCCCTCTTTCCTTCTCCCCTCCAGCTGTGAGGCTGCTCTTCCTCCCAGGTCGGAGCAGTCCTAGCCGTACAACAACAGCCACTCTGAAACTTCCCTAGCTTTGTGGTCCGCTCTGGCTGGACCTGAACACTTTCAGACACACAGGCCCAGGTGCGTGTCAACCCACACACTACCTGTACTTTGCATCACTGACTAGTCACCCTAAAAGCACTATTTTTCTTCTCCCAAGACAGATAAACAGGTCCTGCAGGGTGATTCATCCCACTCTCATTGCCTGCTAGAGTGGTCTCACTTCCACTGGCTGTAGGTGCTATAGCTTGGGTGGTGCTCTTGAATCAGGCACTTTTATTAGATTTCCCTTTATTTAAGGGTAGCCAGGATGAATCTGGGCTTCACACCCTTCCAGTTTGCTGTACCCTTTGCAGTAGGCTTGAGGCTGATGTATTTTTTTTTTGCCAACTCAAGCTCAGGATAAATATAAAATCTGGATTCACTGAAGCTGTATACAAGTAGTCTGCACTGTGTTCAGTCCGTTTCTAACTCTGGAGATGCTCAAAGCCACTGTCAGCTGCACAAACAATCTATGAATTCATATTCTGTGCGTTTTTGAGGACAGGGAACAATTACTATACAATGCCGCACATGTATTATTCAAGCTCCTGAAGCCACCCAGCTGGCAAGACAACAAAAGAGCAAACGTTTTGCAATAAAGTTCATTTTAATTGAAAGACCAAAGAGTCACATGTGCCTCTCCTTTTAGCCTTAAGGACAGCAGTAAAACTAATGTCATTTTCAGATCCATTTCTATTAAAAAGGGGGCGAGGGTGGGCTTTGCCTTCTATCAGAGAGCCATATTCACTTCTAATGCCCATCTATGCTACTCAACCATTACACAGGGGAATCCATTTTGGTGAGACTATGTTGATGTATAATTTGCATGTTATGGATTATATGGCCTGTCACCTCAACTGTTAATCTAGATATTACTAAACACAATAAAGATCATGTTCTGCAAATTCAGTCCACATTCATGACAGCACTATACAGAATCAGTGCTGGGTGGGAAGCCCTTTGGTTTGTTATCCTTGGCATAAAAAATAGCTCAGCAAATAAATTAACTTAGATTCTCTGTCACAGAGAGAAGTGTACACATGGCTGTCTTCAGGGCAAACTCATGCACCAGGCTAGATGTCAGGATGGTGACATTTCTTTCTTTTTTCTTTCTTGGTTTAACAAATCATTATAGGCAGTTTTGCACAGTTCATGTCCATAGTTTTGCACAACTCAAGGCTGAAGTCCCAAAGTGACCAAAACCACTGGTACAGCCTGTTAGAAGCACACATATTTATGAGGACAAAGCCTGTGAGCTCAGAAAGAGAGACCCAGATGAAGCCAGCCTCTGGCTAACTAACTGCTGCATCCCTCGATGTGCAAACCCGTATGCTGTAAGCTTCATCCTTCCCATGCATTCTCCTGGAGTGACCTGCTGTTATTAATAGCCCGCTACCGTCAGGGTCCAGTGTGGCGTATCAGAGAAAAGGACTTTGCTCCCTTTTGGAATAGGCAGGCAGCTACAGCATTCCCTGCCCAGCTCCTCTGAGCTGCTCGCTATGCTGTACTCCATCCACGCAAGGGCAAATTTCATGGCCCCCTTCATTGGTTTAAAAGGGTGTGCAGCAGATGACTTAGGTAGAAATAAAATGTGGATTCACCATAGTGGGATGGTTGTAGTAGATACAGACTTCCATGCCTGCTGCAAATGGCTATTCTCCTGGGCAGCCGCGCTCCCTGGGAAACTGCTCTCCTGAAGCAAGGAAAGGGATATTCCCTGCAGGAATGAGCTCTGACTTCTTGCCAGGACAACAGGATCTGCTTGACTAGACAAAGTTTTTTTGCCCATACCCTATAGACAGCACTTCTGCTTTGCTGGGGACCTAAATCCTTTATTTAGGGCTGACCCTTGTTTGACCAAGTCAATAGTCCCACTATCTCCAGGTAGCACAGGATCAGGCTCTTAATCTTTCAACACATTCAGGAGCACAGAGGTCACTGAATTTCAGTCTTTTACTGAAATCTCTGGCTAGTGAACCACGGTTTGCTCTATCCTGAGATCCCTGTAGCACTTTATTTCAGATCTCAAAAAATGCTCACCAAATTGAAAGTTGCTCAGATTCCTTTTCACTTTCTTTTCTTTCTTTTTCAAAAGGTGGAAGTTTTGCTTTTTTGTTTGTTTCTTTCTTTTTTTTTAGCTTTGGAAATGGATTGTTTCTGCATAGCTAGTTGCAGCATTGGTTCCTCCCTTCTGTCATGCAGGGTTGATATAGATACTTTAATAATGCCCTAAGACTGCATCTGCCCTGTACCAGAAACCAATCTTTAGTTTTGTTCTGCAAAATATATATGCATTGCTCAATGTTTGCTGGCCTCTGGTCAAAGAAAGTAAAAAATGAGCACGAAAAATCTGAGAGATGGGAGAAAAGAGATCTTTTGGATGTGAAAACATCACTGCTAGCAATTTCAAAACCTCGCCACTTGCCCCAGCCCCTCCAAACCCTGTCCCACTCCTGCCTTCCAGGATATCATCAGTCCTGGAGGTGAGGAGAAGACAAACGAACGACAGATACTGAACTCTGGCTTCTGCAAACAGTCCAAGGACAATCTGCTCCTTTCCAGACCACTTGGGGGGAAAAAAATACCCTTCAATTTTTTAAGTGCACATTTTGTATTTAAAAGACCACACACAGTCCAGAGCTTTGAAATTATATTGTGGGATTCAAAAGGATATTTTCTGGCCATAATGATTTATGGTGCTGCATCAGAGTCCTCTTTGAAGGAATGAGGTGAAGCCGAGTGGCTTTGGCAGGAAGGGAAATGACCATCCAACGGTATGTTCAGACATCAGGTTTAAAACAAGTAAAGATGCAAGCATCACCACAGGATGTTGCAAAGATCAGAATTATAAAAAAGTTAAAAAATGGGATTAGACAAATTCGTGGAGACTGGGCCCACTGGCAGATATTAAACATGGGGATCTGGCTGCAGCCTCTGGCTTGTGAAGTTCCCGAATTCACTGATTGCCAGCAACTGCGAGGTTTTATAGAATGAAAATGTCTCTGCATGCCCTGTTGCTGTAGCCTTTCCACACGCAGCTGCCACCCACAAACAGGCGATGCGCTGGTGCAGCCCGGGGTCTCCTGCCACCGGGGGACACGCTGACTTGCCCTGCCCTGGGCTGTGGAGGCGAGTGCGGCTGGCTGGACAGGGGGGCCTCATCCACTGCACGTACAAAGCTGCTCAGTGGACACTAAACACAGAGCAGGTGGGAGGGAGTGCCCTGCGCTGTGCTCGCTCAGGAGCAGAGCAGGTCCATGAGTCCTAACGCAGCTCCCAGGAGGCTGAGAGCCACAAGAAAACGTTAGGTTTCCTGCAGGACTTCTGGCAAAAAATACACACACTCCCCCCATAAAGTCTCTAAGACTGAACACCATCATTGCAGCGTAGTCAGCAGGAGTCCCCTCTACAAATCCAAAATACAGCCCAGGACCGCGAGCTTGTGCAACAATATCCTCATTCACATGGGCGGACAAAAAGCATGGGGAGAGCCTCCGGGCTGGGGAAGCTGTGCTCAGTGGAGAGCCTTCCCCCAGGCTCTCCAGCGATGTCCCCAGGTCTCCACACCTCACCGAAGAACACCACAGACGTATTTTAAGAAGACATACAATTGAGATCAGACTTCAAAAATACCCACTAGCGTCTGTAAAACAGACACTCTGGCTGCGAGGAGCCCCCCAAGTGATGCAAAGTGCCCAGTGTTGGCGAAGACCCTGCCCCGGAGGTTACCTACCCAGGTGAGAAGGGGCACCTCCTCAAAGCCTAGCCCCCTTCTTCAGTGAACAGCGTTTGAAAATCTGGTTCTGGCTCAAAAAATCCACTGACCAATCTCTGCATTTTAATAACGTGGCAGCAGAGTCATCCTGCATTTTGAGAAGTTGTTTTTGTTCTTTTTTCAAGTAAATGTTCCTTCCCTAATACCTTATGCAAGCAGACATTAATGCCAGTCCTGTATAGCACCTGTAAGCCATCTGGAAGATGAATAGCTACACAGATGCGAGCAGCCTACCCTAAAGTTACGGCAATGAGAGATAATGATCCTGGCTGCAAAGGCAGAGCACTGTTCTCATCGCCATCTTTTTAAAGTCTTCTCTCAGCCATAACTTTTCTCCCAGCACTGTCACACGAAGCCTGGTCTCACTTCTCATGTTTACACAGGTGTAAACCCAGGAATATACTCATTACAGTTGGTAGTTGGGCTTTTCCTGCTTTCTCAAGCAGGTGAGCGGCATTTTACCAATTCAATGGCAGGGTCGCTTTGTTGGCTAGCAAAACAATGAAAGGGACTCGCTGGACTCTGGTGAGGCGGCGCTTTAGCCCACACATCTTCCAGCACCCAGCAGTAAATGTCACCACAGAGGGCAATGGCAGCAAACAGTCAGACGGTCCCCAAATCAGCATGTTAGTGTGTGCCAGTGGCAAACAGCTGGAGCACGGCCAGCCCTCTTACTCACCCCCTCCTTGATTGCTACAGCTTGTACCCAACTGTAAAAACACCAGGCACTGCTTACGTGTGAGGCGGCAGAGCCTTAAGAGAGGTGAGGTGCACCGAGGAAAAAAGCCGACGCCATGACTAAAAGAGGTGCTGGGGACCCCGGGGACATGGGTGCTGCGTGCCACCAGGCAGTTCAGCTCTCAGTTCTGCATGCCTTCCCGCACCACAGCAGCGGTAGGAGGCTTGGGAATCCTGCAACTTTTTTAATTAGATTGTGATGCACTGTAAGCTTTTGCTTTAACAGGTCTGGATGAGTTACCATGCACAATGATCTGCTCAAAAGTCACCCCGATATTAAAAATGACTGGAAAAAATACACCTAGAATTCATTTTAATGTGTATATTTAATGTGCAGGAAGAGGAAGGAAGCAGCCTTCCTGGGTAGCACAGGTCCTGGGAGTAGTAGGGGATGCTGCAGTGAGGCTTTAGCAGACGTTTGGGGAATCATCTATGGCTCCAATAGCCAGCCAGGCTTGATCGGGTTTGTCAGGAGGCCAGAAAGCACTGTACTGGTGCTTTTTTTTAAAATAACAACAAGGCCGGTAAGAGCTGGTAGGGCTGTCAGAGTAAGGCT
The DNA here is from genome assembly GCF_023638135.1 of Falco biarmicus. NCBI lineage: Eukaryota > Metazoa > Chordata > Aves > Falconiformes > Falconidae > Falco > Falco biarmicus. The sequence goes on from NC_079291.1 coordinate 15,580,106, forward strand.
GCTGGAAAGGCCGGGGTGGTCCCCAGTCTCATAAAATCTATCCCAATGGGAATAAGTAGGACTCATCTCACTATTCACGTTGCATCACAGAAGTCTGCCACAGGGAGGTTGTGGAGTCTCCTTCTCTGGAGACATTCAAAACCCACCTGGATGTGACTGTGTTCAACCTGCTTGAGAGAATCCTTTAGCAGGTTGGTGGACGAGATGACCTCTAGAGGTCCCTTCCAACCCTGACCCTTCTGTGACTGTGTTTCTGTGACCCAAGCCTGTTATGTGTATGCTGACTGTAATGGAAGCCTAAGGTCACTGCTGCAGAAATCTGGGACAGGGAAAACCTTCTTCAGGTGGGTAAGTCCCATCCAGTACTCCCTCTAACTTCTTTTGGCTTGAGCCTGCCATCCAAGCAGAACTCACACTCCCACAAGCAGGTGTTCTCAGCAGAGAGGGGATCCCAAACCCCATGCCAATTCACCCAAAGCACTGTACCCTAAACACAGGGAAGCGCTCTCCTGCACCCAGTGCTCCTCTAGCAAATCCTCTCCGTAGCACCAGCCAATTCCCCATCCTTCCACCAGGGAGGAGGTATGAGAGCAGGAGAGCAAGCACACAGCCAGGCTGTGATCATAATGCAAAGGAGGGACCAAAGAGCACTTTCTAAAAAGGGGGTTCCCAGCTACGTGCTAGCCGCCTGCCAGCCGTACTGAGTTGTGTAGTGGTGTGCCTAGCACTGCACCCCCAGAGACATAATTTGCAGAGGCTGCAAATAATGAAGAATATCTAAAAAAAAATAAATAAAATCTTATTAAAAATTTAGCTTTTTAAAAGGATTTCCTCAGTCATCCCATTTCACGTCTTTGACCACGGAGTAAAGGCAAGAGCCAGTTTCTTGTATATCTGCCACCACCACCACGATGACATCAGTAAATTCCCTGCAGGCTCTTTGTGAACTGCCTCTGTCTGCAGCTCCTGCACAGCACAAGCAGATCTTAACATACATCAGCAGATCCACTAGACCTCACTCCTGCTGTCAGCCCCAAGACATCACCTGCCATCCTCCTCCATCAACATCTACTTGCCTTTGCCACAAAACACCAGCCCGTATAACTCTGCAGGATGGATTTCTTTACTGGGAAGAGTCTGCCTCTCCACATGGTCTTTTCCCCTTGCCTTGCCAAGTAACAGACAAGTTCTCCAGGTGCCTCTGGCAGAGGGCAACCAGAGAAAGCAGCAAAGGAGCTGCTGAGCCAGTTCTTGGTCTGCTGCAAGCCCCAGAGGGATTTAGGGAGATGCACAAGATGAAGGAAAGCCTGTGCACTAATGGTCTCATGTGCTAGGACCAAAATAACTGCCTGCTCCTCTTGAACACAACTCCCACGTACCCGGCTTTAACAACATAGCACACACCTTTGCGGTAGTCATGAAGATGTGCTCTGACCTTGAAGCCAGGGCTCTTCCAGACCTGGACCTGCCACACCCGTTTGCAGGGAAGTGAAATGTGGGACCTTGCTAACCTTTCGTGCCTCTCCACTGCAGATTCAACAGAGACAGCGTGTGCAACACACCGAGCCAGATACCTGACCCCCTCCCCCCCGAGCACTCCACAGACACAACCCCAGAGAGACCTCCAGCTGAAAACACACAAGGAGGGGGATTAGCATGCCACAGATACCCCTTTTTTTTCCCTCACCATGCCTTTCCAACCTCTGTACATGACACGTACAGCTAATCATGATTGCTCCCTTTGATACTTAGTGATTTGCATCCTTTTGGTAATTATCCCATCACCTGCACAGAGCAGATAATTCAGTGGGCCTGCTGGTGCTGTTCAGCAGCCACATCCCCGGGTTATAAAGTGAAGTGCTGAGTGGAAAATTTTAATGACTAGGGGCTGGTGAAATCTTAAATTGATGGCAATATATGGTGAAGTCTCTTAAATAGTGTGAAATGCCCTTTTGGCTGGAAAAGGCTGGATGAACCTGTGGTTGATAAGTTGTTAAATTACATCCCATGGCTGACTGCTTGTCTTGGGAAGGTACCAAATGATAAGTGCGCAAATTATCGTTACAGCACAGAGTGAAACTATTTCCAGCAGAGATGATTTGATAAAAGAGAAGTTATTTATCATGATTAAAAATGGTACATTTGTACTTCTCCACATTGAACAGATCCTGAACTGGCAATCATCTTCTGCAAAGGTACCTGAGCCTGATTTAATGGTGGGGGGGTTTCTCATGGAGAAAGAAGATTTTAATATCTAAATTGCTGTGTTTCTCAGAATTATTTCCTTGTTCATTGCACGCAGCTTGATTTCAATTTTTTTCCACACCCTTTTGTCATATTTAACTTTTCCTAAAAAAACCCAAAGAAGCACTCTCTCAAAACCAAGGAGGAAACAGGCTGCTACGTGCAATGGTAGCGAACAGCTTTGCCTTCTACACCTTCATTTTGGGTGCCGCAGAGACAGGCAAGGCTTAAATTAATTTTCAGTGACTGGCTGCTCAGTGATGGAGGGAATTAGGTGGTAGAGTCAGTTTTGTTGGAAGAGACAGAATGACTTCGTTTAGCTACCATAGCTGGCAGCTAGCCACTAGCCACTGCCCAGTGACCTTTGAACCTCTCAGGAGATGATAGCTTATATAGCTTATATAGTTTATATAAGTTTATATATATATATATATATATATATATAATGAGCTTCCCATACAGCTCTACAGGGTACCAAAGCCATGCTGAGTAAGGTGAAGCTGGCAACATTCAGTGAGTTTAATGGATAAATGAAGGGTGTTACTGCGCAGTACCATTATTGCAGGATCCTTTAGCTCAGGTCAGTTAAATGAAACAGTTAGGTGGGACTACCTATAGAGAACTGTAACTACCACACGAGCTGGCGAGAGGCTTCGCTGGCACCGTTATACAGTAGCCCTTGCATGGGGAAGAGCCCGGTCATATTCCCAAACCATTCTCTTTCCCATTCTTTGAGGTCATAAGGGACTTGGCCATTTTTTCTTCCATGAAATGCATGCAAACTCCATCTCATGATAATGTTACACTTATAGTCCACCAAAGCAGCTAAACACATCTGGGCCAAATACAAGAATGACCGCTATGACTTCAGTGGGACTGCCTCACATGTGCAGAGTATGTGAAACCTAGTCTGCGGAACTAGAACCTCTTTCCAGTATTTCTTGAGGTCTTCTGAGGAAGATGTCATTGTTGACATTTTGGCATTAACTCACAACCCTGCTGTCTCCTATTAGTAAAGTAGAAGCTGGTTAGATTTGATTATCAAATCACCTAATCTAACTTTCCCTCTAGTATGGGCCAAGTGCTAATATGGGTGAGATATTTACCCTTCTGCAGTTCAGCTGAGCTCACCTGCATCTAACTACAGTGCCCCTTTCAACACAGCCTCAGCCTTGAACTGAAGTCTTCCAGAGAGATGATTCAGCACCAGTGTAGGCATTTCAAACAAAAGTACCTTTGAACAAAGGGAAAGAATTTCCATCCATAACTCTATGATGACAATGCTGCAGCACCTAGGGCACTAGTGCTTTCCAAAGCTCTATCTAGCACCATCCCCAAAGGGAAGAAAATGTCATCCTGCACTGGCATGATTCCTTCTGGTAAGATCCCCATCCAAGAACTTTGTGAAGTTTTTCTCCTCTTGTATTGGAGGAGGTGAAATGCTATTACAGATTACTCCATTTGGTATTTTTTCCTTTCTTTCTCTGTTTACTTATATTTCAAAAAATGCTATGCCCATGAAAGTTAAACATTCTTCGAGATTTTCTGATGCTCAGAACAGGTAAATCCCCAATAACAGTTTATTCACAGGGAGTGTATTCAACAAGACAAGCTTAAAAGAAGAGCCCTGGAATTCAAGATCAATTGGAGAACCACAACTTTTTTCTTTAAATCTGCATACTCACCAGCCAAACAAGCACAGGGCAGCAGTCGTATTTCATAACCAGGTTCTCACAGGGCTCCTCACGCTGCTCTGACAGGAGACAGCATGCAATATTTGTCTTCAGCTGCACCTCAGTATCAAACCCGGCTCCATCACGCCCCAGCAGACTTGTGTCTTCTTAAACCAGGGTCAAATTTGGCCAAGAATCTTCAGTGAGAGCAGCACATAGATAGCCCTGAGCAAAACTCAGTCCTGTCAAAATGTCTGGTTTTCCTCTCCATTAAAAAATCATGTCCCAGCATATAATCACGCAACTGGCAGAATGTGGATCTCCTGTAGCATGCAATTCATCAGAGACCTGCTTCTTCCATCTTGACCTCTTCTCTTTGGAGTGAAAGACCAGATCTCTCAGTTCACCCCTGGCACAACTGGGGGCTTGTGCAGGAGTGGGTCCTCATCACCAAGAGCCTTCTGTGCCACAGAGACCAAAGGATAAAGTGGTACCCAGGCCCTCGCTACCCTTACTGACATCACCTGAAAAGGGTCCAGATGCTTAGAGCAGGAATTGCCGAAGGGACATTTTTGGTGACTTCCCCGCTTTGCTGAAGCACAAATGCTTTAAGGCAAATTACCTTCCATGAGAAAAGTTCCATGAGAGAGAAAATACTGGGGTGCTGCCACAGACTTGATTAACTCCTGCTGTGTGACAAATCTTGTCGTGTAGTGGTGAAAAAAAAAGGTGGGTGAGCTCACCTATTCAGTGTACATCAAAAAAGGGCAAACTATATATTGCTAAATGGGGTGCTGAGCAGCCCTGCTTACCTTCTGCTAGGCCCTTGGGAAGGAAAACTCGGGGTCATCCACAGCTCTGGACAGGAGTCAATAACCCAATAACCTGGCTGCCCTTCCATTTCCCAGCTGGGCACCTCCTCATCCACCACCATCACCAAGTTGGAAGGGAGGAATGAAAACAAATGGAAAAACTCAGAAACTGCTCAAAAATTGGAATTCTCCTCCTACAACTGACTTCATTAACCAGCACTTTAACAGAGTCCGGATTCCTTACAAAGACATGACAGTCTTGGATATATTAAAATAAGTCCAGCTGTTCGATTCCTAACAGTGCTTAGAAAACTCACCCAGGTCCAGCTGAGCAAAACACTCTCCTACTTGTTCAGCTTGAGGTACGCTTAGAGGAATGGGGCTGGATTAAAGCAAGTGTTTAAAATAACACATATGAACAATTGGTTTGCTAATTCGGGCTTTTAAAGTTGAAAAGATCCTTTTACAAACTCAGGGAGGACATAACAATTCTGATTTCCAACGGCATCACTAAGTGTAATTGCTGTCAGATATTTATGAATGGTGAATATAGGTGCAGCAGGTAACCTAGATCTTCACTGACTCAAACTATACACCATGAGTAGTAGTTTCAGCCCTCATGCGCTAATAAAAAATCCCATGCTCCATTTGTTTCTGCTCCCCTGTGTCTCCCTTGTAGTAACCCAGGGCAGTGATGGAAAGCAAGCTAATACTCACCCCAGTTTCCTAGGATTCCTTTACAAGACCCTAGAGTAACAGGGCAAGCTCTTAGCGGCATTCCTCATTAGTTATTTGTCCCCACGGGGGATGAAATGAATTTTCATCCTCTTGACTTACAGAGCTGGAGAGCAAGGGCCTTGATCTCTGCTTGGGCATCTGCAGTGCTACCTGCAGCAGAGGGAATGCCACAAAGCCAGAAAGCAGTGGGAATGCAACAGTACATCCTAAAATGGATTAAGAAAGATCATAATGCATCAGAACAAGGGTTTGTCTAGCCCAGTAGCCTCTCGGACAGTGGTCAGAAGCAGATGTTTAGAAAGAACAGAAACAGGGTTTCTGAACAATGACCTTTCCCTGATACGCTCTCTCAGCTTCTGCCTGTCAGCAGTTTAGGCACTTTCTGGGTCTCAGGTTGTATTTTAGTTATCAGTAGATTCATCCTCCCCATTTCTACTCAAAACACAGCAATCTGAGCAGTTTCTGTCATATTTGAGTTACCAGCATGAAAAACTGAGGACTTACTTGTTCCACTATTTCAGGGAATCCAAAAGGACCAAGTTTGCAGGCTGATGTAGCTGATCAGGAATGAAACAAACAAAAGATGCTTATCACTTATCCTGTCAATTTGTTTCCTCTCCATCCTACCAAAGGACCTTTGCTGAGCAGCCACTCATGCTGTTGCCTATGTTCCTCCAAGCCTCTTCCTTCCCCTACAGTGTCTGCTTGCAAGTTCCTGAGGGTAGAGAGCAATGTAGTTGTACTCCGAGGGGTCTAACAAGCTCCTGGTAACTGGAAAATATATTTACTGATAGCCCTGTCTAGTCTATGCTATTAAAGTATGCACAGCTGGCTAAAACTCACCCATATTCTGCTCGGCAATTCACTTGAGATGGTTGACAACCAGCACGTAAATGACAAAGTTACTTTGTTGTAGAGGAAAAGCATGTGGGTACTTAAGATATTGATGAACTGGACTATAAGCGGATTATCACAACGCTATGAGTAGAGACTAATTTCCCAGTAGAAAAAGCCTTTTGAAATACAAGACAAAATGTCAATCCATTTACTAGTCACACATATTTAAAACATTTCTCTTATTTTGCTCCCTGTTACCGACTCTCGGCCTTCAAACAACATGGAACTGAAAAGAATGTCCAGCATTTAAACACCACATAACTTTCAGATGATCTGGATCTCAGAATTTGGAATTTTGGAATTTGGTGGAAAGGTAAACAGTTCATACAGTTCCACAGTCCATCCAAATCCCCTCTGGACTCTAAAAACATAAACACAAAGATTTTCCTTGGAGATGACTGCTTTGGGGCCGGAGGATTTCTCCTGTGGACTGACAGAGTAATCCAGGACCTTCTAGCTATACCTTGAGGGTCTCTGCCAGCCCCTTGTTTTATTTATTTATCCCAGCCACCTGCAAAATTCCCTTTGATTTTTGTGTGACAAAGAGAACATACAGTATGAAACTCTTACTGGAGGGACACCAGTACTTTCAGTTAAAATACAATGGCCAAAAGAAAAAAGAAAACACAACTGGAAGGAAGCCATGGAGAAGCCCTACGCATATTGTAAACACACAGAAGTCTCTCTAAGAAGAGATCTCTTGTTAATGCTTAGTGGAGAACTTGGATGATCTGTCTCTTTGTTGTGCAGATCACAGCTCACCCTCGGCGAATCACCCAAGCTGTGGATTCAGCAGCTCTTAGGGCACATGAGCCCAGTGCCATGCTGTCCGTGAGGCTACGCGTTTGCCTCTCAGACCGGGCTCTACCTTTCCCAAAGCCCTGCTGCTGGGCAAAGAAAATGCCAGGGTCTGAGGGCATGGAGAGCACACAGCTCTGTCATGTCTAACTGCAGTCTCTGCCTGGGGGGAAGGAGACCTGGGAGAACATTCCTGGTGTTAGGACTGGTTCTGTGTTTTAGCAATCCTTATGTTGCCAGGTTCACCGAACTTGGCTGGAACAATACACAGGTTGCCTGTCTAGACATCAATCCATTTCTGGGGTAAAAAAAAAAAAAAAAAAAAAAAAAAAAAAGAGAGAGAAAAAAAAAAGAGGGGGAGAGAGAAGAACGACATTCTTTTAAGCCATTTTCATATCCCAGATCTTCAAACAATGCAATTTCACAGCTGATTTCAGGTCTGGATTTGGTTTTGCCGACAAAAGCAGATATATGATTTTTAAAGCCATGTAAAGGGTCCCACTGAGGCAAAACTCAAACTCCCATGCCTGGCTGCCATCCCAGAGGATTGGGCCCGCCAGCGGAGCAGGTGGTGAGTGGGTCACCCGCGCCTGTGTGACAAACTGTGATAATTGGATTGTTTGGGGAGCGGGGGAGGGATGCGACCGCTGTGTACAAACCTCAGAAGGGAATTAAAAGCAAGCCTGCATCCTGCTTAATAGTGCTCTATAAAAATGCAAAGTGGCTAATGATAAGCAAAGGAAGTTCCATTAAGCCATGCGCCTGGCGCGAAGGGGCATCATTGACCCCGCAAAGGATATTTGCTGGGAACAGTCAGGCAGCAGAAACAGGTGCAGAAATAAAAGCAAACCAACGGCTCGTTTTAAACTCCCAGTCTGCAATGTTAATGAACACGAGGGCCATGGAGAGCCTAAGAGACTAAAGTGGCCAGAGCGTAATTTTTTGTACCCATTAAAGTCACAGGCACGCTCAAAACCCCAGGAAAATCAGGAGATGGCTTGCCTAGCGCTGGCTGTCCATCAGTCCTGCACAGCGGTGCGCCACACTGAGAGCTAGCCGAGGTTATTCGGGGTGGGGTGGGATGGAGGGCAAGGAAGGAGCACGGGGAAAAAGTTCCTCTCAGCCCCAAGCACCCACCAAGCTGCAATGCGGTCAGTGGGGAAAGCACCTCTCGTTGGGCCGATAATGAGCTGTCCTCATTATAAGATTAGATGCCAGAGTGAACAACACCCTCTTAATAATGCACACATCACTATGACAACCATGGAGTTTGATACCCGAGGACAACTTTATTGTGCTTGTGAAATTTCCCTATTTTAAAAACACTATTTATAGTTATCAGACATAGATTCGCCATATCCACCCTCCTCCTCGTCTCTTCGCCTTCCTTGTTTCCAAGGCAGGATCGGCCAAAGTGTTTATGCGCCACTCCTAAGGTTAGCAAACTGCTGTCAAGTAGCAGCGCCAGAGTCTGCTGACACAATTATCCTGCTAGCCCATACATAATTAGTAAAGCTAAGCCCAAACTATATTAATACCAGGATTAATTACGGTGGAAGCATAAACAAGGATATTAATGCTATGAAAGTAGCAGTACGGATATTTGACAGCCCATATGCTTGTCTGTAGGACCACTAGGGATTGTGTTGAATCGGGAGCTGTGCGGTGCCCTGACTGTAATGAGAAATGAGAAAACTGCTGAAAAATTGATGCCGCCTGCAGATTGCACAATCCGCTGAACAGCAGGGGGTCGGCTTCTTACATCTCCCACTCTCGGTACAATATGCTAATTTCTGCATGCATACGAGTGTAAAAGGAAAGAAGAAAAGATTTCACAAAAGGAAAAAAATGCAAATGACAACCACAAAGATCACTGCAGAGAAATCCATGAGCTTTATATGGATTAACTGTGTTGGAGCTAGTGCTTGTCTGAGTTTAACCCTTTCTGTCCTAGACCCTTTGGCAGGTCCTTTTTGTGGTGCAGAGGAATACTTGCAGCTCCTTTGTGGGAAGGGAGGGAGGGAGGGGAGGGCAGCGGGGAGCTGAAAGGATGGAAAGGATCTTTTTTGCTCTCTTCCATGCCTGCACTCCTCTTGCTTTAACACTGACAAGGAGGCAAGGGTCTGGAAGGGGGGAGTAAAGAGATTGAGAGGCGAGTTGAGAAAAGGAGGCTAACCAAATGTTGATAGTATTTGAGAGGAGACCAGTACAGCCCAGGCAGGTCCAGCTTTAACTGGGGGGAGGGGACGACGACTAGCAACAGACCCTCTCAAGTCCTGCAAGAGCTCCTCTAACTCCCTGCGCCCCCCCTCAGAGCTTGACTTTGCAGCCTGTGGCCAGCAAGGTCCTCCTAATAACATGCTACAACATCCTTATCAAGACAACTACCCCATGATTATTTTCTAGCCCTGATTCACCACCTCTTCCTCCCAGGCAAAAGAAGCAGATGTGCTGGCTTGATGACAAGCCCATCACTTTGCTGGAGACAGCCGACGCGCCGGTGGTCCTGTGGTTCCCCGGTGCGCCCAGAACGTGCACCACGCCTGCAGACAAGCGGGCTCCAGCAGCGCCCAGACAATCCTGCTGCCATTTGCATTTGCCTTGCTCCCAGAGAGAGCCTAACTCTGCCCTCCGCCTGTCCCCCTCTGCCACCCATGGCACCTGAGGGAATCACTTCCACTGCAGCTCCAGGGAGCAAACCAGCCCCTCTGCCTTGCACGTAGTGCTGCCAGTGTGGGATAAAACCCATGGGTGTCAAATCTCATATAGATAATGGAGGGGTACTTTGTCGATGCCTGGACCCTTCGGGTGCTGCCAGCGGGGGCCACCCACCTGACGGTTTATGCCCCTCTTGCAGCAGAACAGGAAGGCAAAGAGCCTCTCCTCCCCAGCCTGCAGGGGGGAAATACCTATGTTTCTGCAATAAGACAAATCAAAGCCTTAATTCTTCTCCAATAATTAAAGAGATTACTTGCTCTCTCTTTAGGAGCAGCAGGAGCAGCAGCAGGTGCTGTTATGCATGGTTCAATGTATGCATAATGCAGTTTCTGTATGCAATTGCTGTGTCCAAGCGTGAACAGAAACCTTAGGAAATATTTGTCATTAAAAAGCTGCCACTGGTCCTATGTAATACAGAAAGCGCTCAGCAGAAAGAAGTTGTTTGCTTGTTTTAAATACTTTTGGAAAGAATTTAGCACTTCTGGAAAAAATATTATGGCTCTGGCAGCCCAGAGCACAAAGACTGAAATGCCTGTCTCGTGCCCCGCAAGGAGAGAGATGTGCATCTTCGGAAGCCCCAAGCTGGACAGACACTTGCAGCGAACAGGAGAGGGGGCAGAGGAGAAAAATCTGAAGGCCATCCTTCCCCCTTATCTGAGGCAGAGACTGTGAGAAAGAAGGATGACAAATGTTTTGGGGTTTTTTGTGGCATAAATTTACCAGAGAAACTGGGACAACAACCGATGAACACCCTGCAGATTGGAGTACCTATGTGAATTTTCAACTCACAAGTGGAAAATATTTGTATTCCACTGGAAAGACTCCAATCACTTTCTCAGTGTCCTCGCATGCACTAACAATCTCCCCTCCTCCTCCTCCAAGCCTCTTTTACCCCCAGGACTACTTATATCAATTGCTGATTTTTAAGGGGTTTTTTCCCTGATTTGACTTAATTAATTTGATTTTAGCCTTTGTATCTGTGATTGCTTGTACATGCTCTTCTTCCCCTAAGTATTCTTCCCACCAATTGGTATCAAGTCTTTTCCCTGGTCTGATGTTGGAACCTGTACAAGCAGGTGAGTTCTCACCTGGGAGATCTTCACAGCGGATCCTTCTTCCCCTACAGTTGTATAATGCCTTCTAGATCCTGATTCAGAACATCACCTAACTCAGCAGGTCAGAACGGCTCTGACCCAGGTCAGACATGCAGTGATTGTATCCTGCCTGACACCTTCTGACTCCATAGCCATAGCAGTAATAGCAATAACAGATGAAGAAGAGCAGTTGGCAAACAACGAGGAACATGCTCAAATACTTCTGCTTGCAGCTGAACAGGGGCATTGTTACAAAGAACAGCCATTCCCCTAATATTTGTGCCAGAAAAGTCCCTTTAGGTAGATGTTCAAATAGCAAACAAATAAGTAAATGAAGAATGAGTTGTTGTTGAGCAGTAACCATTTGGAACATTTGAATGCAAATAATTCAACGAAAACAATGAATATTTGAAAACAACTTTTCTACTGTATTAGTTCAGCTCTGCCATTACAATAACCATCCTGAAGTTACACGGGAAGTCTAGGGGGGCACTAAAATTTCTTCTTTTTCTATCGCTCTGTTTGCACCAGCCTGACAGCCTAAGAAAAAAATGAATTATGAGCTTCAACCTTGTTGGAGTTAAAAGGTGTTTGGGGACAGGGGGAACCAGTGTGTTTATAGCAGAAAGGCTGTCCCCCTGCATGATAGAGTAGCACAAGAAGACACTGTTAGGAATATCACAGGAGGAAAACTCCACAACTCAGGTGAGAGAATGTCATGTTGGTAGTAATTCAGAGCTGCTATGTTTCAGGAACGAGCTGCCCACTCCTGAAACCCCTCTATCCAAAGCTATTAGCTGGAGCCAGCCAGCTGGAGAAAACGAGGAGAATAGGGAGAGCAGATAAAACCACCCCAGTCAAATGGGGCAAGTGAGAAGGCTGCTGGTCCAGGCACCCCTGCAGCAGCTGTGGGGCACACGGCCACACAAGGCACTGGCACCCAGGGGCACGCGGGTGCTGTGGGGGGTACAGCACACTGCCACATAGCATCGCCCAGGCAGCACGGCAGCGCCTGTGCCAAATTCTTCACAATTAGTCAAACTACGTCAGATTAAACCAGCTCATTAAAGTGGCCTCTTGGATTTATAATGAAGGCTTCTCCTTTATATAAGCTGGACTGGTACCCCTGGACTATACACACCTTTGATTTGAAACAGAAACAATGCCTAATTCTGCTAGTCTGCATTGGCATGGCTGATGAGCCCTTTAATTTTGATTCCCACTGCAATTTAACATTATGGTGGAAAATTTCGGTTTAAATAATTTTTACCCTTCTTCCCTCTGTTTTTTTGCATCTCTGCATCATCTCTGGGTAAAATTGTTTACACTGTAAAACCAGCCCTGCCTTTTTTTTATTATTTGAGCCTGGATCAGGTCACTGATACAGTCAAAAGCCCAGAGGCACAAGCAATCAGATCAGCTTTGCTGAAGGAGAAGCAGAGAGGCAGGGACAGAAGCCCTCACATCAGGATCGTCACTGAGAAGAAAGTAAGGGGAGCCACACACCAACAGAGTCTTCTAGAAGCACCAAATGCTGTTTCCACCAGGGAAAGTAGTGTTTTGGAATCTATGGCAGGGCAATGCAGGACATAGTTTCATCAGGGCACGTCCATTTGAATTTGTGCTGAGCTCAGGAGGCCCAGGTGAGTTTGCATAATTAACAACCTGACCTTGCAACCTGAATGCAAATGCAGTTCCCAGTGAAGTCAACAGGAGACTGCTGTGTGTGAAGAAACCAAGGCTTGTATGAGTTTCATATATGGCAGTGATGAATTCAGCCATAAAGCTACTCATATGGGGGCAGTATTTTATTTATTATTTTTTTTTAAGAACTTGTAAGGAATTCATAGTGGCAGCGAAGTACAGAAAGGCAGCGATGATTCCCCCAACAACACCTTGCTGCTGGTGCAAAAGCCCCCACATAAATTAAGCTTCGCAGAGCACTTATGCTGCCACAAGCCCCACTGATGACTTCGAAGAGGGCGACTGCTAAGGAGAAAAATAGTGAGGCGACGGCAAGATCCCCTTCCGGAGGCTGTGACAAACAATTTGAACCATGTGGAGACACATGAGCCCTACCTCAGATGTGCTAATGCTCTGGCTCCTGTCCAGGGAAGCCATCACACCATCGAGCCGAGCCTCCCCTCCCTCTTGCCCGGAAAGTTGTGTAGTGCCACTGCGCGCGCTGTCAGACAGATGCCCCTCGCCGCTCCAGCCCAGGGGAGCCCTGCACGGCACGGGGACGCATAGATGTGCACAATATGCTTCTGCCTGTCACTTGGCTGTGGCAGTGCTTTGAGTTGTGGTGGTTTTTTTCTGGATAAAAGGGGCTGCGTGAACATAAGTCCTGATTGCTACCCCGGGTTGCGTGCAAGCCCTCTGAGCGGGACTGATCTATCGCGGTGGGCAGTTCTCTGTCTGATGTGACCTGAAGTAATTAAAAGTGGCCCAGCAGGCTGGTGTCTCCCTCCCCCACCTCCCCTCTCGCTCTGTTTGCTGGCATTTACCCAAAACAACAGTGACTGATGGCTCCGAGAGGGCTGTCGCTGCTTTCCCTGCCATGATACGGCCATTGATCCGGCAGCATCTGCCAACTTATCAGCACTTACTTTAATGCCCTGCCTCAGGTTTGATGGGGGGGTGTGTGTGTGTGTCCCATCTTGTCCCCCCCAGTGATAATTGCTACAAAGAAGAACTCCTTTGTGAGCAGCCTGATGAGATCCAATTACCACCGTGTCAGTATTCAGCCTTGGGAATGCTGATGGCCACAGACTGACCTCAACAGAGGATGCTCAGCCCTCTGTCGGGGGGGAGGGCTGAGGGCAGAGTGGACGGGCATCATTGAGCTCCACCAGTGACTGCACCTCTGTCTCAGGTCCATCACTAGGAACCTGCCTCAATGTTAATTCACAGTACAACCCTAAATAAAGGAACCTGTTGTGTGTTTCTTCTTCTTTCTCCCCATCTCTCCCCACCTACAAGGCATGAGGAAGAACCACATCAACCACCAACGTGGAGTTATATTCTGGAACTGAAATAATTGCACTAAAAGTCTATTATCATTAGAGCCTGGATGTGGTCTTTTGGCAAAGCATGAATGAACTCTAAAGCATGAAGCATCTGCTGTAGCTTCAGAGATGTGAAGTGGGTGTGCCCTGGGTCAGCCCAGGGTGTGCAAGCCAGAGTAAGCAACTCTCTGTGAACTTCCCCAGCAGCAAAGCAATCTTCACACCACCATTGATACACTGCTTTTCATGCAGCAGGTTCATCAGAAATGAAGCCTTAGATCTGCAAGTTACATGAACAGTACGAAAAACTTGGCATGAATTGGCCTGGCTCCAAAGGACCCAATACAGCTCCATGGGAATCATTGCAGCTTCTGTGTACCAAGAGCACCTGGGGGATGCAGGAACCACAGACAACAGCAGTAGGGATGTCAGCCTGCTTTCAACAGCGTCCAAGAATACCGTTTTCCCTCTTTTCCCTGTTAAAGCATGATATAACTATAACTTCCCACAAATAATGAATATTTTACCATGGTTTTTCATTTAGTACTGGGCCAGACTAACCAGAAACCTCATAACGCTTTCTGCTTTCCTTTTTTTCTTCCTATTTTTTTTTTTCTCTTGGCTTCTATTGTCCCATGGAAGTGTGCACATACAAAGCAAAGTGATACCTCTTTCAGGTCATGTAGGTACATGGGTGACTGCTCCACCAGGCACCTCGCTGGACACTTGCACATCCTGGGATGCAACCTGCAGACTCGCTGACAGGCTAACCCTCTTCCATGTGGCAGCATGCCAGCCTGCCCAAACTGAGCTGGCACACTGCCACATACTCACCACTGGTAATTGCATCCATGAGCTCCTCTGCCCTAGGGAGAGGGAATTACTTTTACCTCTCACTAAACACCTAAAAAACTCTTCTGGTCCAGGTCTTTCATGGCTCACTTTCCACTCATCCATATGATCAGCCTATCATCTTCAGCTGAAAACATCTGACCTTTCTGACCACAGGCATTAAAGTATCATCAGCCCGATATTCAACCATCTTGAGAGCACCTTAAACATCCTGGGATTTGCAAGGAATATTGCAACACCAGTTTGTTGTCTTTAGGAAGCTCCTTTTTTTCAGCAGGGAGGAGGCTCGAGGTGCTCGGCACTGTCTCCTCTGCTGCTTTTGGCCCTCCCTCCCTGCCCCATGGTGCAGTACAGAGCAGAGGGAAGGAGGCAAGGACACATTTGGCTGCCATGCTTCAGCCTTGCTGGGGGTTTTCACTGAGCACCACGTGCAGCAGCACCAGATGCACCCGGGAGCCACATGTGGCCCATCAAATGCACGTTCGCCAGCCAGCACCGCAGCTCCTGTTGAAAGGAAGCCCCAGCCATGCCATTTTATCTCGGGCCTAAGAGCACCCCATGAAACCTGAAACTCACATTTCACCCAGAAGCAGCACTGCTGCTGCTGAGGCAGCGGAGGCAGGCTCAGGGCCAGGGGCTGTGGTGGCCCCGCAGGCACCCTGCTGGCCCCAGCCCAGCAGACCCGACTGTGGCTCACCGCCTGGGGCCAGCGAGCAGGCTGAGCACCAGGGAGCTGGAAAGGCAGACTGCTCTTCGAGGACGGCATGGAGGTTTTGTGCAGCAAGCAGGACTCCCAACCAGCACCACCCTATGATGAGCTTTTTGATGAAAATTTGAATTTTGAAACAAATATATAGAGGCATATAGACAAGATGCAGGAGACAAATGGATTTTCTTGCCCATTTTTGCTGCAAGATAACGAGACATGAAAAAGCCTTTCCTCTGCTTGTGGGTTAGGGTTTTTTTATCCAAATGTCAGGATGGTCCAACCCGCTGCCATGCCAGCAGGACTTTTGAACATCTAATAAACACTGTGCTGTCAGGTTCTTCAATCTTCAGTCCAAGCATTGACCAAAATTTGTCAAATCTTTATGACCGCTTACTCCTCACAGTGTGTTTTGGCTCTTAGACCCAGCTGACCCACATGCAGACAGCCACCAAAAGCGGTGGAAGGCCCTGCCCTTAGCCCAGTGTCTGTCTTGCCTCCCTTCTGCTAGCACGTGAGGCAGCGAGGTCAGCTGGAGCAGGGACCTAATCCACATGGACACTGCTCCTACCAAAAAAGTAGAGATGGTTTTCCATCCAGATCAGTCCTCTCCTCGGGTGGGCTGCACAGCCACCCTTATGCCGCTCTCAGCTGGCTGCCAAAGTGCACAGCCCCTCCCTCAGCTGTCGGGGCGAAGTACACCATAGCATCCGCACCAGTCTCAGTGTCACTCTCACAAAGGAAAACGCCACATGCCAGGAAATTAAATTAGAGCGAGCAGCTTGACAGCATCATTTCTTCCTCATCCCAAATGAATGTTGCTATAGAGGCACAGGGACAGGGACAGGGCAGCAAAATCTGCCACATGCCCAGACTGGAGAAGGGGAAGCAAGGACCTTTTATAGAAATCTAGGCCTACTAACCTAAATATTTCCTTTTTTAATTACCACCCTTTCAGAATCTAACCACTCAAGTGGTAAATGTGTGTGTTAGGATTACTTGTGTGATCCCTTTATTTAGGGAACACCAGTGTCCAAAGATGGTATCACTTTCACCTGTAGAAAATCCTGTTGCTGGGGCAGAGGCTGCATTTTTTATAAAGTTCCCAAAGACTATTTGGAGACATCCCCAGTCCGGTGAGATTACAAGGAAACACTTTGTTCAGAGCCGCAAGAAGAACTCTTGCTGCCTCCCAAAACAACAGGGTAATAATGAATAGCAAATGTGGGTCAGATGCTCAGCTAAGAAGAACGGGCATCACTTGTCAGTCCTCAGCAGAGCTCAGGTGGCTTACACCAGCAAAGAACCAGGGTTTCTCTCTCTACCTGAGGATATCTATAGAGGATTCCTTATTTGCTGGGGTGGCATGAAGTTGTTATTGCCACGAATTTGGGATGCCTGCTCCACTCATGACTAACGAGGCCACAAGTGAGTCATATTAGTAACCCTGGCATGACTGACACTTGGATTTTTACTGTGCCACACCACTGCCTCTTGTTTATGCCAAAGGATTTACAGGCACAAACCCTAACTCTGAGACTTTAATAAAGTCTGCTTTCTTAATCCCTCTCCCTATACTGCTAATTTGCCCTAGCAGAGACCTAGGAGGGAAAAGAAATACAAATGGTGCATTTTAAAATGTCTAAGCAACTCCCTAAAACAGCAGTTCTGTCAGTCAGTGTCATAACTTTAAAATCTTGTTTTTCCAATCTGCCACGGTTGGAAACACTTGCTGTATTCCTCTGGAAAGGAGGATATCTCAGCCATCCGGTAACAGAAAGCCTTCCTTTCAAGCACTCATAATGATATATATTGATATTTGCTTCTTACAGCTGTCACTGTTTGGGGAACTAAATATTGTAAATACAGCAAAACCAGCCAGCAGACTAATTGATTGATTGGATGGTTGATTTTTGAGTGGAAACTGGATTTTGTATTTGAAAAGGAAATTTTTGCTGTTGGTCAATGTGGAGAAGCTTAAAGGAAATTGGATAAGGTATGAAATCTCAGATATATGTTCTCATTTACAAATAGATAAATTTCTTCTAATTTGAGTTGAGACTTCCAGCTACGTAATCCCAGGGGAATTCACAGCCTAGAAGTTGTTGTCGAGGAAAATTCTGCGTAAGCTACCAAGGCCAAAGACTGAAGTGATCAAAGATGAAAGTTAGATTAAGTGCAATTTAGCACCCGCTTTGGCAGCTTACCACATGGGTATATGATCACCTCATAGGGTATAAATATATGCATGTATGTGTATTAAACAACAGATATAAATCTGAGAACAAATTCACTTTACTATTTCAAAGCTTGGCTCTACAGGAAAATTACACTGCTATAAACCAAAGTGTGAATCTAAACTCATGCAACTACTTGGGCACCGTCCTCTGTGAATATCCTTACTCTGGAGCTGCCCGTGTACTGCGGTGCAAGCAGATGGTTAAGATTTTCCACCGCAGTCAGTTTCTAACTCTCTACCTCAGCTGTAAAAGACAGCTTAAGTGATCTAAACCACAGACACAAAACATCTATTTATTTACACTGGCTGCTTCATTTCCACCACTACATGGAGTTAGTTAAGGCTGAATTGAAAAAGGAACCACTGGTATCTATGGAGATAGTTCAATAAATATATATTGCACCCACAGCCACAAACAAACTTGTTTTCACTCGGGAGATGAATGTGCCCAGGCGAGTGGGTCTAAGAACAGTCTTGACATTTTCATTATGTTGAATAAAGGGAGAAGCTCAAGAGAGAGGTCAAAAAGCCTGGGGAGGTGGAAGCCATATAAAAGCTGCTTCCAACTGTGTGTAAAATGGTTAGTGACTCCAGTGTCCTAAGTTGGACACCAAGTTGGCAGTGTAGGCGCTTCTGCATGCCAGTTTCTCATGGGGCAAAGGACAGCTTTCCTTGAATTGCCAAGCCTGCTCCAGTGATCAGGTATTACTGAAGAGGTGACAGGCACTGGGACTGGCAGGGCTGGTTTGTTTTCAAGGTATTAGAGGTATTATATTCAGTTCCCAGTTAGTGACAACTGCTTGGACTTAGATCCTCATGAGGCTCTTACTCTTGTATATTATTTACAGCGTACTTCTTTTCCAGGGGCAAATGTCTAAAGATTTTGTAGTTGGCTTTTTTTTTGTACAGAAACAGCTCTAGCATATAGAATAATCTCAGTGAAGTGGATGGAAATGGAGGCAGGAAGGGTCGGAAGAGCAGCTAGGAAAATATCAAATTTAGCTAATAATAAAACAAAGTGTCCAGACGATTTCTTTTCTTTCTTTCACTGGTGACTTTTGCCAACAGTTAAATATCAAAAAGGAGACAGACCAAAACCTGTGACATGAACAGTTCCTCCCTGCTCCTCTACTAAACTTCAGGGAAGTTCAGCTCCAAACTTATTTAGCTTTCTCCTGTTTGATATTAAATGAAAAATCCTAGCATTCACCAATGATTACATTCCTCAGCAAATCCATCTGCTGCTGTGCTGTTTCCATGGAAGTTGAGCTCATCAACTTTCTCACTAGTTTGATGCCCATGCATGAGTTCAGCCAACTTGAAGGCATACCTGAGAAACCATAAGGCCCCTTTCTTTTGTAGCTTGATACCTGCACCCTACACAGCTCACTGCAAGGCTGAATCCCAAATCAGTAACTTCAGCTAGAGAAGAACAGCTGTGCCAAGGCAGAAAGAGTTTAGCTAAGGAACCTGTCCTTCATTAACATGCAAGCCCATCATGAATTTAGGAACGAAATTCTAAATCTGTACACTTCCCACCCACTCTCATTACCAAGAAAGGACAAAAGTCTCAAGATGCCAAAAAACTGATGTGGGCCGTCCCTCCCCAGGTTTGTTTATTGGGTGTTTTGGGGAATGGTCAGCCTGCTGTCCTGTACCCCCACGCTGCTCCACTAAGACCCCTCTGGAGCTCGCTTCCTCCTCAATTTTGTCAGCATAATTGCACATGAAAGGGCTCTCTAACCCAACTGTTGAAGTTATGAGAGCTACAAAAATAAATGCAGTGCTGGAAGTGTTGAGGCTGACCCAGATTACGGTGACAGAACTGGGTTAGGGAGCACCTCCAACCTGCAGTTATGCTGGCAGATACAAAGTGGGAATAATGTTTAGCAGCATGGAAAAGGGCAGCTGGGGCACGGGGTGCTCTGAAACTGGGTTCAGCTGAGGCCAGAGGAGCGCATTAACCCTTGCTTTAAACAGCACCTGCTGTGGAGGGAGCATCCCATTTCTTTGCTCTGTGATGAACTCTCCCCTATGGTACGAGCATTCAGGAGGCTTTTCAGTGATGACGGCAGCGAAGCTAAAAGAAGCAATGAAGAGAAAAAGGGACAGGGTGAGAAGCTGGTCAGAGGTGAAGGTTGTCCTTGCTTTAGGGTCTAGTCAAAAGACTCTAAATTACATACATGTAAAAGAAAAGCCCTCTTCTTTTTCCAAAACTTTAGAAGGGGATGGGTTTTTTTTCAAACCAACAGAAGCTCCAGGCTAGAGATGAACTCTGCCATCTCAGCGAACACCTCTGAACTGAAGTCCATCCCTCACTCAACGTTAGTGTTTCCCCCTCTCCTAGCACTTGCTACAGCAGCCACTTGAGTCAGTGAATGCCAGACCCTTCCGCGTCTCTGCAACCTGACTCTGGTCACATGTTAGAAAAGATTGTTGCAGATAGGAACAGTTACTACAGAGAAAATAAGGTTCCAGTTTCTTGGAAACCTTCTGTGGCAGGTTGTTAACCAAATGGTATTAGAAGTAAACATTTTTTCACAGAATGGAGAAATGGGCAAAGCCTCTGCACTTCTCACTTGGGTGAAGCTGGGTGAAGACCAGGAAAACGGGGAGTGGAAAGTAATGAGCCATCCACCAAGGTAAAACGGTATGTCTTTTTAGAGAGAGGCCATATGTCAGATCCATCCCAGAAGGTGAAGCTTAGTAGGAGAGGAAGACATGACATGCAAGAAGAGGCGGAAAGGCTAGCTCTGTTTTTCAAGACTACCTGGTGCTTTCCTGGCAAGGTGCCTCTGGTGAGAGAAGTGTCTTGCTCAGACATCTCCATTCCAGGGAAGTCACCACAAGCAGGCTATGTGGCCAGAAAAAGTCTTCCTCAGCACTGGAATAGTATTAAGACATGATATCAAGGGGAAGCTATTTGCATTTGGTAAACAAGTTGTATGACCTCTCTGTTGTTCCTCATGAATAACATCTATATACGGTGATACAAAGCACTCCTTTAATAGAAATGTGAGACCACTTTGAGGGTGTTGGTTTTGCAGTAACCCCTGGAGAGACTGGGCTCTGGGTCATATCGCAACAGGGCCACTACCCTGTGACTGATTAAAAGCACCTCTTATTCCTAGCAGCACTCCCTCACATCTGAACTTTACGATTCAGGTAATGAGACCAAGGTGATCAGAGATATTACCAGACATCATGTCTAGCTGGAAAATGGGAAGCCGAGTGCAAACGTAAACACCTCCCTTAAGTAAGTTTTGTCTGTGAGCTTAGTGAAAGGACTGAAGTGCAAGGGAAAGAGAGTCATTCTCATTTCCAGTAATATTTTATTGATTTACTTCACATAATGCAGTTCAATAACTCATCCCCCAAACAGATGAAACTTCAGCTCCATATAAATAGGTATTAATCTCAAATAAATTACTGACGAGTCTTAATTAAGCAGTAAGATGGAACTGCCCATACAGTCGGACTGATTAATGGCACACCTTGGACGTGCACTGAGGCATAGGGAGGCGCAGGGCAAAATAAAGTGCTTCCAGTCCACCCATGGCATGAAATTAATCAGCAGAACGGCAACTCTAAACCCACCCTCAGGGTATTGGCACAGTCAAGAGCTTGACTGTTGCTCCAGCCATGACCATGCAACTTCCAACTGTTCGTTTAAAAGAAAATATTGCAGAAAACAAGTCCCTCAGATTCTTCCAAAGCAGCAGGCCATGTGATTGCATCGCTGTATGCATCTTTCTTATGAATCCAAATAAAACATGCCAGTAAGAGCAGCAGAAGCATGGGAGGTGCATAATGCAAGAAACTCACCAAGTAGAGCGACGCCTTTGCAAGTCCCTGGAATACGCCGTGTTCTTCAGTGCAAGCCGAAAACAATTCTGCACATTTCAGAGGGCATCGTTCTGATTTTGTTTATGGCGCTGTAAATTAGGAGGGACTCCATGGAGGTCAAGAGAACTAAAGGAGTGTGAAATTGATGCAAGGGAGAGAAGAGGGGGAAAAAAACTCCGTATGTTTCTCTCCTTGCACACTAGCATCAGAGCCTGCTTCCTGGTTTATCAAAGCATGCTATAGCCCTTTCTATTTCCTGCTAGAAAAGTAGACTATTAGCATACAGCTGCATCTTTTAGGAGAGCAACACAGAGACAACTGGAGTTTTGGTGGAGTGTTTTTCTGTTGGGGTTTTTCTGTGGGTTTTTTTTTTTCCCACACAGGCAATATAAAACACACAGAAGAAGGAGACACAACAAAGCAGGTTCTCAGCTACTGTAATTCAGTGCAGCTTCATTGTAGTCAGTGGAATTATACTGATTTACAGTAGATGGTTAATTTACATCAGTCTCCCCCATTCCTCTCTCCCCCTGGGTCCAGAGAGGTTGAAAGCAAGCACTGAAGAGAAAACAATGTGTAAGGCCAAAGAAATTCAAGTGGCAGAGAACCTTGCAGAATGAGAATGCACCAATATTTAACAATGCAAAGGCTGTGTGCCAGAGAGGGAAAAGGGGGACAGAGGACATTCCCAGGAAACTAGGAAAAGTTTCCAGTGGAAAAGGCATTGCAGCTGAACGGTCCTGAATTGCTGGCATCACCTCTGAGCCTCTTCTGAGAAGAGGGAAAAGTACCTTTAAGTGAGTAAATGAGGGACTCCCACCATACTCTACACACTGAGATTAGGGATTCATAATTATGGGACCTCACTGGATTACACATTCCCATTCACTCCTACTCAGGATCTTTCTAGTCTCCTGTATCCTGGGGCTCTGCATGCCTCCATCGCTACTGTTCTCCCTCTGCCTCACTGGGATCCCTCAAGACCACAAGACCTGCCTGGCATCTCCTTTTGGTTTTTTTCTCCTTTCCTCCTATGTCCCTTCATCACTGATTTTGTGAGCTTTGCTTTCATTAAGGTGGGAGGTAGGTGAAGAAATAAGCCATTGGCCATTGATTATTAGCACTAAGGGCTTCAGCCACAAGGATAACTGTTGTTGCTGATTAAAATACTGACTGTGGCTAACAAATCACTTTCTAGCTTAATAGTACTCTTCCTGCATGCTCTATTCATCCTTCCAATCCAAATGGAAAAGTCCAGAGCAAGCTAGAAGCTTTGACAGCGAAAATCAGACCTTTTACAGGACTGTCACAAACAAAGCATTTGTCTGGAACAATTTCTCTGAATCAAATTAATATGGTAGGTTGTTACCTGGGGCAGCAGAAGACCAACCAGGTCAGTTCTTCTATCATGGCCTGCTACAATACAATGTGCAATAAGCTCTGGCTGAGGTGAAGCAGGCAGGCAGAAGTCAGCAACCTCTTCAGCCACCTCCACTGAATCCAACTGACAGCGTGAGTCAGCTGGTCTTGAACACGTCAGGATGCCCTGCTAATTTTCCTCCAGACTTCAGCACTTGGCATTTTTCATCCAAACACCAGAATAACAGGCTGCATATTAGAACTCTTTTTACTTTCACGATTCACTCTGCACTTCAGCTGCCCTCTGTGCACACATGTACAGACACACACACACACACACACACATCTGAGCTACTGGCAGCCCAGCTATATCCATCCCAGCAAAGCCCTCTAGGGCAGATGTAAGTAATGCCAACCAAAAGTGTTTTGGGTAGTGCACCTTTTAGTCTGGTTCACTGATGTAAATGAACTCTGGAAGGGAAGAAAAAATGTTTGTTTTTATGCTTGATGTTGGTTTAACTGCAGCTGCCATAAAAATATAGCTGGAAATGTCACAGCAGAATCACACCCTGACTGACAATGAAATACCAGCCAACGTTTCTAGCATAAATCTTGCATAAAGAAAGTACCAAGGTTTAATTTCTAGGGCAAAGGGAAGTGGGCAGACCCAACAGACAAGAACTTACAAGAAAAGAAAGAAGAAAGACACTTTAGGAGAAAACAATTCTATTATTAACTAGATATTAATTCATATACATTAGCAGATAGTGCTGCATCCCATTAGCAGTCACTCTTAAAACAGTAAGAATTTTTCTGTCTAAGGCCTCTGGATAAAGCTGCCAATTGTTGAATGCAAAAAGCTCCAATGAAAATATTTAGTTTTGGCAGAGACAAGGCCACCTACGAGGCTTTCCATTTCCCTTTTTTCTCCTCCTTCTCCCTCTCCCAACCCCCTTGCAGCCATTAATTTACTAGCAGCAGCTGTGATTGTCTGAGATATGCAGAGAAGCGTAAGACCATCCTGTGCCTCATGCCAATGCTGTTAGTTCAGGAATATTACAGGATTATTTTTTAAGATGTTCCTCCTGTTGTATGCAAGGCTGGAATTGAAAAAAAGGAATTTAAGAGGATTTGCATGCAGTGTGTTTGTTATTCATTTTGTTGTTGCCACAGCATGTGGGATTTGTGTGCATTTAAGATATCAACTTAACTATGTTCCCTTCACTTCATTACTTGTGTTTGCCAGCTGATGGGATGCCAAGGTGAAGTAACTGAATCAAAGAAGATTTAACGTAAATACCATTTATAATATGGGGCAAACAATGTCATACTAGCGAGGTGGCTAGAGAAGGGGGAGAGGAGGGGAGGAAAAGGGGTATCATGTGCTGTTTGAATAGAGGGTGCGTCTCCAAAAGACTAATGAGAGGAGAAACCAGCTGTCCTGACAAAAATCATCTCAAATGCTGCCAGAGGCTTCTGTTGTCATCAGTCCCTTCTTTCAAATGTCTTTTACTGTGTTCTGAAAGGCATTCCAATCATTAGTTATCCTTAGGAAGAGAACTACAAATAACTACTGCATTGTGCCGTAGATTGGTTTTCTCCCATTTACACTGTTTCTTTACCAGATAGGCCTTATCAGATTTTGCCTTTCATCTTCTCACTCTCAGATTTTTTCTTTACAGGTACCAAGAAGGTAAAGACTAAAAAGTAGATGCTTGGTGTATAAGCACTGGCTACATACTCTGTGCCCTACCTTCTTTTTTTTGAGAGCCCTATACAGTTAGGTGATGTGTTATTCACACGGTAGAGCTTTGCCAAGGGGCAAGTATGTGACATTACCCGTACTGTTTTCTAGTTGGGAAGATAAAATCTGCTGTCACACATCTATCTAAAATTTCACGTCTTGAGGAGAGGGACAGTAATCAGTAGTAAATGTTTTAGAGAAAGGAATGAGACATCCTGTTCTTGAAAATAATGAAATAACTTGGACCTTGAAGAACAGATTTCTATCAGGAATTCCCACTACCTGCACTTCAGGCACTTCAAGGCTAGGGTCACTTATTTTCACTCTTTTAAACAACCAAACAGTATTTTGTCTAGGGGATACACTCCTGTGGAGAATTTAGAAAAAATATCTCTTTATACCTACCTTTCTCCTCCATCCAGATTTTGGAAATGAGAATATTTATTAACAGTGGGAAATTGGAAAAGATATGGCCCAGTGAAGGGGAAAAGTCATTGTTACTCATTGCAGAAACCTTTTTCTAACAACAGCTTCAAAACTCATGAACCTGCCAAGGCAGCCTTCGTTGGAAAGGAACCAGGGCTGCTGGGATCAGATAAATGTCACGTGAAGTGGCTGAGTTACCATGCAAAAGCCTGATTTCAAAATGGCTCACTCGGTGTCCTCTGAGCCTGGCTGCTTTCTGATGAGCTGCCCATAAATATGTGTTTACGCTTTAAATGGCATCAGGAAATCAAGATAGGGGGGTAGCATGGAGGCTGAGCAAGGAGGAGATGGATGCAGCCCTCCCAAGTGCTCAGCCGGTGTCTCAACCACAAGGGATACCCCGTCCCCAAGACCCCTTTGAGCAGCACATGCCACCTGATAGCCCCAGCTGTCACCGTGCCAGCATGCCACCCGGCTGTGCCCAGACTGCATCTGTGCCCCTAGCACGTGCCAGCCTACCTGCCTCTCTGCTGGCAAGAGTAACGACGGCAGGGAAAACGGGGGCAGCGGGGCTTTGGCACATATTAGGAATCAAACCACACAACCAGGATCCCTGGAATGTTTGTATGTTGGTTGCTAGCAAATGTTTGAGCCCCAGCAGTAACACAGGCACAGCTGCTGTCGCCCACACTACTCAGAGTAATGTAGGACGTGACACAATCACACCTTTGCTCTTCTCTGAGGCTTTTGCTCATCACTTTTGAGTCACACCCCAGGGGCATCAGGCAAGATGTTAGGAGACCTGACAGTACATGGCTTGAGACAGGTCATTCCACTTCTGTGCCTCTGTTTCTCAAGGTTTTACAGCCCTAATAATTATTCCTACGTTATCATCGAATCTTTTTGTTCTTCTGTTTACAGTACATCTTACAAGGATGCTGTGTACTGCTCTCATGTAGTTTTACTTTTTTACCCTCCGTTGTTTACAAAACCCCACTTAAAAGGCTGAAAATAAAATTTCTTTATTGATTTCTTTTCTTTTTCCATTTGGCAAACATCGATTTTTTTTCCTTGTGTTTTTAATGGGGCTTGAAATTAACATGAATCTGTTTGTTCAGATCCCTGTTTGAATTAGTGCAGTTTTAGTAATAAAGTTAGGTAGCTGTTACCTTGGAAACAGAGCTCTGTTTTAGCAAACACTTTAACAAACATTAGGGCCTACAGAAACAGAAGTAGTAAAACAGGATTCCTCAATAAGAGATTGGTGGATGTTGGCATCAGCCAGTACCTTCAGCCCAGAACACGCTGCCTGCCTGATGGCGATCGCATAAAAAGTGTGTTAATTCAGGGGCTTTGGCTCTTTCACAACGTTGAGTTTTTGCAAGTGCTTCTTTTCCCTTTTCATCGAGCAGTGCCATGTTGTCAGTCAGCATTAAGGACTCGCTGCTTTTCACTATCCCTTAATTGTCAAGCTAACCTGAACTGCTTGGCTTAGCTGTGTGATCCTGTAAAGGTGCAGGTGTACTGTGTGTACCTCTGAATCCACAGTAGTATAACATCCAAGGTACTAGGCAAGATTGTTACGGCAGGATGGCCACAGGGAGCTGACAATTACTTGCAGGGATATACTATGCTGCTACAAATACGCTGGTTTGAACAGTAGCCCACATACTCAGTGATGTATTAGGCCTTATCTTCTGCAGAAGTGCAGGAGAGAGCCTCAAGACAAAAACACTGAAATGTATGTGACAGTTCAGAGAGTGGTGGTACAAACACAGAGACACAATATGCCCCACAGCTGAAATTGGAAAGCAATTGTCCAGATACAGCAGCTTCACTGGACAGAATGAGACAGAACAGACTGAGTCAGCTGTGTTAAGCTTTATCATCTGAAAATTGCTATTTACACCGGTTAGGTAAGGTTCATTTTCCTCTGTTTCTTTCCAGTAACATCCACTTAGTGCACCAGGGTAGGACCACTCCCCTCCCCTTTCTACCCACCCCCCACCCCCCCACCCCCCCGAAAGAGGAAGTGTTTAACAAAGACCAAAAAAACCTCTGGAACAGCAGAATTGTTTCAACACCTCCTTGAAAAGCACAATTTGTGTACGCTCAACTTTCTTTGACCATGAGGCTAAAGGTGTCTCAGCAGCGCTTGCTCAGATTCCAATTAAAAATAAATAAAAATAAAATGCTGAAGGAGAGATGACATGCTGTTCTGCTGAGGTCTGTTGTTTTTTGATTGTTTCTGGCTTCCAATATCACCTTCAAAAATCAAAACTTGTAGCTGTGTGAAATGCCAACTGGCTGGTTACTTGTTTAGCTATGTGTATCTTTTGTGGACGGGCAGCAGAACAATGAAGAAGGAAGGATAATGCTTAGCGTAACCTCAGCATTAACGCATACAGCATAACAGATGAGTAGCCACTGCATTTGAAGAGCAGTTCATGAAGCAAAGTAGAAATGATGTGTGCGCAGGATATAATTACAGCAGTAATGTAATAACATTCCATGTTAGATTATTAGGGGTCTATTCTGCCCTTGACATGCCTACATAACTCCCATTAATGTTAATTGAGGTTATGCACGTGAATCAGCAGCTGAGCAAATCACTAAATTAATTACATGTAAAGTACCTGTTCCATTTTTTTAAAATCCACCGATACATTTGGTCAGTGCAAATGCTTATAGTCCAGGAATGAACTACGACAGGGTGGAGGAGAAAGGATGTGGAAAAGACTGCGCAGATTTAAAAACCCCATTAAACAAAATTAAGTTTTGACAAATAGGCAAGGGATAGTGGGACTATTAATTCCTGGACAGGGCTGCCTGTACCTTCCTCAGAAACCCCGGGGCTCTGTTTGAATAAGCTAGGAGAGACTCTTGCTTTTCTGTAGCACCTCCTGCAGAGGAGGTTATCTGGAGCTTTCATAAACAAAGGTGTTAAATACTGGCTCTGCAGGCAAAGGTGGCACCTATTGTGAGTGCGGCCATAAGAGCAACGACAGGCTTGGATAAGGCACACAGCTACTATTATTTTTCTGCTTGGCAATTGCAACCCCCATTTTCTGTCCAGGAACGCTTTGATCAAGCAGATGCGATGACAAGGACCAGTGTGATGACAAAGTCTTTGCATATGGTGGGAGAAGTTTGGGCTTCAAATTCAAAGCGTGTGTTTCACTGAAGGGTCTCATTCTGCAAACACTTATCCTGCAGTCTGAAGGGTGGAGATTGTCGTGCAAGAAACTGAATCAACCTTTTCTAACTCTTTGTTTCATTTTTTAGTTCGGGCACCAGGAGCTCTTAAGCTCTCAGTGCTCCTGAGCTGCTACAACAGGGTGCAAAGAACAGAGGGTACTTCCTTGAGAAAGGAAGGGGGCAGTGCGTACCCTCCATCACCTGCACCTCTAACGTTGCCTCCTTCTGATGCTATAATTAGAGCAGAGCTGGGTTGTCAGCCCTTTCCACAGCAGGAACCCCCTGGAATCCCCTTCTCAGCTGGGCAGGATCTGGAAGGGATTCCCCCACCCATTTAGCAACCTGAGAAGGCCCGGATGGCCATAAAACCCTGGCACCTGTTTGTGATCCCCCACTGGGAGGGGGGGACAACCGCCCCACGTTCAGACTTCCTGAAATAGAGCAATATCCGTGATATGACCAACAGAGCCTGAGCTTTTAAACCTCTATTTTGCATGGAGTAAACAGCCTCTCTGGTTTCATCTGGACCTCTCTGAACGAGCAGCTTCTGGAGTGGCTTCAGTTACAGTGAGCTCCGCTGCCCCCACAGATAGCTCGTGGCCGGACTCCCCATGTGTGTCTGGTGGCACCGGAGCATGTTGGATGTGCTTAGCCACGTAAAGAGGCCTGGCTTCAAAGAGTTACACTCACAGGCTCGCTGCCTGCCTGACCGGCAAAGGGGAACTTAAGTTTCACCACAAGACAGTGTGGACACAGCTGCCGAAATGAAGTGAAACTAACCCTGGTCAGCTGCACCGCAGATGGGGTTGCCAATTTAATTGTCAGTAGCATTACTTTCTGTAATTCTTAATATGTATTTATACCCATGTATTTGTAATAATTTGCACTTAGGAGTCCCCTGTCGTCACCGGGGCTATAGAGACGTCCAACTGGAGGTTGCCAGCAAGGTGAGCAGTCCCCCAGGATGGAAGAGAGAGGAGAGCTTTAAGCGAGATCCCAGTGCCGCGGCCATGGCATCATCCCTGGCCTGCACAGCTTCAGTGGCAACAGCATAGCTCTTCCCACTGGATCTATTCTTCTTGAGTAATAATGAGCAGTGATGGCTCTGCTGCTTTGGTGTCCGGCTTACTGCTGTCTCCCTCCCTCCCTCCCAGCCAGCCTGTACAGAAATGACACTTCCCAGTGCAGGGAATTGAAGGTGGGATGGAATAAAGGTGTTTAAGGACAAGATCATGTTTCTCCCCCCCTCCTCCCCGCTCTTTGGTATGTGTCTCACTGTTGTCTTTGCAGAACCACATCAGCAGGAGCATAGCAGCCAACTATGGGGCTGGGGAATCTGTGCTTCAATGCCTCAAAAAAACCTCAAGAGAGATGGTGCTTAAAGAAATTGCTCTGCTGCAGCAAATGAACCCCAGTGCAGGTGAGATGGTCTGCTTTACCTTCCTCACACCCTGCACTGTTGTACCCTGCTGAGAAGTTGGAAGTTGTCATGGAGAAAGGACTGGTCTCTGCCTAAGAAAGCTAAAAAGCTACAACCTAAAAAAAGGTGAGAGTACAGAGAATAGATATTCAGATGCCAAATAAGAATTTTGATGCTTGACTTCAGATGTTCATGTTTAATAATAGAGATGTGTGTATTTGCTAGAGAAACAAAATGGCTTGTTCACCCCCTGGTTTTATACAGTTAAGTCTACAGAGATCTCCAAAAACCATTCAGGGTTACGGAACTGGTATTTTAAGAAAGAAAGGTGGACCTTGTGGACACAGGACCAGCTTCCCACCTAAGTCCACAACCCCAAGGGTTTAGCTCAAAATCGCCGTTGTTGCCCACTTCTATTTAAAAATGCAATTACAAAACAAAGAGAAAATGGGATGTGAAAATGCATGCTCATCAGCGGGTTTCATCATGTTTTTAAAAGGCCAGCTGTCTTACCATCCTCATTTCAAAAAGGAGACTGGCACTCGGGAGCAGCTGTGAGTAGTCAGGCAGCCACCAAATGGCAGATACATTTAAATGAGCTCCTGTTCCATATCATCTTGTGCAAGTTCCATCATCTGATGTGTGCGTGGATCCTATTCCTGTAGCAGGTCAGATTCAGAGATATCAGAAAACCTAACTCACCTCCAGAATGACTTTTATGTGTCCAGCACACAGTGCCTTTCTAAGACATTGCCTATGCATACAGGTTTAGTGTAAGTATACAAGGTCTAATGATTAAATAGCCCTGTATCAAACACCCAGTAGTTGGACAATTTACTCTGCAGTTCCACAAATATTAGTTAATTGAACTGAACTCTTCTGCACCATATGACATATTAGAAATTGCACCTTACTAGGGCCTCTCCTTTTGCATTACAGATTGCACTTCAGCTTAAATATTAAACTCCTAGTTTGTTTTGCTTAATAAAGTTCTGGGCACTTCTGCGCTGGGGGATAAGTGATAAATAATGTGAATAGATGGCAGGTCAGGCGCTGCAAATAGAGCCAACCACATCGCAGAGAAATCGCAAGATTCAGACACTGATGACGCTGAAGTTTCAACAGCCGCACACGGAATTGGGCTCTGCCTCCCCCGCACCCCGGGGGGCTGTTACGGAGGCTGCCACTGAACCCAGCCGAGACTTCTCACATAACTGAACTTCCACCTCTGTGTATAGTGATTGCAAGGCACAGCCCATAACCACTACCCCACAGCGTAAAGGGGAATCTTTCCCACTATGTTTTCTCTTCATTTAATTTTAAGGCTGTCTTGCTAAGCCCTATTTTTGGTGTTTTTTTGGGGTGCCCCGCAAGCAGTCCCCCATACACCTTGCAGTCAGTCTCCCACCCGTTCCCAGCCAATTGCCCACCCGCTAGGCCTCTAGCCCTGGGTTGTGGTGGCTCACGGCCAGAGCAGCACGCAAGCCCCGGTGTGCCTCATCCCTGCCCCCATCCCCATCCTCACCCTCCCTGCGAGGCCCCGACACTCCGCAGGGCCCCCGGGCCCGCAGTCCAGCCGGCCCACGGTGGCACAGCGCACGGCAGGGGCCAACACGGCTGCGGGGGGCACAGAGGGGGACCCGCGGCCAGCGGGAGGGTCCGGCGGCCACCGGGGAGCGGCAGGTGCCCGCGGGGCCGCCCCCCCGCCGGCTGCCCAGCAAGCACAGCTCGCACCGCCGGCCGGCTCCGCGCCTGGCCCTCGCACTACTCTGTCCCTCGCTCACCCCGCAAGAAATCTAAACCCCAGCAGCAGGTGCTACGCTAGGTACGCAGGAGAGGGAGAAGGGAAAGAGGAAAAAAGGGAAGGCGGGGGGGGAATAAGGAAAACAGTAATAGTAACAAACCCTAACCAACCCAAACCCCATCTCTGCCCACCCAGCTCTCCTGCTGACAGCCCCAAGGCAAACGGCGCTGCCGCCCGGCCGGGCCCCCTGCCGCGATGAAAGGGCGGGCGGGGAGGGCGGCGGGGCGCGGGCGCAGGCTCCGCTCCGCTCCGCGCCCAGCCGCGCTCCTGCAGCGCCAGGCGGCGGGGCCCGTGCGCAACGGCAGGGCCGGCGCTGGCCCCCGGGACCGCGGGCAGGGCCCGCCGCGCCGCCCGCCCCGCCCCGCCCCGCCCCGCCCCGCGCCGCGCCGCGCCGCTGCCTGAGGCGCGGCCGCCACCTGCCGGCCAGCCGCCGCGCTGCAGCCGCACGGCCCGCGGCGCCCCGGCAGCGACCCGGGCCGGGAGAGCGCCTCGGTGGGTGGAAGCGGGCTGGCTGGAGCAGCCGGCAAGCGCGGGGCCCGCTCCGCCGACAGAGCCGAGGGGACGAGGCCCCAGCGAGCCCCCTGATCGCTTCGGCACGGCGGGGCGCGGCCTGAGGCGGACGGGCACCGGCAGCGCCGCCCTCGCACTCGGCGCTTCCCCGGCAAACCCTGTCAAAGGCCCAGCTGGTTGAAGCTCTGCAAAATTTAGCTCTGCCGTTCTGTTAGCCCCTGACTGATTTCAGGCGTACATTAAGGCAGAACCTGGCTACACGCGAGCGCAAATCTCCTGGAACCACCACAAACGGCACCAGCAGTCGGTCTGGAGTAGCTGGTACTGGCCAGCAGAACAGGCCAAGAACAGAGCAAACCCCGCCACTTTTTGCTATTCTTTCCCCTTTCCTTCGCTTTTGACGAATAATAATACTAATTTCTAATTTAGTATTTCTAAGAACACTAATTTCTAATTTAAATTAGCTAATAATACTAATTTCACAGCCAGATCCCAGGTGGACGCAAGTCACACTGTTGTAATATCCCCTCGCATCTTCTCACTCAAACACTGCAGGCACAGACTGCTGTCTGCCGTGCCCAAGCAGATGACAAACTGCTTCACGTAAGGATTGATTTCTTCACTGTTTCTCAGGTAATAAATTGATGATGGACAAATAATTATTGCCACTGCAAGTCAAAGAGTAGGTATGGGTTGGCAGAGTGAGTGACTGCTGAGCTGCAGCATGGCAAGAGCCAAGACCAGGAGAGAAGTTTCTCTCGTGATCCTTCTTTGGTTACAAGATCTAAATGCTGTTGCCTCTCACCGCTCTGTTCACATGTACGGCAGCTAGGCTACAGTCCTGTGGGTTTCAGGAGAAGGAAATAAGGCTAGAGAGGATGCTTACTCAGTTAGAAAACATTTATTCCTCTGTTCCTGTATTGATTACCTTTAGGTATGAATAGCAATGGCATTCTTATTCTCCAAATGTTCATTCTAGTCAATAACAAAATTAATTTGTATACCAACAAATCTGCAACTATCCAGGAGGCAAATAAGCTCAGTATATAACAGAGGGGAGAGTTTTTGCAAAAGGGAGAGTGTAGAAAGAAGCCTGCTTATAAAAATTATTGATAAAAGAATTAAATGTTTATAGAAACCAATTCTGTATCTTTAAGCATTTTACACGCCCAGTCCTCAGCGATAACCAACCATTTCAATAATTGGTGTTTACTGAAGAAAATTGATTTTTAAATCTCCCCGATTCATTTACAAATTACTATTATTTTTTGTACTAAAGTAGCACCCCAGAGTCTGTAGCACAGATTAGGGCTCCTCTGGGGTAGGTGCTGTATAAACTCGTAATACAGCAGTGTTGTCCCTTCAAACCCATCACCCAGGAACTGGCTTTCTAAACCACACAGCTCAATGAGATCCATGGGTATATATTTGTGCATGTGATACCGAATGACTACACAAAAGCCAACACCTGAGATAAAAGCACTTGCTTATTAGATCCCACACAGGCTCTGAGGTAGTGAAAGGTGCCGTAAGAAAGTTAGCATCACACATAAAAGCCTCTTAACTCACTCAAAACCCAAATCCAGCTGCTGTTGCTGCCACCATGGACTCTCTGAACTCCTCAGAGGTGCAGAGGAGCTGCAGGAATGGTGGAGTGCCATTCACAGGCACTTTTGGCCTCTGCCTGTGACAACCCAAAGCTGAGGGCAAAAGAGGGCAACACAGGAGGCTGGCAGAGATGCGATAAGATGCAAACACCTTAACTCACTGAATGTGAGAAACAGTCTCACATGGCAAATGCTCACGCTGGTTCTGCTCGGGAGGTGCAGTGAACAGGCCCCTTCCTTCCCTGCAGGGAGGATTTGCTGGGTGACATGTTAGCCTCAGTGCCGGGGTTCTAGGAGGTAAGAAGTACTCAATGGCAAATGGCCCAAGAGGTACAAGGAAAATGCACTGGGGGACTAGCAATCCAAAAAAATGACCACCATATGTAAATAGGCAAGTTAGACACAAAAATGGTAGGAAAAAGGTTTATTCTCCTCATGCTATGGTATATGGCGAACTGCCAATATGGGAAAACAAGACATTAAGAAGCAGCCTTATGCAGGAAACGTGACAAGAGCAGAAAATTATCCCCATTGCAGTGTCTGGATAACAAGGTTTACCTTCCTCTAAATCTCAGCATTAACCAGTAGGCAAAATGAAATTGCATTTCAAGGTCATGTGATCCCTTGCCACAGACTACCCACGGGGGAGGGAAGTCGAGTGTTCTGAGCAAGGCAAAGCACAAAGTAGAAACAGGTGACATGGGGGAAAACTGCCCTCAGACAAAAACCTGTGCTGAGCCAATGTATCTTAAGTTGAAACTCAGGGGTCACACAGGTGCACAGCGCGTCTGGAGCACTGACCTGGAGACGCACTTTATCCGCCACATACACAACCACAGCAGAAGCTGGGAAATACACACAAAGAACGCGCAGCAAAGACAAGGAAGGTAGCTGTGATCTGGCCGCACCAGAGCATCCGCGTTGTTTGTCTCTCTCTCTCTCTCTCTCCAAAACATGTGAAGGACAAATCTTGAGTGAAATAGATGAGCAAACATGGCAAAAGCTACTCGACTGATCCAAAGCCCACAGTGATCAAGGGAAGTCCTCTATGGCAAACCACATGCAGTACCCACAGCTTCTGTGAATATGGTCAGCCTGTTACAAGGAAATAGCGGATACGTAGAACAAAAGGTGTCTTGCAGCATCCTGATGAGCCGTTCACCATTTTGAAAAACAACTGATAGCATCCTTCCCTCTGCTAAATGCTGTAAAACAATTTAATGGCCAAATATCCAGCCATAATGTTTCCAGATTTCATGGTATATGTTGAATTTTTTCAAGTCTCAGCTTCTGGAAGCATTATGCAATTATGTGAAAAGCCCAGCTTTATTCTGTTTTTGTCTTTATTTTTTACTTTAGTTTCCATTCTCCATGTAGCTGTAGAGAAAAGCTCAAAAAGCCGTAACTGCTGAAGGGCCAAATTCAAACTAAAATTGAATATATAATACATACATACATACATACATATATATATATACACACACGTCTGCGAATGTATATCTATTATATCCCTACTTAACGGTTGCACATCATTTTTTTTAGAACCTGAGGCCTTGGCAATACTGTGATCATCAATGGGCAGACATGGCATTTGGGGAGAAAAACATAAGGGGTCACGCTGCTGAACACCAAGGTACTACCAGTCACAAAAGTGACAGTGCCAAATTCCTGGCTGCTCAAAACTGGCATAGTTCCACTGAGTTACATAAATCAGCAGCTGGGTCATGAACTAAAACCTGAAATCAGGGAAAAAATAAAATTCTGGGAATGCAGACATTTCAGCTTGCTTCACACACCCCCATCTTTTGTTAAAACTACTTTTTTTGGGCATTTGCACAGAAAACATGCCAGCGTGTCTTACAGTGCTCCAAGGAAGAAAATTCAAGCTGCTCTGCCTGATATTAAAAGATGTGGCATTTGGTAATATTTGGATGCAATCCAATTGCTAAACTGCTGAACCACAGTTTGCAACACAAGCACATATTGAAGGGAAAGCAGCAAAAGACAGATGAAAATGGAATTTATCAACAGGAATAAAAGAACATGTGAGCAGAAAGCAGCAGGAGGAATATCCAGTGTCTGAGAATGAGGAGGAGGGTACAAAGCACATTAACAGCGGTATTAGTGATTTAAACGCAGCCACATAATGAAGCTGAGCACCAGCATCATGATAAATTGGAGTGGAAGAACGAGCTTTGGCGTGACTGGAAGCACAGCACATGGCCAAATGTGTGATGGCATGCGAGAGTGACCCCACGTGGACTATGTTAGATGCTAAAGACCACTGCCAGCTACTCACTCAAATGACAAAATGGAAGTTGCAATATGTGAGATTAATACACATTAGAAGAAACAGAATCCCAGGCTATTAAAAAGATCACAGTCTGGTCATAAAAGACTCACAGTTGCGTAACCTCCAAGTATTTAGCCCGTGAACAAGTCCAACTGTACTAAATGCATTCAAGTGTTAATAATTAAGGGTGGGATATCAACCTTAAGCTTTAAATTTTCCCAGATATTGTCAGTTTAAATCTGACTCTTGGCATTGCTATAGCATGTTTTTCCTTTTAAAAGGAATGGTAAGGTCCTAGGAATATCACTCAGCCTTCCTAATGAGAGAACCACAGAAAACAGGGCTGGAAGGGATCTTGCGAGGTCATCTAGTCCAGCCCTCTGCCCTAAGGCAGGATCAATTATACCCAAATCATTCCTGACAGATGTTTGTCTAACCTGTTCTTAAAAATGTCTGGCAATGAAGATCCCACAACCTCCCCGGGCAATCTGTTTCAGTACTTCACTACTGTTACAGCTAGAAAGCCTGTCCTAATGTGTTCCTTAAATCTCCTTTGCTGCAATTTAAATCCATTAGTTCTTTTTGTATTCCCAGTGGACACAGAGAACAATTTATTACTTTCCTCTTTGCAGCAAGCTTTACATATCTGAAGACTGGTATCACATTCTTATTCCCTCGCCTGCATCTCCTTTCTCTAGATGTATAAACCCACTTCTTTCAATCTGTCCTCACAGGTCATGTTTTCCAGACTTCTGATCAATACCACTACTTTCTGTTGGACTTTCCAATTGGTCTACATCTTTCTTTTTTGAAGTATAGTGCACAAAAGTAGACACATTACTCCAGCTAAGGTCTGAAGCAGACAGTAAGTAGGGTAAGATTACTTCACATTTCTTCTCCATGACACATCATTTATAGAGCCAAAACTGCATTAGCTTTCCTCCACACCATGGCCTGTGTTCGCTTTTTAATTCACAGCAGTCACAGATCCCTTCCTGCAGAATAATGACCATTGAGTCAGTCCCTCCCATCATTTTTGTATATTGCCGGCTATAGGAATTCAGTGGCAAGATCCTGGAGTGCTCAATGCTTGACTTCTTTGAATTTAAACCTATTTGCCTCGGACTGCTTTGTTCAGGTTTAGTAAGGAGCTCATGTACCTATTGACGTCATTTCACTGAGAGCAACGGAGTAACATCAGAAAATAACCCAGCCCAAGCTGCCCATCCAGTACACATGAATTCAGCAACGGTTCTTCCCATTAGTACCACATTTAGCATATGCAGTCTGCAATAATCTGAAACACAATGATTTCGTTTTAGAGTTGGAGCAGTTTAAAATACAGAAAATTAAACACCGAATATTGTAGCTCAGAGGCATCCTGACAAGATTAAAAGTCTCCAACCTATCTGTATCCTGATGGGCATAATGCCCAGTGAGTGGAAGGCTCCTTCAATCACCAATAACACCCAAATTAGGATGAAATGGGAACCGTATCTTATCAGCTCCACCTTGGTTAGTTGTCTGAAAGGCAAGTTCAATCTCTAGTCATATCTGTAATGTATGGAATTGTATTTGTCTTAATATATAATCTTGAAATGTGCTATGAGGCACCAGGTATTGTTTCTCTTTCTGCTCTACAGGCAGATCCTTCCCTGTAGCAGCTGGAGTAATTTGCAGGTACAGCCTCAAGCAGAGACACAACAAGGTTCCTCACAGTAACGGGGCCTAAACAACAAGCCGAAAATACACTATGGTAAGAAAATGTTTAACTCTTCAAGTACTTTTTCACCTGAAATAGAATTACAAGTTACCCACCCACTAGTTTATAAGCACATTAAGCATTTAACTGAAACTTTAAAATTGCTCTGTATTTGACCCCCCACTAATTTTGAGTTTTACCAAGTATTTAAAACACTTTGGCAGGATTAAAACTTAATAGTGGAATACTAAGTAGCTCAAAGAAACAAGTCTTCTAACTCCCATCAAACTCAAACACGTAATTCCCACAGATGCCTTTGAAAATCCCTATTCTGAATGTTCTTGTCCATTGGATAGACAGCTCAAATGTCACTGGCTTTCTACACAAACATAGTCTGCCTGCAATAATTTATGAAAATCATAAAATTGATTTAAGCTTTTCTCAGTGCTCCATAGATTTTATACAGCTCTTCAATTATAGAACTGCTGCTGCTGCTGCAGCACTGATCAGAACAATGCTTAATCTCTTCTCTCAAGATGGTTGGCATGTCACAGGAGAAGAGACTCAGGCAGCTGAATTGTTTGTTTCAATTTAACAGGGCAGAATAAAACAGCCTTGATGCCAGGGCTCTAGTCCCACTGAGGCTGTATGCATCAAGTTTTTATCGCCAAAATAGTTGTTCCAACCTTCCTCTGCCTTTCCTTGGTTTTAAAACAGAAAATAACTTTCACTGATTTCAAAAGGACACTTACACATCATCAGATCTGTGATAGTTGAGATCTTCCCCTTTTATTTCTAATCAGTGTGTTCCTGTTCTCAGGTAAATGACAACAAAATTCCACATCTGTCCAATTACACATTGGTGTAAAAAAGCTCTGCAAACCTCACTACACCCTTCTCAGATAAGTCTTCCTCTCAGTCCAAAGCCGTACTGGAACAAATGTAGGTGTTCTTGATTTTACTAAAATTAAGAGGTTTTAGGAATGTTTGATTTTATTTTTTTTATCTCTACCTTCTTTGGCAAAGATTGAAACCATCATTTTTGGCACCGAATCTAACACAAGGTGAAATCAATGTCCTAATATAAAGAAACTACACTTGAAGGGGCTCCTTTACTCTTGAATTTGGCCAAGTCACATATTAAATCTGCAGATGCTTTGGCTTTATTGAGATTTTGGCTTGTGCTAGCTAACTCTGATTTAAAAGCATGCTTGTTTTTCTGGTAAAGTCTCATTTGGAGTAGCCAAGTTTTCAAAGGCAAAGTGCTCAGGACATTATTAGAACAACTTCTTTTAGTGTTTCATCCTGAGGATCCCAAGTCAGCAGCTGCTATAGTCTTTTCCTTAGCATTGACACTTTCCAGCTTCTTCCACTCTCCTGATAGCATTTCCTAGTCTGTCATTCAGACAGTCGTCATCTTTAAAGGATGTTTTCAACCTTTCTATACTCACGCTTTTCTCCCACGTAACCCTGTGAGTTTCATTCTTCCTCATACGCTATGTTTTTGCTCAGAGGTATACAAACCATCTGTGCCTCTAATACAACGTTCTTAAATAGCCTCCAGGCAGATCTCTATGGTTTTTAAGTATTTCTCTTTGCCCTTCAGCCTGCTGTTAACCATTTTCCTCATAGTTTTATAATCTGCCCTTTTAAAGTTCGTTGTTACTGTATTGTCCCTAAGGGAACAACTCTTTCATGACATCAAAACTAGAAGTGCGCAGTGATCACCGTTACCCCACAGAGGCTTGACAACACCTTCCTCTAATAACTTCTGCCTATTACAAGGTAGTTCCCTCTTGCCCATGGCCTTAACTAATCAGGCATTGCACTGAGGACTGCCATGGGAGTCTAGGAAAAGGAATCCTTTGCCATATGGACTGGAATGGCACCAAAGCCGCTTTACATCTCCTGATAGAAGAAAAACTGCTTTTGCCAGCTGTTGCTTTACCTCCAACAACAAATAAGAAGTGATAGCGGGGTAAACACTGTAAAATTGTCTTGTGTAATTTTCCTTACCGTTCCCATCCATTTTCCCCAGGAGGAAATTACTTTGCAGGGGCTGACTCTGAGATTGTATAGGTTCTCAAAATCTTGACAAAGTCTATAGGAGGCTGCAGTCACTCACGTAAAACCCTGTGGTGTCTCTCCCCTGGTTTTAATAGCTACCCATGCAACTGCTGCGTCTGGAATACTCTCAGGGCAGTGGGGCGGAAGGGGAGGTATACAACACAAAAAACCTCTTTGCAGATGAACACCTTGCTCTAGCAATGGGAATAAAGGGATGATACTGAAGAGGCAGCTGATACACCAGCCTTTCTGTCTGCCGAATGCACAAAGGATTGATTTATGGCATCTTGCCAGGACAGAGTGCTATAGGTTATTGACCAACTTCAATGGACAAACACTTGCTGAGACTGCATATCATACTTTTTGTGCTGTACCAAAGGTAATGACTCATCTTCAGGCATGCCTGACGTCCTTGAGAATGCAATTGGCTCTACACAGCCAAGTGAAGCATTACTTAGTTAATACACTACAGCACAAGGAAAACAATCAGCTGAAACGATGACACTGCTGCTTCCTGTTTCATTATAAATCTGTGCTTTTTAACAGGATTATATACTGAAGCACAGTAAAAGAAGACATAAAGTCCTGTGATGAAACTTAAAAAATGTGTAATTAAAACAGCTAAATACAGGCTTCTTGTGCTCAGTGTCTGCAAAACACAGCTTTTGATCCTCCAAATGATATTTCCTGGAAAGTGCCGGACACAAAAACTATCAGAATAGAATTCTGACTCATCCCTTCCTGTTTAGGCTAATTAAATGAACATTTGCAATACAACAAATTTGTTTTTATTTAAGAAAAAAAATTAACTCTACCAGACAGGCTAGAAATACAACCAAGGGTAGGAAATTCCTGGGGCATCTACCCACACATGCATTTTCTTGCCCATTCTGTCCCTTGTCTTTGCAATTTCTATCTCATAATGAAGCAATCTTGACAATTCACCTTTGTTCCTATCATTTAGGGAAAGATCCTATTTCTTCTAAAAGAAAGGTGACAGAACATCTCACCTTTCCTGATGACAACCAAGCACCTTTGCAATGTAAAAAGCCTCCACGATAAGCATCCACTGCTGCAATTCTACTACAGTTCACCAGGTTTGTTTCAGCTTACTGTTCAGCTAAGAACATGTGCTAACACCATCATTGATAAATGTTTTGGAGTCTTAATGAACTGAGAAATTGCAAAGATTTTCATAAAAACTGCACAAGATTTCCCATAGTAGGTAACAAGCCTCTGTTACTTTCACCTTGCTTCTCCACAGAGTTTCTCTCATGCTTAGCTGAGCAAGCTCCACAACCCCCCCCCCCACACACATATATACAGCCCCCACAACAGGAGAGGAAAAGAACTGGGGGTGGGGGCAGGGAAGAGAGAAAGAAAAAGCCAGGAGAGTTGTCCATTCCAGTCCTAGTCCCATGTTCCATGTACTAACTTTAGCTTCCCCTTTATTATAAAGTTCTTGCAGTTATTATTTTTCCATGGCTCACTGCTTCAGGCAGGCGATTGCTTAAGACAGTTTCACATTTCTTTCCTAAATGAACAAGTAATTGTTCTCTTGAGTCACAGGTTTCACGGTGAGTTGATGGCGTGTGTGATTTTCCTGGTGTGTCACATTAAGAACACTGAATTTTCAAATGACTACTTGACTAAAATGCTTTTGTGCATCACTCACACCTCTTAAGAAATATATCCAATTAGTTATTCTTAGGTGAACTGGGAGTGAAATGCAATGCATACAAAGGTCTCCTCCTGGTCAGAACACTACAAATCACAGTCGGAACAAAGGAAAGAAACTGGGTTTCCGTATCCACCTTTCTTTCCCCTGCTGTGCTGCCTGAAGAACAACATACCTCTCATTATATTCCAAATAAACCCAACTAATTTATTTGCATTCCAGACATTTGTCATAAAGTTGTAGGGCAAGGAGCATGATTAAGCAAAAGTACTGCACCCAGTATTCTGAGGTAACCCTGTGTTAACTGGACTTCACTCTTCCAAGTCTTTCACTAGAAATAGTATTTTTTGTTTAAATGCAGCTACTAAACAGATTCAGACAAGACCTCAATCTTATTTTGAACGTGCCAAATAAGCTGCATATTTGGGAGGCCCTCTCTAATTTTAAGGTAAATCCAAATCCCTCTGATCCTTGGCAAGCATTTATCTCTTGATAGCCATGTCTCCTAAACTGCCTCAGCTAAAGTGAAGAAGCTTTCGGGCTGTGCAAGAAAAATGTAAAGCAAGTATATTTTTATGCTGACTAAGAGAACCAGAAAAGTTTAAGCAGTCAATTGTTAATCCATTCTTTCAGATGAGTCTCAGCAGGTCAGAGCATTTACTCAGTTGTTGAAATATGCCCAAATATTCCTTCAGTATACCATAATGCTGCAAGATCTCTCTCAAGTGTATATATAAGTTTTTTTTAATGAATTGAAAGAAGTTTTAAGTATACAAAATAAATGGAAAGATTACTCCCTGGCAGTATTTGATTCTGTATTTCTTCTTCCTACATTTGATTTCCTTTTTTATATATGCAGAATACAGGCAAATCATGCATTTACAAATGTAACATCCTCATGGGAATAATCAGGTGGTCACACTGCACCTCTCTGGCAGTTCTAGTATCAGACCAGTGCTACAAGACTTTAATATCCATTTATAGGTCTGGTTTAAATTTTCTGAAAGGACCACAGACCTATTCATTTTCAAAATCAGGGTAACACACACTCACACAATTACTGTGAAATAGTATGCGAACTTGCCTATGATCCCATGCTGCAGGAACTTGGTACAGACAAGAGACAGGTAGCAGTCACAAGCGGCTTCATTATCAGGTGACCAAAAAAATCCCATTTTATGTACTGAAATTTTCATTAAAATATCTTTGGACAACTTAAATAAAACATAATTTATTGCTTAATACCAGATTAACAAACTAAAACCAGCTGTTTCACACAGCAACTTCAAATTTGCTCCTCAATGAAGCTTTACAGCCCAAATAATTTTGCATGTCCTGTCACACAGCAGAAGAACTGGTTTCATTGCCTCATACCCTGTAATTCTGTAGCAGTCTCAGGTCTTTCTTATGTATGGTTAAAGAACACACCATAATTCCAAATAATTTAAAAGTCACTAGTCCCATTTCCACCACCTTGTTCTCCCCACTCCCACCAGCTCTCAGTGTTATTTTCAATTCCAGCACATCCTGTTACATAAATGGTACAAAAACGGTCACTTCCAGTGTACTATACATAGGCAACTGAAAAAATTTAAAACTTTGTATCACAACTATAACATTTCTTAACTTAAATTTTCTGTTTACAATTTCCTACTTGAAGAAAACCAAAATAATGCTTTTCCACCGCTTAAAAATGAAATGCATTTTTTAATAATAAGCTGTTTGAGATCCCAAATAATTATGAACACATAGGTAGCCAAGTGGAACAAATGTACTTTAAAGAAAACCAACCCACCACCAAACACTGAGCCCATCAGTGTGATAAACAAAGTGCACAATCTCCAAGGATTTAGACATCTTACTTTTGCATCAACTATAACCAAAATTTTAATATCTTCCTAGCACAATCAATTCAAATGAATTTGATGCTTCTTAGACTGCATTCACCAAAGACAGGATTAAGACTACGTGATTTTAGCAACTGCAGGCTCGCTTACTGCAATAGCTCTTTGCAGAGCCCATCTGCCAAACCACATATGCAAAAGTTGTGCAAACTTCTGTTAAGCTATGAGACAGAAAACTTCAAACTGTATTTCACAGCAATCGGGTTTCTCTCTCCTGAATGTCAAGCCAACAGTAACAAGTAAAAACACACAACTGTCAACTAAGGCCAGTATATAGAGAGGAAATACATTTTTTGTAATGGAGGACATTTTAAAATGTATTGATTGAAAATTTATATAGAATGGACATGTACACGTATATTTTGCTACTCATTTGTGACCTCAAATAGCTTTTACATACATGGTTAAATTCTCTTTTAAAATAAAGACATGACATACTGTTTGTACAGTTCCATCTAAACTGCAAAGACTTAGCTCTTGCTAGTTTTATATTATGTTTCTCTTGTTGGACTATAACAAAGTAAGAGAAGACTCAGATATCATGCTTCATTTTCTAGGAAAACCTTCAATCTTACTCAGATCCCTAGAAGAGTAATTAAAATATATATAAAAAAAATCACAACTCCTAATCATCATTTTCCTCATCATCAAATGAGAG
The DNA here is from genome assembly GCF_023638135.1 of Falco biarmicus. NCBI lineage: Eukaryota > Metazoa > Chordata > Aves > Falconiformes > Falconidae > Falco > Falco biarmicus. The sequence goes on from NC_079291.1 coordinate 15,624,101, forward strand.
AAGACTGCTATTTTTTATTTGCTTAGCTGTACTCTGAGTAGCTGCTTCTCTCTTAGTTTTCTTTGCCTCTTTCATCTTCTTACTTGAACTTACATTGAAGTCCAAAAACTTCTCTGATGAACGTTTGGCTGGTTTCCTGAACATAATTTTTCCATCCACAGGTTCTGGTTCACCATCTATAACAAAGAGAGTAAAATCAGAACTCATCTGCACGTGTTCACACATTCTACAGACCTTCACTATTTTTTTTTCTTTTTCCCCAGAACAAAGACCAGCAAGACCTCTGATAGAATACCACAATCATGAAAATATATTTTTATGGCCACAAAGTCTGTATCAATTAATGTCCTTCATGCACACATATCTGCCCCACGGCAACCAGCCCTGGAAGATAGTTCTGCAGTTCCATTAGAAATGGGTTCCCACTAACCAGAAGAGACTAAGCAGTAGAGCTTTTTTCCACACAATCCAGCTGCATCCATATATCAATATGGAGAAGACAACTTCACAGGATCCTCTAATTCCACTGCACTATTTGTAAAGTCCATGACAACAAATGCACTTATGTCATGATTATGGTGTTGCTTTTAAAGAACAAAATGGCACATATGCAAGACAAAGCTTTTCTTTTTCTTCTTATATACCCTCTCCTGCTGAGACAGCTAAAAAGATCACATGGTCATAAACCTGCCTTTTGTCATCATATAGAATGAAAGTTTTAGGGTTTATTTTTATCTGTAAAATCACCAAACTATTCCAACTGACTAATTCTGCTCCTCTGTATGTACTAAAGCAAATAATTTTAAAAACAAGAGAAGACCCTTATAGGATTATTAGGCAGAGGAGGAAAGCTACTGCACAAGTAACAGCATCAGGGCAATATTTCTGGAAAAAAAACTGTAACCGTAAAGTCATGAATCAGACACAAAGGCTCATCTGCAGCAGTTTGCAATTTTTGTAATGTATATGTGACAGGATGTTAAAGAGCCATAGGTTCTGTGCAAGATATTTTTCCTAAAGTACTTTCATTAAATTCATTATTCAACAGAAATTTCCTAACACTAAGTATGTGTTTGACAAGACTATTTGCTATTTAATTATAACCAATAAATATCTTTTGTCTTTAGCACAAATTCTTTCCTCTATATACAAACATTATAGCAGAAGACTAACACTTCATCGTTATCATACACAGCCCTGGCTGAAATACTCTTCAGTGCATACTCCAAACAATACCACTATTAAACCTGATGTCTTAAGGGTTGTGTGGTGCAAATGAAGACATCAACTTCATTAGGAAACTTCACTTAGAATTCCTCAAGTTTCAGAGACCCTTTTTAAGAAGAAACCTAGCTTAAAAAACTAAGCACCAATTCCGTCAATGACTTCTGTAGAACGCACGCTTCTGCACTGGTTTATGAGACAATGCTACCATGGAGAAAATGGTAGTTTCGTTGGAAGAAAATGTCCCAGGTTTCAGGGCAGTATTTCAGCAGTGGTGCATTAGAAAAGCATTACAGTTACAAGGAACTACCAGCAATAATAAATTGTAGATATGAAAAGCGTACTTCTCAATGGATCCATTTTGAATTCTGCACGGAAAGCTTGGGTGTTTAGATGCTGTACATGTGATACAGCAGTTTAGGAAGTGTCTACCACAAATTCTGGGAGGGAAAAGCGATTATTTCTGAAAACATGTCACACCCAACCAATCAAAGTGCACTATGTATCATTTTTCTCAGAAGACGGGCCTCCATTTTTTGACTTGGAAGTTTAATATCAAATAATTCCCCTTCCTAATTGTTGCTTAACTACAATGTTTATTTGAAAATCCAGCTCTTCTAACTTAAACAAGATCTGAGGCACAATATAAGCCAAATTCTGGGGGGAAAAAAGCATCTATAAGAAAAATTTCACTCGTGAACAGACCCAGCTGTGCATGTACTTGAGCCAGCGCTGTGGTTTAACCCCAGCTGGCAATTAAGCCCCACACAGCTGCTCGCTCATTCCCCTCCCCAGCGGGATGGGGGAGAGAATTGGAAGAGTACAAGTGGGAAAACCCACGGGCTGAGATAAAGACAGTTTAATGGGAAAGAAAAGGAAGAAAATAATGATGATGATAATAATAATAATAGAATTTGAATGCACAAAACAGGTGATGCACAGTGAATTTGCTCGCCACTCACCAACCGATGCCTAGCCAGTTCCTGAGCAGCAGCCCCTGGCCAGCTTTCGCCCCAGTTTATATACTGAACATGACATCACAGAGTAACGAGTACCCCTATGGCTACTTCAGGTCGGCTGTCCTGGCTGCGTCCCCTCCCAGCTTCTTGTGCCCCTCCAGCCTTCTCGCTGGCAGGGCCTGAGAAACTGGAAAGTCCTTGACTTAGTATAAGCACTGCTCAGCAACAACAAAAACATCAGTGTGTTACCAACATTATTCTCATCCTAAATCCAAAACACAGCACTGCACCAGCTGCTAGGAAAAAAATTACCCTAGCTGAAATCAGGGCAGGCAGGCAGCATACAGACTGTACATAGTACCAGTATAGCTGTGAAAATAGGACAACCAGCTACTGCACAAGCATGAGAAGCATCAAAAAAATTGTCACTGGACACTCTTTAAAAGAGCAATTACTACATTTTCTTAGAATGATAAACTGAAAAACAAAACCACTAAAAATGTGATGAAAGCATATCCACAAAATAAATCATATAAATGGAAGTCAGAAATTTCAATTTTACTCCCAACTCTCCGGCTACACACATTGTGAACTGCACAAAATAACTGCATTTTGTCTACCAGATAGAGAAACTTATACGTATCATTGTAATACGAATTTAAATGCCTAATAAGAAAAGTGCATAAACAGAGCAAAGCTCAAAAACTCCACCAAATGGCAGCAAGCTTAGCTCTGACTTCCAGGGCCTCAATACTATTTGCAGATCATTCTGTATCAAAGGGAAAGACTTCAGCTCTTGGCCTGGTTAAACACTGTCAAAACTGCATTATATGCTCAAGGACATTCAGCAGGAAGCCTAGGCCAAGTTCAGAGAGCTACGATGTGTTGGCAGTGCTTGACAAGAATGAAGCAGATGAGGAAACACAGTAAGCCTAGCCTTACCTTAGCAACTTGTGGAAAGAGGGAGAAGAGAGAGACTATGCTTTTTGAAAGAATTTGATGTAGCCGTTCAAGAAATTTGTTAAGATTGTCTTTTCCAGCTGGTAAAAAAACTTCATCCTTGCTCATTTTCCCAGACTCTTATGTGTCAGTTGTCTTTTTTGTTTGTATTGATGACCTCCAAAAACTGACTTGTATTAAGCAATGCTAAGAAGAGACTGAAGAAACAATTGCAGTGTCGGTAGTTTTTAAAACAGAGCCCTGATAAAAGACTGTATCAGTATTACACAGTATGGAAAGCAGGATTTCTGATAAACACACTGAAACACACAAAGCAAAATACAACCAACATAGAAGTTTTACAGGAGAAATAATACAATCCACTTCTGATAAGAGTCAAAAAACTCACTAGCCATTCAAATTCAGACTGTTCTTAGTCATTGCTGCTTCTAACTGGACCACAAACCTTTACACTGGTTGAGTAAGAGGGGCACAATCAGACAACGAGCTGAAAACTCACTTCACAAGTGACATCAATTTATGAAGCCACAAATTCAGAATTTTTTTTTCTTCTCTTTTAATTGCAAGTTATACATTACAAGAGAAGTAGAAATGAGGGTATGAAAAAGAAACACTGCTCTTCAGTTTACCTAATTTTTTATTTAGTAGTCATTTATGTAGTCAGCAGTACCATTTTCCAACATTTTCTTGTCCACATGGGTCAATGAGGCAACAACAGGAAACACAAAATGCCACTAAACTGACAGGAACAACAGGAGCAGCACAAACAGTATTTCAAGATATATGTGTATTTGATGATACAGGCTGGAAAAAATTTATGATAACCTGGCAAATTACTTGGTGGTTTCTAAGGTTAGAAGTTCAGGTCAGCCGTTTCAGATGCTCCTTCTAGTATTTTCTGGCCACCCATTTCTATGCATGCCTTTGGAAGCATTCACTACAGGAATTCTGCACACTGGTATCACACAGATAAAAGTCTTGCTCAAATATTCAGTCTCAATCATTTATGAGGACACTTGAGAAAATTTTTGTTACTTAAATACTGTAAAATTAGCTTTGATTTAGATTCCTGCTGTTCACATGATGAAAAGCAGCATGAACTTTGTGATACATATCTCATAAAACAGCTGCTTAAGCTAAGGAAAGAGGTCCAATAGCCAAGACAGCACAGACCGTATTCTCCTTGCCTCTCCTGTCTCTCGTGCTCCCCAGCCCCAGCATATTGAATGAGACAAGGACAATATTAAAAGACTTCAAATGACTAAGGACACCTTCTGCCAAATTGGTCATCTGCATGTATCAGAGTGTCCCAGAGGCCAGCTGAACTAGAAAAGCGGTAGAAAAATCAATTCCATAGATTATAATGAATGCTGGGATAAAGTATCTTGCAGTAATTGCCATCTTTTCTTTTGTGCCAATTTGATTTCTCGTAAGACCATTTTTCTTTATCTCCAAACCAACAGTAACAATTTATAAAATGCTGCATAAAAATACTAAGTAAAACGACTGTTGATAAACAAATGACTTTTTTTTAAAAAAAAAGCTTCTAAGGCCTCCATGGAGAAAAGTATTTCAATATGGAAGGTGTTTTCCCATGTAGGAAAGGTTCAGTCCTAAATAAAAAAGTTCCCTGCGACTATACTGGCAAAAGCCAGCGTACAAGCTTCACTGAATTTTGTTCTGCCTTAAGAAGCAACTAACGCAGGTAGGACATTAATCAGCTTATTTTTGCCAAATCAATGCAAAAGTGTTACTCATCTGTAAAAGAAAATGCAAGTCACAGGAACTGCTGGTGCCTCAAATAAAAAAAAAAAGCGTAGCCGTGTCAAACTGGTTGTAGAAGAAAATGAAGGAGAAAGGATGCAAATGAGATATGGAAAATCCTAGAATAACATCCCAAACCAAAGCCTGAGGACAAGGACTTTCAAATTAAGACCATCACTACAGATATAAAAGAGGAGAGGGCAGAACCTCCAAACTGAGTACTTCCCACGTTTTGAAAAACTAACAGTTTCTATTCACAACAGATTAGCAGCACATTACTTATGATCTATCAAAGTGCAGCAGCACTGATGCATGGTGGAAAGGAAGATTATCAGCTAGAAAATTTACTTCCCTGCTACCTTTTCAGCTTCACGTCATTTCACTAATGATCTGATTTGGGCTATGTGTTATGGTCTAGTACCCATTAAATTAATTTCACTTTCAACTCTGGGATAAAAATCAAAGTAACAAGAAATTTAATCAAACCATGCAGCATCAAACTTTCTTTATACTTCCCATTTTCAGAACTGACAATTATCCAAAAAAAAAGAAAGAAACACGCTAGTTAAAACTCTCTTTATCAAGCTGAAAATAAACAGCTGTCTAAATACCTGCCTCTGACTAGAAATCTGAATTTAAATCTAAACATCAGACTGACAGTGCAAAGATGGCCAAAGACAAAAAGCCTTCAGCAGGCTGTAGCATCACCCACACCTTCACTGATAATTTCAGTGTCCCGTCCACAGCAGAGCAACAGAGCACTTAATCCTGTTCATTCCTATAAACAAAAAAAAAAAAAAAAAGGCCAAGACCTAATGCTGAAAGTAAAGGCAGAGTAACACAATAATGTAGAATAGAGGGCAACAGCCCCTAGAGCCCAATGATTCAACACTCCTGCTACCTATTACTGTGGATTTTTTCCTCCAAATCCAAATTATTACTGAAGGGGTAATAAGCAGAGGTGCCAGAGTCCTACAGGAACTCAATCCCACCATCCTCACTACATACAATTACGTCTTAGGAATATCTTTTTCCACCAAAGTTCAGTTACTCTATTAAAATACACTCCCATTTCATACTGTGTATTCAACTTGGTAGCTCTTTTGGACTTTTTTCCACAGCATTGACTCCACCTCAATAGATTCTCATGGACAACTACTTCTTTTTGCCCAGACTTACAAAATATTTTTTCCCTCCTACTGTGATCATTCAAAATTCAAGTTGCTTATATGAAAAGGAAACCAATTCTCAGAAAGAATCATGCCATTTCTTTCCAACAGGTTGAAATTTCTCCCAACACTAGGAGGGTGATCCCACTTTTAAAAGAAATTATGTGACAGCTTTACAAACTGCAACACCAAGTAAGGAATTACATTTCAGTAACAAGAGAGCAGGAAGTAAGCTGGAAGTGGAACACATTTTCTCAGAGGAGTTCAAGTTATATAAACAATGCTCAACCCACTACCTGGTTACACCAGACATATACATAGGTTACACCTACCTATCTGCAGAAACAAATCAGATTTAGTTTTATTCAGCTTAAAGCTAACCTACATTATAAAAATTAAGAATTTTTCATCAATCCGCTCTTCAAAATTGTAAGATTCTCAATGTATCTTCTCCCACAACTATTACTTTATTTCTTCATTTATACCATGTCTGCCATTTAATTTTTAACACATACTTTTACACAGGGACAGCACAAACCTAAATTTTCAAATCCAAATGGCAGAAGAAGCCAGAAGCTGAGGATGTTGTATTGATAGCCATGTGCTAGTACCTCAATCTGCTCTAAACTCAATTTACAGCCTTTGTAAGTAGCCACAATGGCTAACCAAGGAAAAGGTCCACAGCTTTCATGAATCACCTTTATATTTGATACCTGTGAGGTTCCAGTTCTATATTCTTCTCAAGACACTTCAACTAGAGACAGTAATAACTACCTTTAATCTGTCGTCTTCTGTTAGGAAAACATAAAAATAAAGCTACATTTCATCACACTATTTGTGAAGATGGAAGTTTTTGGACTCCCAAAGCACTTGCATCAACCATATCTGAATGATGAATACTGACAGAAATTCTTAACATAACTGTATTCATCAGCTATAGTTTCACATCTTTATTGTCTAACTGCAGCAACCTCTCCCATACCACTTCCATCCTTCCATTCTTGAGAAGTCTGTTAAATAATTTAGGTAACACTTTCTAATTCTTTGTAACAAAGAAGTATTTTTTTCTACACCTTGCTGTTTGTTGGCACTATTGTATCATCTGTTATCTTCACGTAATCAATTTAGTTTTGCATAATATATTTGCAAGTGACATTACATACTGGGGATGATTTTAAGCAAGTAATAACATGGATAAGTCAATTTAAGTGAACACATTACTGAGCTTACACAGCTGCCATTCTTTTCACTGAAGCACTAATCTGAGTTTCCTCCTTCCGCCTGGACACTCTCTTTCATGAACTCATACAATTACCTTTAAGGCATGCACTCTGCATCAAATTTGGCTGAACTAATTCACGAGTTCAAAAATTATCATAGGTGATGTCAAAAGATTGTGTACCAGGCCAATGAAAGACCATAACAAAAAAAACAAACAAAAAAGGGTGGTATTTGGAGGTACGGTGATGCACTATTAAGAAGCACAGAACTGCAACACTATAAAAAGCCAGGCAGCTTGGATATGTACTCAACAACTTCAGATTAGGAATCACGAGTGCAAATTATTTAGCTGAAAAATCCAAAACAACTAATCGAAGGTAACATTAACAGTAGAAACCAGCAAATACCAAGCTCCCTTTGGCTATACAAAGCAAGAAATTAGGAGTTTGAAATTCACCTGATTCATTTGACTTTAAGGCCTCTTTGATTTGCTGTTTAATTTTCATTGCTTCTTCAGCAGTTAAGTCCCCTTTTTTCAGTGTCACCACTTGAGGCTGCTCATCTTCATTGTCACTGCCATTCTCACTATCATCATCTGCAACTGGAAGCTGCTCTCTCTAGAGAGGGAGGAATAAAAGAAATTGTGATCATCACACCAAATCACAGCTGCCAAGGGTGGGCTATTCACTTTTGCCATGAGGTTAGTGAGCAGACACCTGTAAGTGCCAGGCCCCCCCAACACACTTTGTCCAAATGACACTCCAATTCTATTGCTAAGACAGCATCCCCTAGGAAAAAAACACAGCATGGGCTCTTTCAATTAGAGACCAAAAGAGCAGGAACTTGGAAGGTAAGGAAGTAATTCCTTTTGTTCTTTATCTTTACTGTACAACACTGTACGCCATGCAACACTAACAAAATCTTAAATACGTGGCTCCAGATTTGATCCTTCTATGCTGTACTCAAAACAGTGCAAAGAGAAAGGGAGTCCATGGTGGCTTTGTTATTACAGCTGCCCAAGCAAATCACTGTAAGCATTACCGACACAAGAGTGTCCCTGTTTCCACTCTCTCAGATTTGTGCTCCGAGTCAGAAAAATCAATTGGGGTGAAATTTTATGCAATTTTATGAAAATCAAACTTTCTGACATGGGAACTTCAGTCCAACAACATAGCATTTGGCAGTATTAAAGGAACTGAAAACTTCATCAGAAAAGTATAGGTAGTATTACCATAATCCATTGAATTTACCAAGATACAGACAAAATGCAATCTTCTTTCTTTTGGAAAGTTTGTACTAACTTCACTAACGGCGTAATTTTATCATAAATTCTAGCTCATCAGAAATTTCTTTTTTTAACAAATCCTTGTAACTATTACTTTACTGACCAGTCTGGAGAGATTAGGTGATAATGGCCTCTTCAGCTTAAGATCCACAATATACTAGAATTTAACCTTGAAAAAAAAACCAAACAAAAAAAAAATCCAAAAAAAAGGCAAATGGAGCAAGTGGTGAAAGTCAATACACTGATTTTTTGTGATCAAAGGTATTTTCACAAATAACTTGTATACCCACAGTGGCATGATTCAAAACAAGGCCATAACAATGAGCCACTGGTGGGGGACTTTTGCCAGGTTATTTTTCAGCTGTGTGCAGGTCACGGTGGGATCATCCAAACATTTGTGCAAGTACAACTACAGTGCAAATTTAAACTTCCTCCGTCATCAAAAAGAAACAAGGACTTTGGATGTATTACAGTAATGACAGGCCTCTTTCTTAAGGCATCTTGTAAATCCATAGCTAGCAGGAAACACATGCAAAAGCACACTGTAAACATAAAAAAACAGTACCCCCCCCAAAAAGGCTGCCTTTTCACAAGCTGGTTCAAAGCCTACTGCCCCCATCCTGCCTTCCTAGCCATCACACGTGAGCGTCTGTCTGCTCACCTATACCAAGATTACGTGTAACTCCCTTCCAATACATTTTTGTTTACTCTTAAACACTTTTCTTTCTCCTGCCTGGGCTTTGGGACTGGGACATCACTGCTCTTTCCCCGCTGCCTCCCCAGACCGCTCGGGCACTGACAGAGCAGCCGGGCACCACGGTCACTGCGGCTGCAATTATCATAAGCAGCAATGGGGAGGCGCACTCCAATTTGTTGTTTTGAATCCCCAACACCGAAGCAAAAACAAGTTACAAACACAGTTTCAGTTAATTTTAAGCGGTAACTACTGTCCCCCCCCACCCTACGGGGACAAAGCCCTGCAGCACTGCTTCCCCACCGCCCTTGCTTTAGGCCCGAGGGGGTGCATCGTGGCACTAGAGGCCCCTTGAAGCGGGCGCTGCCCCTTCCCACCCCGGGAAGCCCGGCCGCAGGCGCAGGCAGCAGGGCCGGGGCTGGAGCCCACGGGCAGGGGGCCGAAGGCGGCCCGGGGCGGGGAGGGCTGCACTGCCCGAGCGCAGGACCAGGCCGTTACCTTGGTTTCCACAGTGGGCCCCTCCCGATACCCAACCTGCCGCTTGAAGCGGCTGAGAAAGGCGGGCTCGGCCGGCCGCACGTAGGAGACCTGGTTCCGTTTGCTCATGGCCGCTGCCCGCGCCCCGGCCGCGCCGCCGCGCCCCCCCCCGCCAGCCTCCCCGCCCGCTTCCGGGCCGAGTGGGCGGCAGAGGACGGCGGCCGCGGTGGGACAGAACAAGGGCGCCCCCCCGGCTTCCACAGCTCCGCCGTCACGTGCGGGGGCCGAGGCACTTGCAGCCAATGGCGGGAGAGAAGGCGGAGCGGGGAAGGGCGGATGTGGAGTGAAATGGCCGCGCCCGTGCTGGCTTTGGGGGGTGTGACGTGTGACGTTGTCCGTGGCTCTTCGCGCTAAATTCAAACATTCCGCCATTTTGGGAGGCAGTGGGCGGAGAGGTGCTGGGGCTGGCGAGCGCCATGGCCCCCGGCATTAGAGGTGAGGAGGGCCGGCATGGCCGTGCGGCCGTGCAGGGGCTGCGGGGCGTTTTCCTGCTGTGCAGGAAGCTGGTGGGGGCCGGGGCAGCTCGGTGAGGAGGCTCTGCCCTGCGGGGCGGGCATCGCCATGGGGCGAGAGCTAACGGCGTGTGGGCTCGCTGCGGGCCGGTGCCCTGGGGCTGCGGTGCTGGAGGCCGCGCAGGGCAGCCGGCTGCCCCCCGGCGGGGCTGGGGCAGGGAGCGCTCCCGGCGGCACCCCTGGCCCCGGTATCCCCAGGGGCTTCTCGCGGCTGGCAGGCGTGAGCAGCCCTCCCGAGCGGCAGGGCTTTACAAAAGCCGCTTGCTCTCAGCTGTCCCGCCTTTATCAGTTCGTCTTCCGTAATTTTATCGAACTTTAACTAGCTGTGGTGGTTGTAACTGTCGTCTTTTGCGAGTTAACAGCCCTTTAAAATGGCAGCTAAGGGTGGTTAGCCGGGAGTCTGTCATTTCCCAAGGTACAGGCTGTACAAGTACCTATCGGTCTGATTTCAGCTGTAAAATGTGCAGCTTTTCTTGTCCCGGGTCGTTTTGATACCGTTGTGCATTTAAAGACTGAATTAGGAGCTAGCACATTTCTCAAATGTTATTGTGTGAATCGAAGCAGGTAGGGCTGCATAGCAGCAGCAGGGTATTCGTGTAGTGTGAATGTAAATGAAGTTAGTACCTGTGCACATCTTTATGGCCTAAAAGAGATACTCTTATGATGAAACCTGTGTGCTTTTAGAGACTTAATAAGGTATTTATTATTGGAATATTTTGGTAAATAATCTTTCCCTGTCATTTTACTTTTAAAATTTGATTACATTAGTTATTATTTTTACTAACTTATGTGAAATAATTTCACGTCAGATTCACCCTTAAGTAAAAAATAAGTTGCAGTATCTACCTGTGGGGTAGTACGTGCCGTCTCCTTGAAATGTGAAGCTGTGCAAAACGATGCTCATACATACAGGAGAGCTTTATGCATTACTAAGTGCTCGATATTGCTTCGTGAAAGTGATATAGCGCCTCAGTTGTGCATGTTTAGGAAACTGAGGTTTTTCAGTCCTATCTGTGAAACTATTTCATGCTGTATTGCTTTATCTGCAGTGAGTTAACAGTCTTTTAAATATAATGGGAATATATAATGAAATATAAATGTATATTTGTAGATATACTATATAGTATGCTATATATAATATGTATATTATAATATTATGATTTTAAATACTATATATATGATTATGCATTTTGTATACTTTATATATTTATATTAAAGATTATGCAATTATATAATTATATTTATAATATATATTATATAATATGTATTTAAAATTTATTTATTTAAACATATGTTTATGTTCCTAATCCTCTAAAACACTTGGAAAACCTTATATATGTTAATTTCAGAGACTACTCATTGCACATACATTTACAAGGGGATGTGTGCTCACATTGCAGGACTGCAGCTTTATCATTGCAAGAAACAGCAGACTTTCTGCCAAAGGAACATAGTTACTAAATGTTTTTGTGCCATTCTGATTCACGCATAAAACTGATAGTTATAAGACTCTCCATTTATCTCCCTCAATACGGCTTACGGTATTTTCTATTTAAATGGGGGTTTTGAGCCATAATTTTATCATGTTTACTTTTTGTGTGTTTCACTTTTATTTTTTAGATTTACGTGACTCTGCATTACCTTCGTTGAATTCACCCAGGTAAAGTAGTATTGACTGGTTCTCATATGTGAAGAATCACATTGCAAAAAGATTGCAAACAAAACCTTGTATATCTTTGTGAAATAATGTAAAAGTTTTTTCTTTCAGTATTTCACTGCACAAGATTATTGCCTTTCTCTCCCTTCCTTAAAAGTTTTCTAAAAAATATTCTATTAATAAAAGTGTTGTTCTGAAGTATCAAGTTCGTTTTGGAATGCTGCCATGTAGTAAATTCTCATTTGTCCACTAACTCTGCAGCTGGACTCTAGAATTTCTCTGAAGTGACATTCCATAAAGAACTTCAATTCTGTGATGGAGTTCTAAGCTAAAACAAAAAGCCCTTCTCCAAATACAAACAGTTTCTGCCGCATCTCAGAATAATACTGTTTAATGAAAACATATTTGGCAAATTAGCATGGTGTGTCTTAAATCTGGTATAAAATCTTCCCTTTCTCAGCTGCTTCCTGTTCTTTTTTTTAGTCCTTTCCTCTGCCACTCTCCAACCCCACGTTTTAGTCATGAAGTCCTAGCACTTTTAAAATTCTGTTCCTTTCTCTTGTTTACCAAAAGGAAAAATCAATAACAGTTATAATACCTTCATGCTATAACTTCCTTCTGGGAGAGAATTAATTAAAATCAAAGTTTGCTACTGCTTCATTTAAGAATTTAATTCTTTAGTATTGTATTGGTATATTAGTATTTGTGCCAGAACTCCTCAAAGCTTTATCATAATGGTCATGCACAGTTACTTATTCAGACTAGATTTACTGGTACATCCACTCATAAATGTGATGAAATGGGTTAGGGAGCTTTTAGATAGATGTGCTGCTGTATTTTATCAGACTCGCGGATTGAGAATTGATTATTCTTTCCCTTCGTGTGAACAGCAAAGAAAATGCTGGTAACTTTCTTGCTGGAACGTAGCATCATCTGCTCAATTTGTAAAGTCTGTTATAACTTCCAGTGGTAAGAAGGATGATTGAAGCCCATAGTCTTAGAAACTATTGAAACCTTTATAGCAACACTGGTTTTATATTTGTTCACTGTGAAATGTGTTCTTTTAGAGCTAAAGTTATATGCAACAACTGTAAATTCCAGTGACTTCATGTTCTTTGGTTTTAAATCTGACACATTGTTACCTTTAATAAATCTGTGGCTTGTAGTGAATTGATGTGTACAGCGAAGAGCAGTGTATTTTCAGAAGAGACGTTTGTATGAGTTCACATGCTTAATCTGATTTTTGTGATTTAATTTTGTCAAACAGCTGATAGATCTATTTCAAAATAATCTAACGCATAAATACTCATTTAGTGTTGAAGATGATGCTATCAAAGTTTATGTGAGGGTACGTCCTCCTTCAGAGGGAACTGCATTAACTGATGGAGATCAAGGATTGTGTTTATCTGTTCTTTCATCAAATACTATCCGTCTGCATTCAAAGCCTGAGCCAAAGATCTTCACTTTTGATTATGTTGCAAATATGGAAACAACACAGGTAATAACTTTCAGAATCTCTTAAGTGTTGCTTTCCCACCCCCACCCCCCATTTTGCCAACTACTACACTAAACCTTTCTAAAGATGTAATGCCTTAAGTCATATTTTTTTGCAGTGGTAAGATTGGTAATAAGTAGTTATAATACAGAAATGTTGCACAAAATTGTTTTCTCTAATAGTTTTAATGTATTTTTTAACCATTAATTTCTTTAATCAAAGTTTGCATTAAAGTTGAAGTTTCTATTTGTTGATGTTACAGTAACACTGTAGACAGAAGATAAACCTGCCTGTTAATACAAATATATAAAAATAACTGGCAGTCAGTAGCTGATATTAAATATGTGATTTGTATATTAGGAACTTACGAGGTTATATTCTCTTTGTTCTATTTCCTTTTTATACATTTGCCTTTTAAACAGATGCATTGTTTATCTGGGACAGGTAATATCGAAAGGAAAATCCTTCAATTTAATTTTTGTAATATTGCATTTGAAATTCTGAATATAACTTTAATTCCTTTAACACTTTAATTCCCTTTAGCTTCTGCTTAAAAAAAAATCCCCAAAAAACCTACCCACTGTAGACAGTTAGCTGTAGCTAGGATCTTCTTGCAGATCTAAGAGAAATACATGAAAGTAGATGAGACTTAACTATTGTGTAGATTTGTTGAAAATGCCATTGTCTAGTGGCAAATGTTGAAACTTAATGAGGTTTGATCAATGTCATAGGCTCAGTTTTGACCTACTGATGGTATAAACCACATAATGCAATCAAAAACACTGGACCAAAATTAATATAATATATATTTTTGAAAGCTGTTACTATGATGCTGTTTTATTATTTTTCTTTCAGTTTAGCAAGGAATAAAACTTTTTCAGAGGGTGTGATTTGTGACACAAAGACTTAGTATGTATTGTTTTGCTCCAGGGCTCATGATACAAGTCTTAACCTTAAGGAATGCATCTATTTTATACATTATAAAGTTATGGTATAGAAAACACTGATAGAGATACTTAAATGAGTGGTGCCAAATGCCTTCTCTTTTTCCCCTTGTCCCTAGGAATCAGTCTTCTCAAGTGTGGCCAAAAATATTGTTGAATCTTGTATGAATGGCTACAATGGAACCATCTTTGCATAGTAAGTCATTTAATGGTATTTCATAGCAATTGCAACATTTGAGGTGGCTGTGATAATAAGGAGTAGAGGTTTTAAGTGCCACAGCCTGCTTAATGTTACAGTAATCTTTGAAAGTGCTTCATTAGTGCAACACAACATAAGAAACGTTCTTGCAATATTGAAGAGTACTTCTTATTCCTCTTCTGGAGGAATCTATTTGTAGGTGTTATGCTTCTAATACTTAAAAGACAATAATGTGGATTGTAAACTCATTTCAATTTTACTATTGTTTGTCTAAAACCTAGAGGTTTTATTGTACTGTTAAAGAGAAAGCTAGTAAGTTTTGATATGTCCATAGAAAAATGGAATGAAAATAACTTTAACTTGATATTTGGTCAGCTCAGCTCTTTAGTGAGTCTTAACTGCTTCTGGGAAAACTGAGGAAAAATAATTTTAACTTTCAAAATGTTTTTGAGGTAGAAATATACCCATGACTAGTAGTAGGAATATCATTATATTAATTTAATATTTTTTCATTTTGAAAACTGAGTAAGCATGTTGGTCAAAAATGCTAACTTGAAGGACTTACCTAATCAAAATTTACTGGTTTGAGCTGTGAGTTCTCCATATAAGATGCAGATTAATAAAAAAATCACAGCCAGAGTAGAGCTTTATCTGACTCTTTTTGTTGTTGCTTTTCTTTGTTAGTGGCCAGACTGGGTCAGGAAAAACCTTCACTATGATGGGTAAGTGCATGAGAGAGCTTAATCTTTCAGTGGTTTCTAAATGTTTTTTTTGTCTTGAGTTGAAACCTTGTCTTGTTCAAACACAAGGGATGATTTAGATTTTTGTCTTCCTGCAGATAACCTTAAAGTTTAAGAAACAGTGTAGTACTCAGTGTAGTTCTTGCTTTATATCAAAAGGCTGATGTATAGATACTCTCATCTGTCTTTTTGAAAATGTAGGTTTTTCTTCTGGAGAAGAGAGGAGAGAAACTTTTCATTTAAATCAAACAGTAATTTTTCTCATTTTTCAGAAAGTTTTGAGTATTCTGCTGGTTTCCATTTTTGGCTGATAGGCCTTGCATGTGTAGAAAAATATTCTAGTTTTCCATATTAAAATATATTTAGGTTTTCAGAATAACTGCTTCCTACCCAACTAGGTGTTTAAGGCCTCTCTATGTATGAAGGGGTTCCTTTGTAATCTTGTTCTTCATACAGTGGTGATTTTTAATGCATTAATATTGTGCTTGACATCGGAAAGTTACTGAGATAATCAAAACCAGTTTGGCTGACATTTTTTCAAGGACTACATAAAAAAATGGATGGGTGCAAATCCATCCCATCTTCCTGGTTCTTAAATTGCGGTTAGGTATCTGTATTGGCATACTTGCACATTTGGACTTCCATAGAAAACATGTACAAGTAGTTTATACTATTTTAGACTTGGGTAACCTATGGACAGGTAAAATAAACTTCGACAAGGATAAAGGCCAATGGGATCCTAGGGCATATCAGGAGGAGCATGGCCAGCAGGTCAAGGGAGGGGATCCTCCCTCTCTGCTCTGCCCTGGTGAGGCTCTATCTGGAGTGCTGTGTCCAGTTCTGGGCTCACCAGTTCAAGAGAAACAGGGAACTGCTGGAGGGGGTCCAGCGGAGGGCTATGAAGATGATGGGGGACTGGAGCATCTCCCTTGTGAGGGAAGGCCGAGAGAACTGGGCCTGTTCAGTCTGGAGAAGGGAAGTCTGAGAGGGGATCTTATCAGTGTCTGCAAATATCTGAAGGGTGAATGTCAAGAGGATGGGGCCGGGCTCTTTTCAGTGCTGCCCAGCGACAGGACAAGGGGCAACGGGCGCAAACTGCAACATAGGAAGCTCCATCTGAATGTGAGGAAAAATCTCTACTTTGAGGGTGACGGAGCCCTGGTACAGGCTGCCCAGAGAGGTTATGGAGTCTCCTCTGGAGACATTCAATACCACCTGGACACGACTGTACAACCTGCTCTTGAGAACTTGCTTTAGCAGGGGGCTGGTCTAGATGATCTCCAGAGATTCCTTCCAACCCTGATCACTCTGTGATTTAGACTACATATAAATATGATTATGGAACATTATCTTAATCTTGAAAGTTTATTTTATTGCATTTCTTTGGTGGTTTTGCCATAAACTGACTAAAACATGGTTGCTGAAGTCTTCTATAATGATATCTTTAAAAGGTCAACCTTACTAATTTTTTTAATTAAAAATCCCTTTAGGACCATCTGATTCTGATAATTTCACTCACAGTCTGAGAGGTGTCATTCCACGGAGCTTTGAATACTTGTTTTTTCTTATTGAACGTGAAAAAGAAAAGGTACACTTATTTTATACTTATTGCAGTGAACGTAATGTCTCAGACTAAAGTTTGGTTAAGGATGTTTGGTAAGCCAGGTATGTAGCAGTTAAATTTCCAGAATTATTGTCAGGTTGCATCAAATTTATCAAGGAGAAATGCTTGAATCTAGTACTCTACCAAATTATGCTACACATTATTCGGGCACCAATGTGCTTTGTATTTTGAGTCTAAAAATACATTTAGGTTTCTGGATGTTGGTTGTCATCTGAGCATCAGAAATGTGTAATATGCAGAATATATATGCAAACTAGTAGGTTTAGATATGCGTAGAAAGAGACTCATTGCAGTACAATGCCAGACTTAACTAAGCAAATCTGTTTGAGTAAATTACTGTGTTTTTCAGGCTGGCAGTGGAAAGAGTTTTCTCTGCAAATGCTCATTTATTGAAATCTACAATGAACAGATATTTGACTTGCTAGATTCTGCTTCAGCTGGACTCTTTCTCAGAGAACACATCAAGAAGGGAGTCTTTGTTGATGGTGCTGTTGAACAGGTGTTGTCATCTGCTGCTGAAGCATACCAGGTATTTTTTGTCACTTTTTAATGTTTGGACTATTTATCTTGATGCTTATTTGGTAAGTAATCCTCTTCGATTAAAGCACATACTACTTTTGCAGTGTCTGTGACTCCCTCTTCCCCTAACTCTGTACTCCAAAAAACAGTATAAGAAGCTGTTTCTAGGCAATGCTTCCTGGCTATCCCACACATATAAGAAATCATAGTTCTGGAGTTTGGAATATATGAATTGCAATTACAGTAATCTTTCCCCTAATGCTTGCCTTCCATGTCTCTGAAATGGCAATAGAAAACTATATATCCTGCTAATTAGGCAGCATGTGTGTTCCAGAAATTGTCAGGCTTGTTTCTTCATGAATGCAACACATACACACAGTACTTCTGTGACTTTAAATATTTTTTTCCTTGTGTACTGCTAACATATACTAGTATTGGATATGTTAGGCTTTCAAATAGTAATGGCATTCTTGGAGGAAAGAAGTGAGTATTATAATTATTTTTTTATTAAGCTTGACTGTAGGGGTGTTTTTCATTTTTAAAATACTTCTATTGGAAAAAAAGTAAAAGTCCTTGTCCTTGAGATTTTTTGAAAGCTGTTGCACTGAAGTATGCTTACTACTGCTTGTCACCTGTATGTAACTACAGGGTACTGTCTGAGACACTTGATATCATTTGACATCTTTTTCATGCCTAGGTCTTAACTATGGGCTGGAGAAACCGTCGTGTAGCATCGACCTCAATGAACAGAGAATCCTCAAGGTCACATGCAGTTTTCACTATCACAGTGGAATCCATGGAGAAAACAACGGAGGTTGTTAACATTCGGTCTTCCCTTCTTAACCTGGTAGACTTGGCAGGATCTGAGAGACAGAAAGACACCCATACAGAAGGACTGAGGTTAAAGGTTAGTTCTTTAATATCTGTGGCATCTTTCTTTTTTCAGAGGTACTGCCCTGTTCCATCCACCAATCTATTTTTCTTTTTAGGAAGCAGGTAACATAAATCGATCACTAAGTTGCCTGGGCCAAGTAATCACAGCACTTGTTGATGTGGGCAATGGAAAACAGAGACACATTTGTTACCGGGATTCAAAGCTCACTTTTCTGTTACGGGTAATATATATCTTCTGGATTTTATATGCTGCTTGGGATGTAGAAATAAATATTTGCTTGGGTTGGTACTTTTACTGTAAAAAGCTGAACTCGGGTACATTAAAAATTTGTTTAAATATTGGGCAGGTAGAAGAAAGCTTGAAAAATATCTTTTTTCCTCAACAGACTTCCCACCAGTTTCTTGCTGTTAGCTAAAGACAAACTTACTTATGCTTGTAATCTCCTATTACAAGTTTGCAAGTTTTAAAGAAAAAGTGTACATTTTCATCCCTATAACTTGGGAAACACTGTTATCACAACATAGTATTTAGAGCTGTGTTGAAACATTTGACAGAATCTCCCGAATTAGCCTACAAGTGCTAAGTGTTGGTATGATGTTAAGAATTGGATAAATTGACAGTTTCCTACCTGAGAGTTTATGGGCTATTTTCAAGATGAAGACAAAACAAAGGTGGAAGCAAAGATTTGTTGGATGCCAGCACTCACCAAAAATCTATGAACACTAATAGATAAAATCTGTAATATATTTTTGTATTATAATATAGCACTTGTAACACAAATGCTATATTATGTACAATACAGTATTGTTATGATTGCAGCAAAATTTCCCAATCATTCCATCCCTGTTCTGTGTATATCTTGTAGTTCTTCAGAGGTTCATGGTTCTATTTTTCCAGTGCAACCCAAAATACATAGAAATTGGAAGAGAATTGCAACTGTATGAGCTGTTACTTAAGTGGTTATTTTTTTAGGTGGCTGTACTACAAAGAAGTCCACAAACATGAACACTTCTGCTAGTGAAGGGGAATGCTATTGAGGCTTGTGAGCTATTTTGTAGCACTAGACTTTTAGTCTCAGGTGTAACTCCAGAGATTTGACAGCTACTTGTTCTGACTGGATGGAAATATCTGAAGACATGCATGTAAAAGGGAGAGCTTCCTTTTATATCCTTGGTCAAGAAGCTGTTTTGTGATTTGTTTTGGCAGTTGCCACCAGAGAATGGGTTGGAATGATCAACAGGCTAGCTGATATTCAAAATAACGTGAATACCAGTCTGCTAATTACCAAGATTAAAGTGAAATATCTACCTTATTCCCTGATTTCTTTTTCTGGCTTTTTTTTTTTCTCTCCCTGCTGTTCAGGGGTAAAAAAATAAGAAAAAAACATCTCAAATTGTTGATAAGTAATATAGTCAAGGTTTTGAAAACCTAAATAAAGTCTTTATTTACAGTTACATCCTTTATACTCACATTTGAAATAAAACTTCAGAAAATGACCTAGTGTGGGGATTTGTTAAATGAAATACCTTCTGCAATTTGTTCAAAATGATACGTAGTAGCTCTTAGGTGATGGCTTCCTGCTGTTAATAAGGCTAACTTCCATGTTTTTAAATAGGATTCCCTTGGTGGTAATGCAAAAACATGTATAATTGCAAATGTTCATCCAGGATCCAGGTGTTTTGGTGAAACACTATCTACTCTTAATTTTGCTCAGCGAGCAAAGTTGATTAAAAACAAGGTAAGAGAGTTACTCAATGTCTTTACTGCAACAAACTATTTCTTGTCATTTGAACTACACATCTGCAAACAGGGTCACTTCATTAGTGAAGGCACAGGTGTATTTCAATTTAAATGAATATAACTTATTTAGGAAAGCAAGTTTAGTATTTTAAAATGTTATGATAAATGACTTTTCAAAAAGACTCGTTAGTTTTTGATTATGAATAGAATACAACAGTTGGAGACTAGGTAATGACTGATAAGTGTGCATGCTTTGCTTGTTCTCAGAGCACTTGATTAGAAGAAGTAAAATAAATCTGTACTAAAGATTAAAATTGTAAAAAAAAAAAAATAAATCAATAATATTTCAGTGCCTCTAGTTTTTGTATATGCTAATACCCAAAATGTAATTTCTCATGAGTGGGTTTTGAAAGTATGTTCACATCTGGCTGGAAGCTACTGTCTTCAATGTATACTGCTTTGTTGGTTAACAAGAGCCAGACAAAATTCTGCAGAAAACATAATTATTTTTTTAACTACTATTTTTAGTTAAAGTGCAACTTAGTTTTTCTCAGTAAATGGAACATTGATTTTCCTATGAGTTCTCCCTTTCCTAAGATGGAAAGATTTCTCAGTAGTTTTGCTGCTTTGAAGTCCTTGAGTTTTCTCTTATCCTGTAAGATTTTTATTTGTACCTTTTCCTGTTTTTCTTTTAACATATTTATGAAAGGCTGTGGTAAATGAAGACACACAAGGAAATGTGGGCCAGCTGCAAGCTGAGGTCAAGAAGCTGAAGGAGCAGCTTGCTCAATTTACTTCAACGCCATCCATGCGTGATGTTTCTGTATCACAAGGTAAGAGCTGGGGGTGAGGGGAGAGAGAGCTTGCTACTTTTGTAGCTTGCAGTGTTGGAGCCTTATGCAATTCATTAAGTTTCTGAACAATTAATATTTTTGTAGGAACTGACCTACAGAAGCTGGATTAGTCTTATGAATCCCATTGCCTGTATTTTTATCTAACAATCTGCAGAAACTGTTAATGTGTTTTTATTTTCTTCCTCTCATAACTTTGTGTACTGGACTAATGTGGTGTTACCTAATAAGTAGAGTACTTTTTTTGGTTCATATGAGTATACTGCCTAATCCTTTAAGTAACCAGAAGTTTGCATGTGATTGCTGGTGCATTTTGGTCAGAGGCAGGGCACTAAGGTGTTTGATAATGCTGCATCCTTTTTAAGCTCAGGACTGGATTTTTTTCCTCTTTTTACCCCTTCAAGAAGATCCTAAGGAGGACATTTGCCTTACATTGATATCAATCTTTTACTGAAAGATGGTAATAGGGTTTATGTGATTATTTTTTTTTTCTTCCAGTAGCTTTGCACTAGGCTATTGTATCTGCAATATAGATCCAAGCACAGCTTTCTACTATTTATACTTCCCACTGAAATACGCTACCTCATAATATTTAATTACAAGGTAGTAAACTTGGTCTTCTAATGGTTACTGTGTTCCTCAGTCAAGTCTTTCCTGACCTTGCCAAGAAATAGAAGATATAGCAATAGAAGTTACTACAGAAGATAGACTTGTCTAATATAAAGCATCTGTGGTTGAGTGTTTACGCATTTAACCAGTAAAAACAAGTAATTGATTATGATTATGTGACAAAGGGCTCAAAAATGTTTAGACCAGAGGGAAAGCAAGTGATGATGCTTAAACACAGAGAGGGGTTTATGCACAATTTAAATATATTCTAGCTGTGTTTAGTCTGTGCAGTTAAAATGATGTTGGTAATATTAGATCGCGCAAATATGAAATCTGGTCACTAACTACTTTAAAAATATGACAAAATTTTTAATATATTAAATTGCAAGAGTAGTTTTTATGCACCTAGATACTATGTTGATTAGTATTCCATAAATAAGTAGTCTTACCTGCGTGAGGATATTCAGGAAAACTATTTTGAATTAATTTCTGAAATGGACTAGTTAAGCCCTTTTAATCCCTTGTGTGGACACTTTCCTTCCAGATGAAATCACTAATTGTCCGTATAATTCATGCTTATTTTCCTGAATTTCCTTCTCATAAACCAGTTAGTCCACTTCTAATATGTGCAGACTCTAATAATAATACCAATAATGGCTTAGTGTTACTGAATTAATTTCAGAGGGGTTTTGCATTTTATAGATACACTCAGCTGAACAGGCTGACTGTTTTATTTTAATAAGTTCACTGTAAAGCCATTTAATGCTTGAACAACTGTTAATTATACAGTTATGTATATTGACTCTTCTTTATCAGCACTTGCAGGAGACTAGGAATTACTGTCTAAACTTCTTTGCTCAGAGTATGGCATATGATCTTTGTAGAGGAATTACACTGTTCTTAATGTGACAGCTGCGTAAAGAAAACTTATGTAGGAATCTGTTAACTGGTATTTTAATAAATACGGCATTTGCTTTTTTACTTAAACCACAGGTGCTGTTGAAAAAGGGAAAAACAACATAAATTACATGAATAACTTTATTGAAGCAATGTTGTTTTGGGAGAAATCTGAAGGTGAAAAGAAGGTAAGAAAGCACTAATATTTCTAAGTGCACTCTGTGCTCTCTGAGAGACTAGTGAGCATGTTGAAACTGACCCTTTTGATGATTATTCTTTGTTTTTGAATAAAAAATAATCTGTTCAAAGATAATAAGGCTTGGTAACAAGAAAACTTACCTTAAATGTCATTTGACTAAAATCTGTAGTCCTCAGGAGGACTGCAAGGATGTCATGAGGTTATGCAGGAAGACAAGTAGAAAAGTCAAAGCCCAAACAGAAATTAATCTGGCTACTGCTGTAAAAAACAATAGAAAAATGTTTCTGTATGTACATTAGCAATGAAAGGAAGGCTAAGGAGAATCTTCATTCTGTATTGGATGTAGGGGGAAAAATAGCGACAAAGGATGAGGAAAAGTCTGAGGTACTTACTACCTTCTTTACCTCAGTCTTTAATGCTAAGACCAGTTGTTCTCTGGGTACCCAGCCCCCTAAGCTGGAAAACAGGGATGGGGAGCAGAATGAAGCCCCCATAATCCAAGAGGAAATGGGCAGTGACCTGCTATACTGCTTAGACACACAAGCCTGTGGGGCCTGATGGGATCCACCCAAGGGTACTGAGGGAGGTGGCAAAGTCCTTGCTGAGCTGCTTTCAATCATTTATCAGCAGTCCTGACTAACTGAAGATGTCCCAGTTGGCTGGAAGTTAGCATATATGGTGCCCCTCTACAAGAAGGGCCAGAAGGAGAATCCAGGGTATCACAATCTGACCTCAATGCAGGGGAATGTTATGGAGCAGATCATCTTGAGTGCCATCATGCAGCATATGCAGGACAACCAAGCGATCAGCCCCAGTCAGCATCAGCTTATGAAAGCAGGTCCTACTTGACTAACCTGGTCTTCTATGACAAGGCGACCCACTTGGTGGATGAGGGAAGGGCTTTGGATGTTGTCTACCTGGACTCTAGTGAAGCCTTTGATATGGTTTCCAGCATTCTCCTAGAGAAACTGGCTGCTTGTCTTGGATGGGTATACTGTTCGCTGGGTAAGAACTGGCTGGATGGCCGTGCCCAAAGAGTGATTGTGAACGGAGTCAGTCCTGTTGATGGCTGGTTTCAAGTGGTGTTTCCCAGGGCTCAGCACTGGGGCCAGTTCTGCTGAATATTTTATCAATGATTGGATGAGAGGATTACATACACCCTGATAAGTTTGCAGATGACACTAAGTTGGACAGGAGCGTTGGTCTGCCTGAGGGATCTGGACAGGCTGGACTGATGGACCAAGGCCAATTATATGAGGTTCAACAAAGCGAAGTGCTGGGTCCTGCACTTGGGTCACAACAATCCTACACAATGCTACAGGCTGGGGGAAGAATGACTGGAAAGCTGCCCAGCAGAGAAGGATCTGGGGGTGTTTGTTGGCAGCTGGCTGAACACTAATGGGCTGTGTGCCCAGGTAGCCAAGAAGGCAAATAGCATCCCGGCTTGTATCCAAAATAGTGTGGCCAGCAGGACTAGGTAAACTGCAGGTCAAATACTTTGGGCCCGTCATTACAAGACATTAAGGTGCTAGAGTGTGTCCAAAGAAGGGCAGTGAAGCTGGTGAAGGGTTTAGAGCACAAGCTGTAGTGGGGTGGCTGAGGGAATGGGAGTTGTTTAGCCTTGGAGGAAAGGAGGCTCAGGGGAGACCTTATCGCTCTCTACAATTGTCTGAAAGGTGGTTGTAGTGAGGTGGCTGTCAGTTTCTTCTCCCAAGTAAAAGTGATGGGACAAGAGGAAATGGCCTCAAGTTGTGCCAGGGGAGGTTTAGATTGGATACTAGGAAAAATCCCTTCACTGAAAGGGTTGTCAAGCACTGGAACAGGCTGCCCAGGGAAGTGGTTGAATCGCCATCCCTGGAGGTATTTGAAAGACCTGTAAATGTGGTGCTTGGAGACATGGTTTAGTGGTGGATTTGGCAGTCTTAGGTTAACAGTTGGAATCAATGATAATAAAGGTCTTTTCCAGCCTAAGTGATTCTGTTCTTTCAACTTCAGACAAGCCATAGGGTAGTTTTCATAAGATGTTTTGTTTTAGGGGGTGGTTTGTTTACTGAGATTTTCTAACAAAAAAATTGAACAGAACAACAAACTTCTGTTGTTCTTAATTTTAAGCACATCTTTGAACGTGTGGATTAACAGTCTTTTTTGAAGCAAACCTGCTAGTCATTCCTGTCTTATTGTGCTTTTGTTCATGTCATGGTGCAGTACTGAATCAGCCAAAATTGCCTATCTTTGGGGGTTTTTTAAAGAAAATTAACTGAAACTGGCACTCTAAGAGCACATCAGATGTGCTTAACTGAATACTTAGTTTACCAGATCATTCTGGACTTCCTAGATGAAGTTTTTGCAACAGTGTGTGATTTGGGTTCTTGGTATAAGCTGTTGCTCGCTACAGATCTGCAAATGATAGTCTCTGTATTCACAAAATTACTGTCAACTAAGTTTTGCATGACTCGTCTGTGTATGCATATGTCTGTGATGTGTACCTTAAGAATTAATCTAGTGTAACCAGTATTTTGCCACCAATCTATATATGTGCTTTCTAAGAACTTACTAGAAAAAATTGCTCAACTAGAAGATCTGTGTGCCAAGAAGGAGAAATTTATTCAGTCCAATAAAATGATAGTTAAATTCCGTGAAGACCACATTGTTCGCTTGGAGAGATTACATAAAGAGGCTGGTGGAAGTTTGTTGCCAAAAGAGCAAGATGATCTCCTCCATGAATTGAGAGAGGAATTGCAGACACTCAGAGAACAGGCAAGTCTTTGGTTTTTCATTTCTAGAAAAATTTTCCTTTGTGACAATAGCTCATATAATGGAGTTCTGTGCTATGTAGATACAGGCTTTTTAAGATGGGCAGGAAAGAAGAGGATTGGTGGTGGGTTCCTTCATAGAAACATCTCAAAGGCATGGAGGTTTTTCCTATGGAAGGCACAATGGGTGGGTTTAGAGCTTGTGAGTCTGCAAAGAAAAAAGGCTAGTAAGGGTGATGTCGTGGTAGGAGCTTGCTGCAGCCACCTGATCTGGGTTAAGTAGAGGACTAAGTCTCCTTTAAGCAACTTGAGGAAGTCTCCAAATCACAAATCCACATTCTTATGGTAGACTTTAGCCTCCATGACCTCTCTTGAAAGGGAAAGACAGCAGGATGCAAGCAATACAGCAAGTTTCTGAAGAATAATAATATGGATGATAGATGGGCCTATCAGGGGTGGTACAGTCCTGGAGCTGTTTGAGGAAGACAAGTAGCAAAGTACATACCTAAGGCTTCAGGAGAGGAGGTTTCAGGTTATTAGGTATCTGGCAGGTGTGGTATCATTTGTGGGGCAGTTTTGAAGAAACTCAAAGAGCATCTCAAGAGAGAAGGCAGATTCTTTAAAAAGTTTCCTCCAAGCACAAGTAGGAAAAAGGAATAGATGTATTGGAAGACCAGCTTGAATCTGTAGCTTATGACTGAGCTCCAAAGTGAAGGTGGGGAGGGAAAAAGTACAGAAGTCAGGACAATCATTAAAGGACTATAGAAACATTACTATGGCATGCAGGGACAGTGTTAGGAAAGCTAAAACTCAGTGTTGAAACTGAAAAGGGATGTCAAGAGCAGCAAGAAAAGCTTCTACTGCTTTATTACCGGTAAAAGAGTAAACACATAAAATCACTGTCTTTTTTTTCGAGAGCAGAAGGGAGTAACAAAGTTAACAAAAAAAAAATGGGGCAGTTTTAACCACTGTACAGAATACCTTTTTTTCCTCTTTCATTACAATTTAATGCTTATTAAAGAGTAGAGCAACAGCTAGATATGTATAGTGCTGTCTGGAATATAAAACCTGTTGAATAAAATACTGCTTATCACAGATGGAACAACACCCACGAATTGCAAAGTATGCCATGGAGAACCATAACCTCAGAAAGGAGAATAAAAAACTTCGTTCTTTACAGTCAGTTAAAAAAGCTCAAGAAATTGATGCTCAGACCATTGCAGAACTAGAACGAGCTTTTCTGGAAGCTTCAGCCTCAGAGAAAAATACTGGAGGTACAAATATGCTAATGTTTTTTAGCTAAATAAGTTTACTGTATTTCTGTTATGCAGCATAGCATTGAAAATGTTGTCTGTCTTGATGTATTTTTGCTTTCTTCAAAGTGGTACCTGAAGACTGATAAAACAGATTTATTTCATTTTATTCACATTGGCCTTCAAGCAAATACAGTAATAGAGAATTTGGATTCTTGTTGATTTTGTGAACGCCATCCATAACCTCATTTTGTTGTCCTTAGTTGTTATGAAGACCGCCATAATTTTAACTATTCTACTGGTTTTCATGTGGACTGTTGCTAATACCCATTTTCTTCAATCTCAGTTACTGCTGTACTGTTCAAAAGCCTACAACTGCTTTCATTTTAGTAAAACGTAGAATATTTGAGCTACTCTGTCTGATTTCAGGGTGTTTGTTTGTTCTTTAGGTCATCATTTATATTCCAGTACCATATCAGTGGAAGGCAACTCTCTGGCATCTGTTGAAAGGCTGAAAGCACGCCTGCTACAGACTCAAAGTGAACTGGCAAGTTCAAAACAAGAATATGAAGAATTTAAAGAGCTAACAAAGTGAGACAAAACAGCATAGAAATGTCTTTAATAAAATGTCTTTAAATAATTACTTATATTGATTTTTAAAAGTTAGTCTCAGATGCTGAATATAAGTCGAATTATGTTCTTTGCAAGAAAGAGAGGAGGGCCAGGTCAAGAAAAATGGTGTGTAAGCAGCATATGTTCCTGCTGAATTATGTTACTCCCAGACTAGGAGACAACCATGATGCAGCCTCCAGCATGTCTGCACTGTTGCAGATTTCTTTGTCTTTCTGAAAACTCTTCTTATGCTAAGATGCAAAACAATGCTTCACAACATGCAGGAGATGGACATACTCTGGAATTCTGATAGGCACCTGTTTAACGGGACAGGGAGAGTTTGGCTTAGTTTCCATGTTGAGAGAGTATTTCTCAGTAACTGAAATATTAGAAATGGAAGCAGTGACAGGAACTAAGAATTGATGGGTTTTGGGTGGGTATTTTGGGGTTTGTTTAGGGCAACAGTAGTTTTTAATATAATCCCTTTTAAGATTGCAGTATGTAATAAATGTAGAATCCAAGCTCGCCAGAAAACTTTGGCTAACCTGTTGGTTAATTTTTTGTCTCCAGAGATTTTTAAGGTGGCAATAATACCTCTATCTTGAGACTTGTTACTGGAACAGAGATTTAATTCAAATTGGAGCAAAGACATGGTGTCAGTAGTTCATTCATTCTATTTGCTTTGGCATCTAAACATGGGATACAGGTTTACTTTGTCCTTACTAATGTAGCAAAGAATTTATTGTCATTGTTCTCCTTGAGGGCAGCACAAGATAATGTGAAAGGCCTGAGTAATACCCTCAGTGTATATAAATTCATACGCGAGTAATACATGGCTTACCTCGGTCAACCTCATTTCTGAAAATTTCAGGTCATGTTACTGGAAATAAAAGAAAAATAATTGCATTTCCAGCAAACACAATGTAAAGCTGGAAGGCAAAAGGGACCTGATTTTTTTATTATATTTACTTTTAACTTGTAACTAACACTGTTGCTTTTTATAGATTTCAGTGAATATAGAATGTAAATCTAGAAGCATTGAGCACAAGATAGTTCCATTGCCTACCCACTTCTTTATTTCTCACAAAGTAGCTTTGTAATGTCCTATTTGCTCATTCAGGCAATTGTACGAATCTGTAGTTTTATTCTTGGATTTCTGTGTAGCAAATCCTATTAACTTTATAAATCATAATGTTACAATCTACTGAGTTTATCAATTCAGCAGTCCATCTATTGTTCTATATCATTAGTTACAGTGGCTTATTTATATCTGCATATGACTTCATTTTCCTGCCCATTCAGTGTACTCCTATTTTACGTATTCCGTGGTTTGTGCATGTCTTGCTTTACTATCATTACTGACATTTTCTTAAGTAGAGTGCGCTCAAACAGAAGCGTGGTTTTAAGCCTCTGGATTTCACTAAAATATAAACTTGTTCCCAGTTTCAGAGTAACTGGATGCTTAATTTTACATGCAAGTGTAACTATATGCTGTAATGGAATAAGTAGAGTAAAACCTAACAATTTCATAGAATCTAGGTATGCTAATTTTTCTGTTGTCTGACAGCAGTCAGAACTGTCCCAGAAGTTTTGTTTCAGATGCTAAATTAAAACATGAGGGAAAGTGATAGCATTAAACTGCCAAAAGATGAAACTTGTTTCCTTTTGTCTGTAAACTTTGACCCTACAATTATGTCAGTAAGGCTAACTGTCACAGTAACAGCATATAGCTCTGCAAAATACCTAATGAAAACTATTACTAAATTTCAGCTCAACTGTGGGATTTCAGTTAAAGTACTCTTAGAGGGCAAAATAATCTTAAGAGCACTACAAAAAAAAAACCTCTTTAAAGGGTTTTCTGTAATTCTGGCAAGCCGAAGTTAAGTTATAACGATAACTTCTAAAAGCTTAAAACCATATTGGTATGGGTGATATCACTTTCTCATAAAAGGAATTGCAGAGCTCTCGGCTTATTTCTTACCCTGTAATGGATTTTTTTCTGACACATTTACTTATCCATCTGCTCACTTCATTATGCAAGCACAAATAAGCTTCTTAGCTTTTTAATTTTTTAAATTTTTTTTTTTACTTTTTAATATGGCAGTGGTGGCTTTCCTCTTAAAATAATGTATTGCAGTGTTTGGGCAGGAGTTCAGCTTCAGTTTGCTCATTGGCAATACTGTAGCTTATTCTTACTGATGGAGTGATTTTGACAGTAAAAAAAAATACTTTCTAAACAGGAAAAAGCATATGGAACTGGAATCAGAGCTTCAATCCCTTCAGAAAGCAAACCAACGTCTTGAAAACATTCTGGAGGCCACCAAAGCACACAAGCGCCAGGAAGTCTCTCAGTTACATAAGCTACATAGAGAAACTCTTAAGGTATGAGAATAAGTTTATCTATAAACCACACGTACTTACTCCTGAGTTGTGTGAGAACATAGACTTTCATTTGTATGATTCCTTAACCTGACCAGTGTTTTGGTCTGTAATCCATATGTGATTGCTTTTTTGTTCTGAAATACTTACATAATGATTGCTACTGTAATCAGATGACAAATCTGAAAAAAGTGTAGTGGTTTAGAACTCACTACTTTGAGCACTTTATTTCATTATTCTGCTTATAGGACTATGAAATACGATAACAAAGTCTTGATTTCATTTTACAGTTAAAATAAAGACTGCTTTGTGATCTCTATAACAGAACATAACCACTCCAACAAAAGCTTACCAGCTAAGATCTCGCCTAGTGCCGCGAATAAGCTCAGAAATCTTAGATTATCATTCTGAAGATATTCAGTGTTCTGAAGAGGTGATGGATGGCATTTTGAAAGAGCCAGTTCCCCCACAGCTGAATGAACAAGCATATGAGGCCATCACTGAGGAGCTCAAAGTCACACAGGTGAATGTTCTGGATAAAAACTAAAATGTATATGTAACTTCAGAATAAAGCGAGTTTTGGCATGAAATAATTCCCCCTCACCAACTATATTTTAATTTGCATGGGAAACTGAAGTATTTGATGAATACTTAAGGCTTTGCTAAACAGTTCTCTAATTATACATTTTTACATAAGAGGATTTACAATGAAAATACTTAAATAGATTTAAGAGTGGAATATCGTTAGTAGTTTAAGATGGACGACGGGATATTTACTTTTACTGTTTTAACCTGATAACTTGTCTCTGAGGAAGCTTCTTTATAAGTCTCTGGTAACAACATTTGGAACAATACCCAGACTTGGTACCTAATACTGTATTATTTGAAGAAACATGCCAAATAATGCTTATCCACCACTATACCTTAATTGTCTTGTATCTCTCCTAATGAGCAGGGAAGATCTTCCGTCATTTAGAAGAGTGCTATGGTTATCTAAACCACTGTCTCGAAGCTGGAACTAACTTCAGCGCATATAAAATCCTGGCACAACAGCCAAAACCTTCTTTGATGCTTACCATAGTGCAGAGATCCTATAAAGAATTTAGCTAGTGTATATTTTGAAAAACTTTTTAAAGCCTTATTTCTCCAAAATAAACATGTGTCTGAAAACTAAGTGTTTATTGCATTCAGTCCTTGTATTCCTTGATGATTTTCTTGCGTTCTGGCAGTTTAGCAATAGGAGAAATCAGCTGTTAAGGTAGCAGTTTATTTTCGGGTGTTCTGTTTCTGTTGGTTCAGGTCATAAAAAAAAAGTAGTTGACATTTTTATACTTAATATGCACAGACTGCCATATAGCATGTGAGAATAACTTGAAGATGTGTGCTCTGATTTTTGTCTGTTGTGTCACAGGAGCAACTGAGAACAATGCAAACGAAGCTGGATGAAGAGGAAAGCAAGAATATAAAACTCCAGCAGCATATTAATAAACTGGAGCATCATTCTGCACAAATACAGGAGGTGAGAGAACAATGTAACACAGCAAGATATATATGTGAAGGTGGTATCTACCACGCCACACTACTGTGTCATCCAGTGAGGTCTGTGTTACTGCGTTTTGACTTAGGAAAACTTCCACAGCATTGTAGCTTAGGGCTGTGCAGGAAGACGAGGACTTAGAATTGTAGAATAGTTTCAGCTGGAAGGGACCTTTAAAAGTCATGTAGTCCAACCCCCCTGCAGTGAGCAAGGAAGATTCATTTAACATAACACCACAGGTTTGCAGTTTTTGTTTGTGTTTTAAATGTTGTGATTCTGAGCCTGCTTGATCTTAAATATAAGCAAATAAACTTTTAAGATGTCTGGTCTTGCTTTTGACCAACTTCATGATTTCTGGAAAACAGCAATAATCACAAGGAAATTTAAACTTTGTAATGCTGAAAATACTGCTTGTTTCAGTTGGAACTGAACTGAAATGTCCTTACTCTAACAAATGTTTACAAGTCTTCCTTAATCACTAGGTTTGATGCAACAGAAAAGAAATCAGACCTTTATTCTTCCCAGATCAGTCTCATTTCTGGTAGCTCTTTTCTAAAGTAGATCTCAGCTCCTAAGCTGTGGGTTGCTTTTAAATGCAATTTTTGGATAAAGAAATGTCTTCAGTTATGTCAAAAAATTTTTTCTTGGACTTCTAGGGCTTTTAAATTCACCAAATAGTGAATTTAAAGAAAAATGCATCTAGTATTTATACTCAGTTGGTGAAATTCTCTCCTACATTGTTACGTTATTGTTACAACTCTGTGACTAAGCCAATCCTATGTTTACTTCAATTTAAAAATTTTCCTTCTCAAGCTTCTTTCATCTGAAAGGAATGACTGGAGTAAAGAGCACCTGGAGCTTCTTGAACAGATAAAATCACTTGAAAAACAACTTCAAGACAGTCAAAGCAAGACTGATAGTAAGTCTGTGTAACGCTGAAGTTCCCTGTGAAATTTTGAGTTGTCTTAACATTTTTAGTCAACAATAGCACATGCTGAGTAACTACTGGGTTTGTTAGTTGTACTGATTTCACTTTTTAAAATTGTTTGTTAAAGAAAAAAAATCCCTAGTACTTGCAGAATAGCTTTTCCCTGCCTGGTCTTGCACAGTGTACAATATTTAAAACTGTTCTCTCTTCACTCTGAATTTGAAGGGAGTACAGGATACAGTATTTAAAAGAAAATATTAACTAAAAATAAAGGGGAAATCCTCTATTGATCTATGGAAATGCAGTGGTATTGTCTGGAATGTTTTTGATTCTGCCAGTTCTCTTTAGTTCTTAGTGTGTTATTGACCTTTTCCATTTACAAATCCTTTTTGTGTGTGTGACCTTCAAGGTAAATTCCACTGATAAAGTTGACTTTTGTGAGACTTTCCCAGGACATTCTGTAGCATTACATGTCCTGTATCTAGCACAGTTTTCCAAATAACGTGTAAAATATTTGTTTGGGTTTTGACAGTATTGAAAAGTGAAGTCTATGACTTGCGCATTGTCCTTCAGTCTGCAGACAAGGAGCTGTCTGCTGTAAAATTGGAATATAGTGCCTTTAGGGAAAAGCAAGAAAAAGAAATGAGTCAGCTTTCTGGTAGACATATGGATGTACAGTTCCAGCTGGACAGTGTCAGGTATGTTGGTGGCTTGGTAAAATGCCTTAATCTCCCTTCTGGATGCATCCAGAGACTTATTTCTCCTCTGAATGTGAACTTTTACATTTTACATCTCTTATTTGAGGTTATTTTGTGTTTTTCCTTCGCTTTTTTTTCCTCGATTCTTTCCATGCCTGTTTCAGAGCCATGAGGGGGAACACTGTGAAACTGGCAGAAAGAAAATAAAATGAGACTTCCTTAATTTTGGTTTGCTAGAGCATTTTCCCATTAAGTAGGATATACCTATAAACTTACTGATCTTGAAAAGTGAAGTGAATGAAGAGGCATAGTTTGCTTGGCGTTTGTAGTTTTTGGTTGGGTTTTTTGTTGGGTTTTGTTTGTGGCTTTTTTAATAGAGTCTTAAAAATTAACTGTTACTTCCCCATTTGGTCACATGAAGCAGGTGACATAATGATGCTGCTCTAAAAATACAAGCACAAAGAAACTATAAAAGTAACCTGAAGTTTGACTAGTGAAGCTTGAAAAGGTCACTACATTGTATGCAATAATTGCCATTATTACTGGGAGATGAAAATCATTGAGGCTTTTAATCATTAGTGTGATTTAGTTATGTTGGGAGGTGGTGGTGGTAGTGTTTGTTTTGTTGGGCTTTGGTTTTGTGTGTGGGTTTTAATTTTTTCTTTTTCCTGGAAACCTTAACTACATTATTGCATTACAGTAGGTCATGTCTTAGCTGAACTCATTTTTGAGTGATGCATTGTGACACTGAGAACCTGGAATTGAAATTAAATGTTGTGATTTCATTAATGCCTTCTGTGTTAGCAGAAGTACTGACTATTTGGAGGGTATTCTTTCTATAGGCTCTCCATTAATAATATGATTCATAACACTTGTTTAGCAACTCTTTACCCCTTTTGCTTTTCACTTCAAATGAAATAAATTTTCAGGGCAGCAACTTAGAAGGAAATAACCCAGACTTGCCCAGAGTAGAGATTTTATGAGGTGAATAACCTAGATCTCAACTAAACAGATATAGGTACTGAGGATCATTCTAGCAGTCTTTTGTCCAATAACTGGCTAAATTTTTTTTTAAAAAAAATAATATAAACAATATCAAGATACAGTGCAATTTCTGTAGCATTTTGTAAGAAGTAAATTATTTCTAGGGATCAGAAAGAATACTCTGCCTTCTCTGCCAATGCCATGTAAATTTTCTGTATCTTTCATAAACTTGGGGTTTCTGAGCTTAAAGTTATTTGTCAGTCACTTCTTTCTAAAATAACTGTACTCTGCATATTATCTTAAGATAGTAAAATACAATTGATCTGGAGTATTTTTATTATGAAACAAACACTTAATATTGTGGGTGGTTTTGTTTTTGTTTTGTTTTTTTATAAAGGCTAGAACATGAAAAGATTCTTGAAGAAAAAGCAAGCCTGCAGGATGACTATGACAATTTGCAGGAAGTAGCTAAGTTTGAGACAGATCAACTGAAGCAGCAACTTGAGGACAGAAAACAAGAAGAAGAAGCACTGAAAACTGAGCTTTGTGTAAGACACTCAAGGCTTTGAAAGGGCTTTATTATACAATTACTCATGTAATCAGATTGTTTAATTCCTGTGACTGTACCATTGCTAGTAGATTCCACAGTAATAGGTTTCCTGGTGACTTCATTTGGAAGACATAGCAAGAATATTTTTAAAAACTTGGTGCAAGATTTTTGCAGCTACAGGCTACAAGAAATATCCAGTAGCATGGTGAAGTAGTATGTTTTTAGGCTGAAGAAATCAAAGAAATGTTGAGGGAGATGGGTTAATTAGTAGATGCATAAAGAAACTGCTTTGGAAAAGAATCCTAACATCAAAACACTGGTGACCTTTCATCTCTGTACTAGCTTACTTATTCTATCTTTACATAGTAGTTTCTTAAAAAATTTTGTAGTGGATGTGATCTTGTTAAAATGATCTATGGCTTTTTGAGGTGGATCACTGTCCTGCGATTTAGTTGATGCTGTCCTTGAAAGCCTGTCAGGCTGCAGTGACCGCAAAACAGCAGTAAGTTTGCTTAAGGGCTTCTGCAAATGATTTTGCCTGCTGTTCTGCAGTGTACGCTGCCTGCTCAGGAATTTTGCTGTAAGTTTTCCTTTTCAGTGTTTAAAGGAATACTGACAGATTGAAAATTATTATTTTAAATTCTTTATAATCTAATATCTTGAACTGCTGGGTAGAATTTGAAATATTTGAAATCCCCCCAAATTAATCTACAGCTGAAAATTCTAATTTCTCCCTTCAAAGCCTTGGATATTGAGGAACATTATAGCTGTATGAAATTATTAGCAATCTGCTCTTTTCATCTGCCATTGATTAATTTTTTATCTTGTCCAGGACAAAGCTGAAGATCTTTGTTTCCATTTAAGGTTTTGTGAGGCTTTTATTTAATCATCTTAAGAGTCTGGTTAGATTTTTATTTTGGTTGAAATTATTCTAAAAGGCCTTATATTGTAAATTGTTATAACAAAGTGTATTTTGATATTCTAGACCCTTTTGAAACTCATGAAAACACAAAAAGAACATATTGAAAAACTAACGCTACAATTACAAGAACACAAAGAAAACAATTCAAAGTGAGTTTTAATTAGTGGTGGGGTGTATTTTCATCTGACTTCATTAGTTTTGTCCTGTGCTAGGTTTTGTATTCAGATGGGGATCCTGTTTGTAAAGGTGTTTTTCCCCAGCTGGGTGGAGATAATTACATAATGGGGTTTTTTTATTTTATCCAGCTTAAAACAACGCTTCATTTTAATGCATGACTAATTTCAATATAACTATCATTTGTCATGTCAAAGATAAAGTTCCACTACCAATAGCTGTGTATGGCTAGCAACTAAATTATTGTTCTTTTTTTATAGCACTGAGAAAGTGACAGTTCATTTTGGGAGTTTTTTTTGGGGGGGGGGGGTTTAAGTGCAAATCCGAATAATGACTTGATTCTTGTTAAAGCTCTATAATTCTGATTATATTTCTCACTAGAAATGTTTTGTTCTCCAGGGAGCTCTTGAAAGTAGCTGAAAAAGCACAGGTGGAGAAACCGTCCTCTGAAATGGTGACACGGTGTGAGCAGCAGGTACAACAGCAGAGCTGAGTGTCTAAATCATGTGTTCATGGATTTCCTTGTGCATGAATAGCATTTTTTTTTCTGGTGAACTGACTGTGCTGTTGATTTAACAGCAAAATAAATGTAGAGTTCTCAAGTTTCAGGTTGTTTTGTTAAGCTACTGCTTTATTTTTCTGGTAAGGTAAACAGCTTAGATCCTTCCAATTTTTTCATGTGCTTTACAAAATATACTTCACAGGTAATTAAGTCTGTCCTTCACAATTACTATTTCTTCTAGGAAGCAAAACTGCGTAAGTTGGAACGGGAGCTGGCTGCTGCTGAAGAGATGATTGTTTCTTTGAAGAAGACAAATGATACAGATAAGGTTTGGGCTTATTTCTATCACTGATACCCAGTTTGGCAGGTAACAGTGTTCTGTAGTAGAGTTGAAAGCCCAGAGCCTTTCTGTGATACTTAATTCTGTGCTTCTAAGCAATCCTGCTGTGTATGTAGGTGAAATAAACCCTACCTCTTACTGGCATGGAGTTTGCAGGGTGGTAGGAAAGTGGTATGCATTCAGAGAAAATGCAAGATAGATGAAGGTTAAAAAAAAAAAATAAATCAAGCTAAAGTTGTCTTCTGGACAAAACATTCAATGCATAAATGATGCATAATTCTCCTGATTAATATGGCCTTCCAATCAGTGCCATTTTGTAATAGGCTAATGGAAAAGTGAGAAAGGTGAGATGTAAGAATGTTACTGTGGGTATCTTCATTAATAAAAATCAAATCACTTTTACATGAAAAGACTATTCCAGTGTTTTGAATGCTTAAATACCAAAAGTTCCCATAGTACAAGCATTTATGCTTTGTATAAAACAGGCATAAGAAATCACATAGTCTGTTTACTATCCAGCATGAGGCAGTAAGTCTTGCTTTTGCCATGCTAAACCAAAAATTTGTCATGTATAAGGTCAGAAGAATCTGGTATTGTCAGTGCAGCGGTATTTCTTGAATATGTCTTCCTCCATTGCAAACAAATAAAACCTTAAATTATAGTACTTCTATTCTCCTATTAGAAACCCATTACAGCCCGAGACCAAATCAGAGGGCTAGTCTTCTCTTCTAATGAACACATTACATAAAAAGTGCCTAGAACAACAGCCAACGATTTAACAATGAATTTCCTGTTACTCCCTTACATGTGCATATTGAGGCCTCATTGTCAAATGATTGTTTGAAATCTGGGACTGACAGATTACACACAAGAGGAAGTCCAGTAATAAAATATATATAAATATATATATATGTTTTATCAGTATTAACTTTTTTATGTTGCAGGAAGTTGTAACTGACCTGATGAGACAGATCCAGGAGCTGAGGTCTTTGATTAATCATAAAACTGAGTCCATAGATGGCCTGACGAGAGAGCTCAAGGATATAAATGTATGTTCTGTCATTTTGAAGGACATGGTATAGTTCTGCAAAAGTAGAAGGCAATGACATGTCTTATCGTGGGTCTCTAACAGCATAACTTGCTGTAGTGTTTTAGGAGGGAACTTTGTGTTGACATGTTGAAATCTTCTGAACATTTTATGCCTAAGGCTGTCTTGAAAACTGAACTCTCTCCACATAGTGGGTAAAGAGCAGTGTCTCTAAAGGGACCTATTCACATCCTGTAAAGTACACTCAGCTGACAGTTACATTTAGTTTTTCTCAGAAACTGGCAATTTAGACCTTAACAATGGAACCTGAATTGTAAATTGAGGGAGTGAATTTTTGTGGCTGGTATCAGTATGTTCTAAATCTGAAAACAAGTATAAAGAACTAAAACTGTGTTTGAATAACTATGAATAAATATAAATGCATCTTCTTTATTAAAATAGGCCTGGTTTTCAAACTGATAAGAGAAACCCACAGAATGCTTTAGAGAACATGTATGTATGAACTATGAATTGAAAAGGTCCTACAGAAAAAATGTTGATGAGACAGATTTCTACATATGGTTATCTTTTTTTAATAACTGTTTGAGTGGTTAATATGTATTATGGTGGCTAATGCATAAAATTAACTATTTTTCTATTGTTCTGACAACTCATTTCTAATAACATTGTTTGTACAATTTAGTAAATATGGTATATCATTCTGACTTCAGTCATTGACAGATTTTAAATGTCTGTAGCTATAAGATTTGTGATGTACATTTGTATTGTTTGCTGACTGACTTTGATAATGTGTTTTCCTAAAATCTAAAACTTAATGCTTTATGTAGTGCAAGTATAATCATGCTTTGGCTGCAAAAGAAGAAAGCAAACAAATCGTAGAGGATCAGGAAAAGAAGATTGAAGAACTGAGGGAAGCCTTGGAGAGAAGACAAATAGCTGATAACATTGAGGTAAAAACATTAATGTCGGTATATTATTATTCGTTCAACAGACTGATTGGATGTGGTTCTGCTTAAAATATTTTAACCTTGTTTTAGTTCAAACTATAGCCAGTTAAGCTGTCTTTAAAGAAATTTTCCATGAGACACCTGACATTCTGTTAAATTATCACATTACTTGACATAAATACTTTATAAGCTGTGTCATAAAAACCCATGCTAACAGCCTTGTTTAATTTTGTTAAGGCCACTAAGGAATCACCAGCTGAATTTAATGGCAGCATTAGATGATGCAGCTGAGAAATTAAAATAGGTAGAAGAATATATTATGTTTAACATTATTTCTTCACTTACTGCTACTATATTCAGTAACATAATTTCTTTACTGATAATTTTAACATAAAAGCTCCACCTGCTGGAAACAGATTTAAGATCTGTGGTTTTGCTTTTTAAGATGGTATCTTTTTTTTTAACTTTCGTGTTGCTGCTTTCACCATTATTTTTGTACATGTTCATCAGTCAAAACGCCAAGCCTCTCATTACAAATAATTTCTACATGTTAATTTGTCATATTAGATATCCTTAGTCCAATCATATAGCACCAGTGAAGTCTTCCAGAGTAGTGCTTGCTTCTCAAAACCCATCCTTAAAATAATTTCCACTATGTCTAGTAAACAGACTGTCTTCATTAATAATCATCTCTAAATTTGACATTCTGGAACCCAAAACTGAGTCACCTGCCAAATGAATCACTTTGAGTTACTTTTTTTTTTAAGCTGAAGTACCAATTCTTACTATAGTGTTCTCCTTGGATGTATCTGACTCCTGATAAAATCAGGGTTTCTCCTCTTCAGCTTTTTACATCACTTATTAATTTCCTTCATGCTTTCTTGACTGGACAAGAACAAATAATCCAAGGTGGCACTTAAAATACTAAGTACTGTCTGTCTCCTCCTAGGTTAACACACCTTGTGTAGGTATGTTATCCCATCTATCAGATAGGGTGGGAGTCTAGATCCTAAAATAAATCCAGAGGTATCTAAAGAATAGCGGTGCACAAAAAAACCTAATCAGTAACTCTGCATGGATTAAAATCTATACATTCTTTTCTGGTTTCTTATTTAAAGAATTGTATCTCTTTTTAAGTATACATTGTACTTCAAAACAGTGGTTGATTTCCAAGTATCTCCCACAAGTATCTGGGAGATACTTGTGGGAAATATCCGTATTGTGGGAAAGTTCTCATTTTTGTTCTGCAGTTGAGACAATGGATGTGGAAAACATGCTGAAATAAGAAATTTATAGATCAGTGCTACAATTCATGGTGAAAAAGTAGAGGAAAAAGGGAGATACTTGTAGCTGTTAACAGTCTTGGCAACAATGACAAAACATCTTGAAACAACTGCTTTAGAGTAATAACTTTAACCCTTCTTTACTCATCCAATGACTTAAACTAGAGAGACCTTCTGTGTGAAGACTTGCATCATACCACTGATCAGCTGGCAAGACTGACAGAGGCCTCGAAGAAACATGATTCATTGCTTCAGTGTGCGCAGGAAGACATAACAAAGAAAGACGCTCTAATCCAGGAACTCAAGGAACAGGTAAAATACAGAAATTCTTCTGATAAGAAGCTCCTTGGGAAGGAGTTGTGATTAATTGTAACTTCTGGAAAAGGTTTTGTAATACTAGAGCATCTTGTACGCAGTACTCTTGGTGAAGAGTAGTGCTTCTTTCTGTAAAAGCCAAGCAGTAGTTCAAAAGCTTCTGAAAAAAGGCTAGATAACTTTTAAATGCTTTGGAAATGGTGTCTAGAGATCATGAAAGTGTTTACTCTGAAAGCAGAGTAAAATTTTCAGTACCTATGATGACAGAGCAGCCTGAGGTTATAAGCAGCGTAACCTTGGGGATTACCTTTCCCTCTGCTTAAGACTTCACCATAAACAATATCATTGTAATGGTGATAACTACTGAGCTCTATAAATTATGCAGCCTGAGAGTGATTTGGAGCTTTTGCAGACCAAATAGCTATGTTAAACCTTTGTCAGAATTTTAGGTCTAGGTGTCACAACTGTTAGT
Organism: Falco biarmicus; assembly: GCF_023638135.1. Lineage (NCBI taxonomy): Eukaryota > Metazoa > Chordata > Aves > Falconiformes > Falconidae > Falco > Falco biarmicus. Next base: position 15,664,492 of record NC_079291.1, read on the forward strand.
GCTAAGTAATATGCTTGTGTTGGCAAAAACTCTAGTAAGGGTAAGTTATTTCAGAAGGAAAAGTTCTTTTGTCATGTTAGCATGTTCTCTTTGAGGGAACTGATTAGATCTATACCAGTAAAATCTTTGTATCAAATCATGTTTTGACCAGTAATGTTTGCCAACAAAGCTGGTAATGTTTTTTCTGTGCTAGCAAGCCCTTTGAAAGGTAGATTGTCTTAGCAAGGCAGAAAAATTAAATACTAACAAAGAGGAACAAAATTCAGATTAACTACGCCATATACAGCATATAGTGTATATACACTTTCAAAAAATGCTTGTTACATGCAACTATTGAATGATTAGCTGTTATTAGGGAAATACAGAAAAAAGTTATGAACAGGAAGTCTAAGGTAAACACAAATAACTTGTGGTGTACTTAAGCTTGCTCAAAATAGTAAAGAAAGCAGCAGCCAGATTTCTGTTTTGTATATATTACAAGCTAATTTAATTCTAATTGGGGATTTTAATAGTTGGACAAAATGACAGAAGAACTGGAGAAGAGGAAGAATGAATATGGAATAAAAATGAAGCAAATAGATTGCCTCGTAGACTCATCTTCAGTAACATTTCCTCAGGTATGGTATCTGGTGTTTGAGAAACATTTCCATTGTAAAGACTGTTAAAACTAATGGAAAAGGATTAGTAAACTTCACAGCCTGGCTTCAGGCTGGGACCAGAAACGGCAATGTATTGAGAATGGTCAAATCCCAGTCACCTTGTTTGTAAATTAAATGTAGCATTGATGATTTTTCTGCCAGAAATGTATTAACATATGTATTCAATTAAGTATTAAAGCATATAACCAATACATAGGGGAAACAGTCTTCACTAATAGTTTGTGGGATTTGTTTCTTTTAACTTGCCAGTGTCCAAGAACTCCCCCTGGTTTTGATGTGAATTTGGCAAAGCTCTTGGAAACTCATGAGCAAGAAATAGCTGATCGGAGGGCTTCTGCAATAAATCTGGAGCACCTTGTACATGAACTGAATGAAGAACGAAGAGCTAAAAATGATGAAATCCTAAGACTGAAGGTACTATGAGTTAATCTCTACAGGCAAATTGTAAGCTTAAAATAAGACTGAATACAGAATTCAGATTTTTTTGAGCTTAGCTTAGTAGTCTGTCCATTAAAGCAGGAAAGCAGTTCTTGGTCTTCTCTTTACCTAGGCTGGTAACAAATGGTGACAACTTGCTTGAGATATCCATGTATCTCATTTTCCCAAGGACTGAGTTCTTTCATGTTCATGAATATCAAATGGTAACGTCATTTTTGCTGATGAAACTGTTCTGCCTTACTGTAAATCAAGTTTGTAATGAAACTGTAAAGGAAAAGGTAATGCAGATCTTTGCCAGAGAACTGTGCTTGTTTTCTGATATAGTTTTATCTTCTATTTTACTCAAAACCATGTTCAAGTGGAAATGAAAACAGGAATTGCAATTTGGTCTTCAAATAAAATGTTTCAAATTTCACTTGCTTAGGAACAATTAAATGAGTTGGAAAACTTGCGTCTGGAAATGCAGATATTGGTGGAGAACAACAGGAATTTACAGAGCCTTGTAGAAGTTCAGAGACTAAGCAAGAACAGGTAAAGCAAAATAAGAAGAACCTGTCTTAACGTGAAGCAATTGAGTAAGATCAATTTACGGGTATTTTAAATACAATCTTATGTATTGCTTATATAATTAGAGATTGACTCAGCCTTTTCTATGAAAATTATTTACTGGCTTGTAAACTTCATTGCCTTTAAATCACAAATTCTTAAATAGAACAAAGTTTTATAAAGGAAATGGAAATAGAATGCAAAATCATTACATGCACAGCCATTTCTGTGTACTGTATATTACCATATCACTTCTGCATTTATGGATTCAGTAGACAGGAAATATCCAAATTAATTAAACACAAGGTTTAACATAGAAATAAATTGAATCAGTTATCAGTCTTGTGTTTTTGAGAATAAGGAATGAACTTCCTCTGAAAAGATGGTACGCTGCTATATACCTCAGACAAGATATCCTGAAATTTGGTTCAAACTGTAGTCTGTAAATCTTTGTTTTGGCCAGTTTTTTGTGGCTTACCTTTTTTGTTTTGGTTTTTTTTTCCTTTGGTTTTGATTTTGTAAAGAATTAAATAATCTGCTGGTTTACATCTTGTGAAAAGGAATCTGAACTGGCAGCAAATAAATCTGTTGATATTTAATGACAATTAATTTTTAAGGAGCAATTTAGTAAACTAACTTAATGGTAGGTAGGAGTGAAAAGAATTACTTACTTTAAAGAAAAAGAGGGGGGGAAATATGTAAATATCTATAGTGGAAAAACATGAAAATTGAAGAACAGGATGTTAGTTGATCCTTACAAACAGTTAACAAAACGTGGCCTTGGGATAAGGAATAGACACCATAAATATGTCAAGCTGGGACACAAGATGAGCTCAAGAGGAAAAAAAAAAATGGTTAATAAGACTAAACATAAAATTATGGAACTATGTGTGAAATGTCCTAATAATTACCATACTAAAAGATCCACCCTCTAGCAAAGCAAGCCCCCCACTAACAAAGCCCCTTCCCCACAGAACATACCTGGTGAAAAAAACTGTACCCTTAAACTGAGACAAGGCTTGTAGGAACCAATGAAAATTAAGTGACTAAACACAATTGTAATCAGTTGTTCAAAGTATATAAAAAGTCTTACTATGTGTTAAAAGGTGTGCTAGCTTTGTGGATTACCGCCTAGCACCCATCGATGCACAGACATTCAATAAACAAGTATCTTGACTCTGTGTGCAGATCAGCTCTTGCTGATTATGCTCAAACCCAGCTTGAGATAACAGGAGTATAATGTTTTTTTGCCTGTTAAATGTATAAAGAAATATTTTCCAAAACTTTAATCTCTATTCGAGAAGTATCAGCATTGTCAGTTTTAAAACTGATTTTCTGGTAAGATTTAACATAAAAGACCACTATTAAATTTGCAAAATTAAGTATTCTGATTAGAAGATGCTGTAATTGCAGGTATCAATGCAACTCTAATTTGTCCTTGCATTCATATGTATTATACAGTAATCTTCAATTATGAAGGGATTCATTGTGCAAAACATTCTGTGCACAAGGTGGGCAGATCAGATGGCGTATTGAATGATGATATTGTCTCTAGGGCCTTCTGCTTAGTTTGCAACAGACTTTTTTTCAATTGTGTGTTGTCAATTGAAAATGGGAATCACAGAAAAAGAAGTGGTTACCTTGCCATGGGAAACTGTATTTTGTGTCTGTTTTTCATGCAGTTAATGTACTAGGTTACTTGGATCCAGGTTTTCACAGAAAAGCATTACTTTTATGTTCCTTACTTGTATTCCCAGCTTGGAACCTTGAGATATAATTTGGATATGCATTAACAATTCTTGGCTGCTGTTGATAGGAGTTCTGGTTTGAATAGACGGAAGGCTAATACTATATTGCATGCTCTCTAAAAAATCAGGTTTAAATATCTCAGGTGGCAATAGTCACAGGAGACATTTGCCTCGTACATTATGGGAGCAGATGACAGCAGCATCAGGTAGTAATTATCTTCTGTGTGGCCCAGTGCTAGAGAGTGAGATGACTTGGTCACTGGTGTCACATGTGATAAGGTAATGAGATGTAACAGACTATGGACTGCATTGGAGAATGTTTGAGAATACAAAATGAGACCAAGTGCCTGCTCTCTTACTATTGAGCGTTGGGGCTGGGAAGAGCAAGCTGTACAGGAAAGGTCAGCCTTCACCTCTGTAACACTAAGCTGGAGCAGGCTTAGTTCACTGCTTTGGAGCTAGTGTACAGGCTGACCAGTACTAGAATTTGAAAGGCTCGAGCATAACCAATGATTCTAAACCTGGAGGTTTCAGAGTTCATGTAAGTATTTACTGAGAATAAGTAAAACAGTGTGTTGCAGTTTGTCCAACAACTTAAAAGCTAGATGGATTTGGGTGGATTTTGGAAGTGGGTGGTACCAAAATTTAACAAGGAAAATACGTTATTTTTATCTTGGTTCTCAGAAGTTGTTAGACTTTTTAAGCTGGCACTTAATTAACATTAACAAAAAACCACCTGCACATATACACATTACTCTTTCAGACTGAGGCTATTCATACCAGATACAAAAAATAAAATTACCCTAGCTAGGTATGTTGACAAAGATTTTGAGTTGCTGAAAACACTGACCTTTTTTGCAATTTTTGCATATTTTTTTTGCAAAAATTTGCATCAAATTGCAAAAACTGTTAATGAATGAAGTTCTTCCTTTATGGCACATGACAGGAATGAATTGGACCCAATGGTGTGTTGATTTTGGGGTTATTTTAATCTTATGGTGTTTGCTTCTAGTCAATGTCAAGTTTATTAAAAACTAACAAAACTAAAAGTTTCCAACCTTTTACCTTCTCAACTTGGCAAGACCACTGAGCAATGATTTTGTAGGAGGGAGTTGCTTTTGACAGTCTATATGCACAACAAACATCATGAACTAATAAAACATTTATCTCGGTCCCAAAGCTGTCTACCGTACAGTTGCATAGTTATTGCGTTTTTAATTGTTTTCATTAAAACATCATTTCTCTATAGCTGAACAAAGGAAAACTTGGTGTTCTTGGAATATAAACATTTCAACCCTTCTAGAGTTGTTTCATGATGTTCAGTATTCAGAGTACGAACATGTGTCAAGACAGCTACATACATTTACTGGCTTAATCTGGATAAGATGTTTTTACAACTGGTTTCCTCAGTTTGTGAGAAGCTTTCCTCATTCTTGGATTTCCTAGTGATCAGAAACATCCTGACGTTCAGTCCCTTAAAGAGAAAGAGGAGGAGATTGCTCAAGAACGACTCGCCAAGGTATATTACCCTTCTCATGTCAGTTGCTATCTCCCTGCTGTGAAGTATTAATATGTTCTCTGCTATTTCATGGCAGTGAAACAAACGATGAGTTCTAGTGAATTCTAACAGATGCAGCCTGATACTTACAAGGTTTCCATCTCTAACACCAATAAACTGGGTGTCAGATTGCACAATAAGCAAAACCAGATTCAAATCACTAAATCAGACTCTTCTCCACAGAGCTGGAAAGTGAGGTTTGTGTCACTGCTCTGCCAAAGGCAAGTTAATGTTGCAGTGGAGGTTGCCATGAATCTCCCAGACAAAAGAATCCCCTCTTAGAGCTGTGCTGTGCATGAATGGGCAGCTGTGCGTCCCTTGTGTGGGCATGAAATTGGAAATACATGCATATAGCAAAAAGATGCACTTATAGGGAACATTAGAGATGCGAGTTACTAGGCAGTAGGATGGTTTTGGTAGGATCTGGAATGAGATACGTAGTATCAGTTTAGTACCCGTAATTTTAGATGTATAGAATATATTAAACATTAAGAATTTTTTTTTTAACTCTTACAGAATAAAGCATTGGAGGAGATGCTGAAAATCAAAGCAGAGTAAGTTTAAATATTGTTCATTGAACTGGAGATTTGTATTAAACTCATTAATACCAGAAAGGCATACTTGAGCAATAGAAGCCCAAGATCTGAAAGTATAAAAGTTTTAATCTGGAAATATTTACACTTCTGCAAGACACATTGAGTTCTTACTCTTTCTCATCAGTAGGTGGTAGTAGCACCTATTACTACATTTTCTAAAAGGGCAGCATTGTATCAGGACAATACTCTGAAATAGGTGGTACCATAGAAAAACTTAAATTGGAAGGTACATTTTGAATTTTTTTCAATTATCTATGTTTTGAGTTCTTTTCTATGCAGTGAATTTTAAGCATGTTCCTTTTCAAATTAAATTGAAATACTGGTAATTTTTTTATTAATATTGTAAATATTTTCTAACTTTAAACAATCTCATTCTTTGCTTGCTTTATGCTATCTTAAATTTTTGTGCTTCTGCTTGAATAATGAAAACTGTTTATCATTAGAGGATTCCTAGATTGTGTTTGCACTATTGTGCAAGTCCTCAAAATTCAAGTGTTCTGCACCTTGGATGGATAGTAATAAAGAAATAAAACACTGAATTAGTAGATAAAAATTAGTTTGAAGATGCTGCTCCTGCTATTCTTTTCCTAATCTGTACTGCTTTGCTTCAGAGTTCATAGTGCTGAATCTCCCAGTATTTGAGTTATCTAATATATGTAAATAAGGATGAAAATAGTTTTTATGCACTCAGTCATTTCAAAAGTAATTTATATTAAGATTTCCAGAAATCCCAGTCCTGATTAGGGGTTATCTTGCTATTTGATGCATTGGTTTTTCATACCTGTCTGGTCTCTGAAATAAGCTTTATAAGTGCTACAAGGTCTCATACAAATAAATAATGTACAAAGAAAAAGATTCTTTTGTCATCAAGAAAATGTCTTGACAAATGCAGCAAATGAATATTGTTTTCATATAGTAGGTCTTAAACACCAAGCTTCAGTGAAACAAAACTGATGACAAGGAGTATTTTAAATTATACAATATTTGAATAGACATGCAAAATAACTAAAGGTCATATAATCAGTAGACAGGCTGCTAAGTTTGATGGCATGGTTTAATACTCTGTGAGCCTGATAGATGTCTCATCTGCTGAAAATGTTTTAATTCTATCTGAAGAGGTAGTCCTTCTGTTACCACACCAAATGAGCTCAGACCATCTCCGAGCTGCTCAGAGATGTTTCTGAGCAACAAGGCTATTGGGGGGGGGAAAAGCCAAACGAGCAATTTAGGGGAAACCTGAAGAGCAGCAGAGTTCATCTGACAAATGTATGTGCCTTAGATATGAATTACTTGTAAGTGTTCTTGTAGGTGAAGCTTCTATTCTCTTTCATGAGTGGAGTTGTACGTCCTGGATTGGGAACAGCGTACTTCCCCAAAAGAAAAGCATCTCTGGAACACTGCCTAGTTAATTTGCAAACACAAGGGCTGTGAAGCAGAATGGAATTTTTCCTCCTCTTAGCACTGAGTTCTAGGGAAAATACGTAGTCTCAAAGGGATACTTTCAAAGGAGTCTGCCTCCATGTCCAAGACTTGCTTAGTAATTCAGTTGTATGCCTCTTATGTTGTTTTTTAATATTTTATGATTCTTTTATATTGGCAGATTAGAAGAGACCAAAAATATGCTCAAAATCAAAGAGAATACTTGTCTTGAAATTACTCTGGAGATGGAACGAACAAGAGCCTTGGAGCTCAAAGCATTTCATGAAAAAGAAGAAATTAGATCAAAACTGGAGGAAATGTATGAAGAGAGAGACAGAACTGAAAAGGTTATATATGTATAATTTTTTGTCTTTATAGTAGAATCTTACTATATCTACAGATTAGCAGAGGTAGAGCTGTTGCTAATTGGACAATATTCTGAATTAATTAGCAATCAAAGACTCTCTCTGAAAATGTTTAGTCTTGCAGTTTAGTTGTATTTGTAATGCTGTTTCCTGCATTAGTGAAACTCTTGGTATGGAAATCACTGTTGCAATTCATAATACAAATCAAATGGTGCTGCTCCACCCCCCCCCCAGAAGGGAGCTAATGTACCGAAGGAGATCTAAGACAAATACCTATTTCCTGAATGAACCAGTTCTTGCATCATGTGTTACTGAATGAACCGATTCTTGCATCATGTGTTACAACAAATTTAAAGCATGCTCATAGTACTAAAGAAGCTGTTTCCTCTGTAAAGAGGAGAGGCTACAGTTAAGAGGTACACATTGTATTTATTAATTACAGGAAATGGACTTGCTGAGGAAGCAAGTTGACTCTCTTGCTGAGGAGAATGGGAAGTTACTTGGTCATCAAAACCTAAACCAGAAGATTCATTATCTTGTGAAACTGAAGAAAGATTATGCTAAACTTACTGAGGTAAGTGGCAGAGTAGAATACAGGTCAAGTATGGCCTGACATAGAGAGCTAAGCTTTGAGCATGAAAACTAAAATTCTTGCTCTTCTGTTGGACCTCCTGATTTTATGCAGCTGTGTAGGTCATGGCTGGTCTGTCTCCTCACAGGCCCCAGACAAGGATCACCCCATTTAACTTAAGTCCACAGTGTATAAAACACTTGACAAGCGTATATATCACTTATTTAGAAATATGAAAGACGTTAGTATCACTTCCTTAATACACCCATGTTCTCTGTTTTACAGGAGACTGAAAAACTTCGAGTTGAAAATGCTTTTTTGAAAGAATCAAAAAAGTGTGAAATGTAGACATCATGATCAGCTATAATGACACAAACAAAACTGCAGAGCCATATTTTATAAGTCTACAGAATAAGCAAAAGCCAGCTGACTTTGGCTGTGGTCCCAGAATAATCAAGTATTTTAGTTCCTGGATTTTTTGCTAGTAATAAGTCTTAATGAAAAATTTCATTCCAGCTACGTGGGTAACTTTCAGTGACACATTAACACCTTCCTATATAATTTTGGAAAAACTGATTTTGTATAGGTACTAGAAGATACTTCCTTGAAACTGTCATACCTTGCCAAGAAAAAGCTTTCTCCCTGCGAACACACCTGAATCTTTGTTTTCCGTTCTGCTTTTATTCAGGTTCCTACCTTTTATGAAATGCTATGTTTTCCATCAGAGTAGAACTTTTAAAAATAGAATTTTTTTGTAGGCTTTACTTTGGTTTGGGTTTTGTGAGGTTTTTTTGCTAAACAGGGTGTTTTTACTGGGTTACTTAAATATAATTTCATATTGAAGTTTTGTTCAATAAAGCATGAATGTGAATTTAGTAATAGACTTGTAAATAGTACTATAAACATCTTTTGGCTTTACATTCTTTTCTTTCTCTATTTAAAATAAAAATGCTTTTTAAACCTTTTTTCCTCCAATATAAACCTGTAGAAATTTTCTATATTAGAACTGTAGGAAATTCTAAGTATTTTGCAAACAGTTTCTTATCAAACAAGTTAGAAATGTTAAGGAACTAGATTTGAAAATATGCAGAATGTTTAGGTGTATAACATAAATTCATGTAATTGCATATAACATTTATTGGAAAACAACTTAATGTTTTGTGTTCTGCTAGCAAAATTTTTATGTACCAGTATCAAATAGTTGTGTGTTTAGCTGCTTTTTTTTTTTCTTTTTACTGTCTGTAATCCTATCATTCCATTTATGGCTACTTGATACAGTACTGCTTTTGCCTACAAGGGATGGGGCAAAAGGGAAGGAAGAGAAAGATGTGTCAAGCAAAGAGCAGAACACCTGGTGAGTTCCTGCATTTGGCTGAGAGGAAGAGGAATTTCCCCTAGCTTATCTATGGATTTTTCAAGTTGCCTAATCCTGCAGATAAGTTTCCAATTGAACTTTAATGTGAAGTATCGAAGTGAAAAACTGGCCTTGAACTGGAGAGGTGTTTTGTTTTTTCTGTAGATAAACAGTAGTAGAGATTTGAAGCAACGTTACAAGCGCGCTAAGAGCTGAGAGGGGAGGAGTTTGCCTTGGACCACCGAGCTGTTGTCCCCCGCGTGCTGTTCGTCGCCGCCGCGGTGCGGGTTCACACACGCGCGCGGGGCCCCCTGCCGGCCCTGTGACCGTTTCCGTGCGGGCGGGCGCCTGCCCCTCCCGGCCGATCGGCCCTGCGCAGCCTGCGCGCCCCTCGGCCTGCGCCCTCGGGTAAGGCTGCAGCAGGACCCGGGGCGTAAACATTAAAGCCTTTGTAGCCAAACGAGCATTGCCCACGGCGTTTTCCTTCGCCGTTCTCCCCGAGGCTCGGTACGGCCGGCCCCCGGAGGGCGGCGCGGCGGCGGGGCGCTTCCTGGCGGCGGCGGCGGGCCCGGCATGCGGGCGAGCGGCGGGGCGGCGGCGGTGGCCGCGGGGCTGCTGGGGGCGGCGGCGGCCGCGGCGGCGAAGCTGGCGCTGGGGCCGGGCGGGGAGACGGCCGGAGGCCCGGTAAGGCAGGAACGAATGGGCGCCCGCAAGCGGCTTCCCTGGGGGAGCGGGCGGCCTCCCCGGCAGGCGTTAGTCAGCCCCTGGGCCTCCCTTCCTCACGGAGCCCGCGGTGGGAGGAAACGCGCGGGTTCTTCCCGGCGCTGTTCCAGGCAGCGCCCAGCACTTCCCTTCAGCGGGACGTGCCGGGAAAGCGGGGCGCGCCGGGAGAGCCGAGCCGTGACGCGGCGGGGGACCGGCCGCCTAGCTGGGGCGGGGGGGCGGGTAGCGCCGTGGGAGTGCCAGCGGGCGGGTGAGCGGCGAGGGCGGCTCGGTACGGGAATGCGTGAAGCCAGGCCCAGTCGCAGAGGCTTCGTCTGTCTTACTTGAAAAGTGGGAGTTAGGTGTTTGACGTTCAAGTGCACTATTCTCAGCCCGCTGTTTTGCTAAGAACGTTGTCCTTCTCCCCCTCCCGTCCTGCCCGTTGGCTGTGAGGGGAGCCGAGAGGCAGGGCGGGGGGCCGCGGCGCTGCTGGGCCGTGCCCCCGGCAAGCTCCCTTGGGCGGCCGCGGGGGACGACCTTTATCTCGCCCGTGTTTCACAAACCTGGGTGTGCTTAAGGTTCCGTGAGACCGCTGGCCTTACACCTCAAAAATACAGAACTGAGTTCTCACGCAGGCACGGCAGGTGTAGGGACGTGCACAAGGTTGTGTGTGAATGGGGAGATGCTGAGGCGGAAAGCATGTGCGAGTTGTAAAAACTTGCCAGGGAGATTTGTTATTCATATGGCAAATGTGTATTTGGGACTTGAAACCCAAAGGACAGCCCAAAGAGGAACTAGATTTGGAAAAGTCTAGCCTTGCAACAGGAAAAAAAAATAGACTTGTGTGATTATTAGAAATGGTTAAAAAAGCAAAAACTCAGTACCTGCCAATCCTGTTGATCCTTTCCTATATATCAGAAAGGGTGGCAGGAAAGAGAATCAAAAAACTTAAATCCTGATACTTCTCCTAATCTCCCCCACAAAAGGTTGCGTTCTGTGCTGACAGAAAAGCAGAACATGGAATTACTGAAAATGTTGACAGCATGTTATCTGAGTATTTTTCTCCTTTAAAATTTATAGTAATGTTGCTCATTTATTGTCAGGTTTTTGGTGGTTTGGTTGTGGGTTTTTTTGAAGGTTCTATGACAAAGGGTCGTATCATTGAGGTGGACTGTCACCAGCATTTCAAGGGAGGTGGTCCTTCCATTTTACTCAGAACTCGTGGAGCTGCAGCTGGAGTGCTGGGTCCAGTTCTAGGCTTTCCAGTACGAAAAAGAGATGGAGCTGCTGGACAGGGTCCAGCAAAGGGACCAGAGCATCCCTCTATGAGGAGAGGCTGAAAGAGTTGGGACTATTCAGCCTGGGGAAGAGAAAGCTCAGAGGGATCTCATCAATACGTATAAATACCTGAAGGGAGGGGGCCAGGCTTTTTGCAGTGGAGCTCAGTGACAGGACCAGAGGTGATGGGCACCAGCTGAAACACCAAGGGTTCCCTCTGAACATCAGGAAACATTTTTTTCATTGTGAGGGTGACTGAGCACTGGTACAGGTTACCTAGGGAGGTGGTGGAGTCTCCATCCTTGGAGATATCAAACCCTGTCTAGATATGGTCCTGGACAACTGGCTGTAAGAGTGGCGAGGTTGAACCAGATGATCTCCAGAGGTCCCTTCCAACCTCAACCATGCTGTGATTCTGTGTTTCCATTTCTTTGTTCTAGACAAACTAGTTCAGTTACTTCTTTCAGGTCCGTTCAAGGTGGTAATTATGAACAAAAATCATTAGTTTAGCTGTAAAAAAACAGGTTATAAGTAAATGGCATAATCTTCCTAGTAGCTTAAATTGCACTGAACTGTAGACGCTAGAGTGTTTCAGAGGGCTCCTTTTAAATCCTGCATGCTGGCTGCAAAGGCTTTTCTGCAGAGGTGACAGAGGCTCAAGGAGTTCTGCGTTTGAGGAAGAGCTACAGAAATATAAAAATAAATATGAGAGCAGCCATCGCTTGTGCAGTGTGGAAAGTGGTGACAAATGTTAGAAGTGCATTGACGCTTCTAACAGGTTATGATGTAGGGTAGCAGGATACTTGATGACAGCATGAAGGTAGATTTCCTGGCCAGAAGAATGTGTTGTGATGGCCTAGCCTGAGAGTGGCCTGATGAAGAGGGGTCATTTCACGTGAACAAAAGTTGTCCTTTACTTTCCCCTCTCCCCTGCCAAACTTCACCTAAAATTACTTCTGCCACTTCAGGTGTGATTCTAGATTATCTGAAATGTACACTAAAATTAATCTCCTCTTAGAAAAGCAATCAGAACAGTAATCCTTGACTCACTAGGCTTGCTTGGCTGAGCCCATGGCAGGGGAGGAATTTATACCTCCCTCCTTCCTTGTGGAGAACACCTGGAGATGTTCTTATCTCTCTGCGTGCCATTGCAATGACCACTCTTCTGCCCACTACGCAGAGGGTCTCAACCTCCCTCTGGAAAGCCTTCCTTCTGGGCAGAGCACACTGCAGCTGATTTCCCTGTCTCTGTAACAGAAGCAGATCAGAAGAAGAACCCATGGTTTCAGAGTCACTTTCGAAGATAGCATAGTTGCTGTGATGGTGGAACCAGCTTTGCTCTACCACTGATAGACTAATTCAACTCAAGCAGGACCTCTGGAGGTCTGTAGTCCAACCCCTGCTGTGCAACAGGTTGTTCATGACCTTCTCCAGTGAATTTTTGAATACCTCCAAGGTTGGAGAGCCCATGACCTCTGTTCCAGTGTTTGATCACCTTTGTTTTCCCTTGTATCAGATCAAAATATCACTTGTTCCAAAATTTATTTGCTGCTTCTTTTCATATCCCAGTGCACCTGAGAGAGGAACCTGGGCTCCATCCTCTCTACACCCTCAGGTGGATGGTTGAAAACAGTATGTCCTGGTTTCAGTTGGGATAGAGTTAATTTTCTTCTTAGTAGCTAGTTGATAGGACAATGTTGATAGCACACTGATGGTTTTAGTTGTTGCTGGGTGATGTTTATACCAAATCAAGGACTTTTTTGTTTCTTGGCCTCTGCCAGTGAGAGAGCTGGAGGGGCACGGGAAATTGGGAGGGGACACAGCCAGGACAGGTGACCCAAGCTAGCCAAAGGGGTATTCCAGACCATATGACATCATGCTGAGTATATAAACTGGGGGGAGAAGAAGGAAGGGGGGGGACATCTGGCATTACGGCGTTTTTCTTCCCGAGTAACCGTTACGCGTGATGGAGCCCTGCTGTCCTGGGGATGGCCGAACACCTGCCTGCCCATGGGAAGCAGTGAATGAATTCCTTGCTTTGCTTTGCTTGCGTGCGCAGCTTTTGCTTTACCTATTAAATTATTCTTATCTCAACCCTCAAGTTTTACATTCCTTTCCGATTCTTCTCCCCATCCCTCTGGGTGAGGGGGAGTGAGCAAGTGGCTGCGTGGTGCTTGGTTGCCGGCCGGGGTTAAACCACAACATAGTAACAAGATCTCTTTTTCTTAAGGCTTTTTTTTCCCCCAGCAGCGTACCTTGGTAGGCTCTTTCTGATCCAGAAATACACTGAATTTAGGTGAAACACAGAGAATTGTTTTCCCCTCTTATCTTTCACTCCCAAATCTGCCTACCCACTGGAGGTGTGTGTGGATTTACCTGCCCTGAGCAAGGTAAAACTCACTCCCTGGTCACACAGGCAGGGGGTGAAGCTGGGAAGCAAACCCCATCCTGCGGTGGGGCATAACACATCAGAAGGTTTCTTCCTTAGAGGACTGGTGGCAGCTGGGTATGACTGTTCCTCTTTCTAGGGTTTGCCAGGGCAGCGGTAGGAAAACAAAAGTGCTTCACTGGTAGGAATTGTCATTTACTGGTGCCCTGATAAAGTTGGAGACTTTTGCCACAAGTGGGGCAGAATGAGGCCAAACACCTGAACCGTGCCTCTCTGGGATGGGATTAGTCTCAGAGAGCTTGCACCAGCCATCAAGCAGGGATTTGCTTTACAGCCTTTTCCTTTCAGCTTTGTACTTGCTACATCACTTGCTTCAGAGGTCCCTGTGGCCTCCCCTAGCTTGCAGTTCTTAATTTCTTCTTCCGAGTGGGAGCAGAACACGATTGGTGACCCCCATTGATTTGGGTGGCTGGCAGGGGGCTGCAGTTACAGCCATTCCCACGGGGCAGGTGCTGCCTCTCAGCTGTGTTTGTTGGTGGCTTCATACCTACGTTTCCGTCTGCTTTGAGATGGACCCCACCGTGGCCTGAAAGGTGACAGGCTAGGAAGGCATGATCACCATGGGCGTAGGCAAAGCCTTGCCTTCACTTGCCCTTGTGTGCTTCCCAAGTGTTATGTGAGAGTCGTGATCTGCCTGTGATCTCCTCCCTTGGTGTCTTCACATCAAGCACATGGTACCCAGGGCCTAGGGAGATGGCTGCAGCAGCTAAAACTATGGGTGTGGGGGGGGACTGGGAACGGTGAAGGCTTTTTAGGTAAAACGGTGCCTTTTTTTCAGACTGAGACTGTTAAATGTCTTGTCAGGTTGTCTGAGGGGGATCTTTCTTGAGAACCTAGAAGGCCCTTGAGTTCAGAGGGGTAGTTTTATTGCCACTAAATGCTGGAGCAGAGAGCTCTCAGTAAATCTGCTCTCCAGCAGGCATGCAAAACAAGGCACGATGCCCCTCAGCTCTCTCGTTCCTCCCAGAGGACCCTGCTCTGCCCTCACTGCAGCAGTAAAGCAGGCCAGGTCAGGGGAGGTGGTGAGGACCACTGGTTTGGGACCACGCTGGTCTCAGCCCACATTCACAACAGATGGGTCCTGTACCATGCAGCACCAGCATGTACATCTTTGGTGTGTGTTTGGCAGGACTGCATTTGACACTTTCCCATGCAGGTAGTGATGAGTGAAGGCTTTTCACTGCATTGCGTGTGCACCAGGGCTTTCTGGAATTCAGCTTCTGGCGTGGCAGCTGCTGTACATTGTCCCAGCACTTCTCAGCTTGTAGTCTGAGGCTGGACTCACGGCAGGACGTGCCAGGGTGATGCTTCATCCAGGGCTGTTTCCTTCTGCGACTTAATATATTCTTCTTCATGTAATACCAGCTGTAATTCAGCTTCAAAAGCCCACACTGTTGGGTTTTTCTCCAAAGTGCCTGTGAATTAGTGAGGGCAAGTGAGCGGTCAGTGAAAATGTGCTGGGGTTTCCCTTTATCCTACAGCTGCCTGTGCTGCTTCGCGTCAGCTGCGTTGGCTTGGTGTTTGCGTGCAATGCAGTGATGTGGACGGTCTTTGCAAAAGCCCTGCGACTCTCCTCCTCCTCAGCCGCTGCCTCTGTGACAACGACAGCCTCCAACTTCATCTTCTCGGTGAGTAGATCCCTTCCCCAGGTGCTGAAGCCTGGAGGAGCACAGCGATGTGAGAATGGTTGTGCTGGATGTGACTGGTCGTAGCTCATTTCCCAGTGTGACTGGCATTGCTGGCCACAGGGGGGGAGTTACAGGCAGATGTGAAATGACTGTGTCAGGCCTCAGCTGCTCTGACAGTTTATGACAGAGGCTATAGGACTTTTCTGGGTGGTGCAGGAGGAAGGATGCTGCTGCCCAGCGCAGTGCCTGGGTTTACTGAACTTTTCTAATTGCCAGTGAGAGCCAGAGCTGGGAGCTTTGCTTTGTTTTGCTTTTCCTTTGCAACACCTGACCTATGACAAGCCAAAGCCACCCTAGCTGGGTGTGAAGATGCACCGCCTTTAGTCACAGCAAGAGCATTTGTGACCTGCAGGTTTTTTCTACTCACTTTTCACTCTCAGCAACTGTCCACCTTGATTCCGTGCTGCAACTTGCAGTCATGGTGGTGTCTAAAGTTAGTGAGGCCCTTTTTTTATTGACTGGAGTTGCCCAGTCACCTGGAGATTTGGCTCCCAAGAGGTGCTGGAAAGCTAGCAAATCACACACCTCTGTGTGCTTTAGCATCTCTATGCTAAAATCCTGCTTTGGGACTGTGATATGGCTGTGCTTCCAGGCTGTATAGTAGAATAGGTCATCTCTGGCATCACCTGCAGCAGCCATTTCTGTTGGTGGTCCCAGCAGGCGTTTCCTCCAGCAGGTTTTGTCTAGGGCTGGCTCTCCCAGTAGAATTCCTCACAGCTCTGGCAGCGGCAGGAGGTTTTGAGGCAGCTCAGCCCAGTAAAGCTTTGTCTCTGTCTTTCCCTTCAGGCCATCCTGGGCAAGCTTCTCTTTGGAGAGACGTGGACGCCTCTGTGGTGGATCGGCCTTGCCATGATGCTCTGTGGCCTTGTGCTGCTGCATACAGCTGTGCCCCAGCCGGCGCATCTCCCAGCGGAGAAGAAGGAGGCATGATGGCTGCTGAGGGGACACAGCACCACACTGCCCCTTGCCCCTCACCAGCCTGCCCCATGACAGTGTCCCCAGTCCCCAGCTGACCTCAGACCGGCTTAACCCTTGCTCACCTGCTGATCTGCTGACGTGCAACATCACACTGGTTACATCTTTCAGAGCAGGTCAGTGTGTGGCAGTGGCAGCCTTGGAGGAAGCTGATCTGCTCTGAGTCAGTATTATAGAAATTGGGGCCAGAGGTTTATCAGCCACGCCTCCTCATCACACCCTGCGGCTGCAGAGTTTTCCCAATTTGGTGAAGGCTGAAAGTAAACATGGTGGTTGTGGAAGGTGCCTGTGTATCAAGTACTTTTCCATAAGAGGACCTGTCCCAAAATAGAAAATCAGTCGGGAGTAGATGCTGAAGGCAGCTGATACTTCCGCTGTGCTGTTCTGGACTTCCCTCTCGGCCTCTTGAAATGACCCCATGCCTGCTGCTGCCAGTAAGGCTGTGGAGCCTTTCATTAACTCTTCCAGCTTCCCCTGTCAGTCACCTACACCTTGCAACTTGCCATTTGTCTAGCTTCTAATTTCCACTTGCCTATTCCTGACGTTACTCACTGTAACGTTCTTGCTCTTTCCTTTAAACTCTTAACCAGGATGGGGTTTTGGTCACCATTCCTGCTGTAATTTTGGCACAGCACAACAGGCTGCATGAAAACAGTCAGCTGCTTTCACTAGGAGCGTCTATGTTCAACACATCCCCCCTCCCCACTTATGTTCGCAGTTGCTTTAACATTTGGTAGAATGGACTTTCTCAAGCAGCGTGGTTTTTGTATACCTATGGATGATGCGGATTCCCATTTGTGTGATGTAATCAGCCAGATCACTGGTACCCACACGTACCCTAAATTTTGGGTCAGCGATTACTCTGTGTTCAGGTGTTGACACGGTGCATGTGTCAAGAGATCATAATTTCTAAGTTATCAACTTCTTTCCCCAGGCCACACATCTGTTTTTACTTGGAAGTTTTTTAGATGCAGTCCTAATTGAGAAATGTAATTATGTCTATAAATGTATGCATCATGCTGGTAATAATCACTTGTTTGCTCTGGGCTTGCCACGTTGCTTCTGTCTTCTCGAAACCACAGAAAGTGAGTCACAGTTGTGGTATGTGCAGCAAACCTAAGAACACATTTCTGTGAGCCTCTATCAGAACCTCTCAGGTTTGTCGTGACTGGCAGATCTGTATCATGTCCAGCAGAAGCATTAAAATAGGCTAGCGGGTGAAAATGCCACTGGATTTGGGTTTGTGCCTTTTCCTCCTTTGTATCAGAAAGACAAAAAATCAGTGTCCCCAGCAGAGGCCAGAGGCTGTTTACTCCAGGTCCCCTGCTTTGGGAGAGACCATTCTAGCTCATCACATCTGGCAGCTGTGTCCCTGTCCCAGGAAGGGCAAAGCCTTTGCCTCTCAACTAGGTGTGCTCGTAAGTCTTCCCCCCCAAAGAGAGGAGCTGCATATGTGGCGGGGGAGAAGGCA
The DNA here is from genome assembly GCF_023638135.1 of Falco biarmicus. NCBI lineage: Eukaryota > Metazoa > Chordata > Aves > Falconiformes > Falconidae > Falco > Falco biarmicus. The sequence continues at coordinate 15,682,309 of NC_079291.1, forward strand.
GAGTGCTCTGAGTGTCTTTCCTCCTTAGCAGCATGGGTCTTTGCACCTGGGGAGCTATTCAGGTAGCAGCAGTAACAGAAAGAGTTGGACGCATCTGGCTGCCTGGTAAGCTGGGACTTGATGCGATGACCCAGCATCCCTCATATGTCTGCAGAGAAGACAACCGGGAGTTATGCAGTTCTAAGTACATCTAGTCTCCTTAGATCTTCGTATATGATGGAGAAATTAATGAAGGCTGCAAGCCTGATTTATTTGCCCTCAGCCAGCTGTAAGCTGTGGCTGCCTTCATGCGAACAGCAGGAGAAGGACAGGACTCTCCTCTCTGGTTAATCTGGCTGTTGCCCCTCCTCCTAACAAACCTTTTGGAAAATTCTTTACTATGGACTGTCTCAGAACTGACATTTCTTTATTACAGTCATTGGAGGTTAAGGGTCTAGGAAGTGTTTGCACAGGTGCAGAAAGTGAGGGCAGCATTCTACTTGACGATGCTCACTCTTAAGGCAGAGGAACGGAAACTAGGGCTGTAAATTCACTGTTGTGAATACTTGAAGGTGGGAATGGAAACGAGTTTCCCACCAGTTCCTGTGGGAGGAAAAGATCACCAAGCAGGGCACATTCTTTGGCAGAATTCCTCTTCCCTGTGTGCCCAGGGTTTGGCCCACGTGTGCCAGTGTTGCTTGTCAGCATGGGGCCAGGGCTGCAAGAAGGGCTGCAATTGCCATGTAGCAAAGCAGTGCACTTCTGGTATATAGTTCACGTGTGGTCATCCAAAATGCAGCTGGAGGTCATCTCAGAAAGGAGTGCTAGCGACTCTAAATTAAAGCACTGTCCAAAATTCAGTGGCTAAAATTTAATATTTACAGATGTTTTAGACCACACACACACACACAGAAGTGGTGTGAGACTAATGAGTGAGCTGTGTTTGAAGAGTGACCAGTTCAAATGTGGTAGACCTTGTAAGGTGGCTGAAGTTCATGCTTGTTATACCAGGGCAGAAGGTGGGTTATCCTTACGCAGGAACTTGCGTGGAGTTTCTGCACACCTGAGCCAGTGTATTCTTAGACATGAGTCTCAGGCACAAATTTCCCCTCAAAATTCCATCAAAATATGCTTTTGTTTGCATATCTCCTAGGTGTTGATTGTAATGACTCTTTCCTGCACCTTCCCCTCATTCTGAAACACAACCCTAATCTCTCCACATCTTGTTCATCAGATTTTCCTCAACCAGGTCAATACCATGTCACACTTTAAACAGTAGAAGAAGCAGGTACGTGGTTAACAGCAAGGCTCACAATGTTGCTTATGAAGATTGAAGTAAGTATTCTTGAATTAATGTGGGAAACGATTGAAAAATCTGTTGTATAAACAAAGTCCAAGAGTGTTATCTTCTAAGATAAATAATACCTTGTTTACAGGGAACAAAGCCAAATGAAATTATAGTTGCAGTTGAACCTTAAAGCATGGTTTGACTGATTAGATAAGGAACTGTACATAATATCTGAGAAATTTCATGTTGTTATTGAGAAGGAGCCACTGAAACTTGAAAGGGTTGTACAACGTCATGGTCACAGCATATATCAAAATAACTTGGAGGTATGGTATGTTTGCCTGGGTGATGACTAGAAATACATGGGATAAACAAGATCAGTAGATTGTTCTGCTGAGTCTGGCAAACTTAAACTTTTCAAGGAATTTGATTCAGTGCCCTGTGTTAACCCTTCAGAGACCTTAAATACTGATCCCATTTCAAGGATGTCATGCACACACTTAATTCTGCTAAAATATTGCAAGCAGTGGGGTGTTCTCAGAGAAGGGAGTCATGGTGACTCAGCGCACCAGAAGAGTGGTGCCATGGCTCTGACCTTGTCTGTCACAGAAAACCCATGAAGTTATGAATAAACAGGTGCTAATCCTGGTGCCATGTGCTCTGCTCCCGCTCACCGCCTGCAGAAGAGCAGCAGCAAGCCTTCCTTTTGGGGGCCCGAGAGCTGTAGAGGGGAGTTACGCAGGGTGGGCACTTGTCCGCAGCAAACATCATGGTGCCTGCAGCTTGCTTGGTCTTGCAGAAAAATTGAGTGATCTCAAGTCAGTGGTAAAAGCTTTCTCAGGAGAGCCAGGATTTTGCCTCTAAAAATCAAGTGGATGTGGTGTTGCGCTGTCTCACTTTTTAAAGGAAAGGGTTGCAAGAAGACAGCATTTCTGAAAACGCGGTCCTGAGGAAGAAACACAATGCCTTCTAGCTTCAGGCAGAAGGTGGCTGGTTGGGCGAGGTGTGTTTCAGTGCCCTTTCTAAGGCAAGTCTGTTTCTAGATACTTAAATACCAGGGAAAAAAAAAATTAAAAAAAAGGTCAGTGATTTGCCTGTAAAATCTGAAATGTGGTCCTGAGCCATGGGAAGCATGGACAGGGAGGTCCCCAGGGTCGGGCAGGGGCAGTCAGTCCCTGTGGTACCCTCAGGGCCCTGATGTAGTCAGTGGCTGTACCTGGGGTGTCATTTCCAGTGCTGGACAGCTTGGTTCCAAGAGAGCTGTTGGGAAACTGGTCTGACACGAGCATACCAAGATGGCAAGGCCCTAACACGGAGGGGCTGAAGGATGTGGGCTTGTTGGAGATAGGGAGGCTCAGGGAGACCTGGACGGCAGCTGACACATGCTTGGAGAGGAGTCATAGGGGCAACGGAGCCAAGCTCTGCTCCGTAGAAATGGCCAGAACAAGAAAAGTCAACAGACACAGGTTGTGTCTTGGGAGTTTCAAGCTGGGCATCAGTCAAAGAAAGGTCACCAGGAAGTTAGTTGCCCAGAGAAGCAGCAGACTCTCCACCCAGGGAAGTTCTTGAGGGTCAGCTAGACAAGACCTCAGCTGACCCAATGTAATGTTGGTGACCATCAGATCTGGGCAGGAGGTTGGACTTCTGTGACCCGTGGAAGGATTTAATGGGCAACACCATCTATAACTGAAATTGGTTTGCCCTTTTGCTTGCAGGCTCGGCGGTGCCCATTAAATGCTGCTGTGCCACGGAAAGATTCCTCCTCGAGGCGTCACACAGACCTAGGCCTCCAGGGGCTTGTTGGCTAACCACAGAAACCGTAAGAGACACTTGTGTATGTATTCATAGCCTGGAACCAAATGCACTGTTACCAAAGGAGAAGCACCCGGCTGTACTCAGCTGCTGCTCATGAAATGCTTTCTGCACTCGCACCTTTGCTGGTTGAGGAGACTACCTGCTGAGTGCGAAGCTGGCGGTGGCTCTGGGGCAGGGTAATGGTGGCCA